>NC_090942.1:205473230-205776261 GCF_040807025.1 Struthio camelus
GATGGAAATCCTCATCTGCTAAGCAGCAGGCTGTCTTCTATTTCTTTCGGACAGTCTTCAGAAGGTAGCTTGTATCCTCCTTCCATAGCACAGAACAGTGGATTTAAGCACAGGCGTTACCTGAACAGGGATACAGCTGGCAGAAGTTACTCTGTATGTTCCCTTCGGAGATGTCCATCCTCGGTATCTTCAGACCAGCTATCAGCATCTAGTTTACAGCATCCATTGGCAAGAGAGAGCAACAGCGGTTTTATACCAAGGTTTGGTCGCCAAAATCCAAAGAGAATTCCTCTATCTTCTATTGTATGGAACAATACACTAGACTCTCCCGCACAAACATCCACTCAAGAAAAAATGTTGAAAACGCAGTCACTAATGGAGTTTCATGCCACAGACCATGGTAGATACCCTAGCCCTTTGCAAGAAAATAGGAAATATGCTTGTTACCATTCAAAACACCATTACAGAAGATCTTTTTCAAGTAGTAATTGTTTCAGCAGAGTGAGTGGTTCTGACAAACCTGCATCTCCATTGTCCTTTGATAACTGGGAAAATTATCCGTTACATAAATCAGAAAATAATCTCTCTAGGTCCTGCTATAGAGATACTTCTTCTCATGGCAAGTTGTATACAAATCAAAAAAATTCTCCCTATGGGAAAAAAGATAGCTATCCTTCTTGGGCTGATATACCTCAGTACCATAGTGATAAAGTGTTTACTTCCCCTGATGCGAGCTTTGAAGGAGTTACGGCTAACTTAAATGACTGGCAATGGACACATACAATGAACGTCAAGTATGCTTCACAGCGCCTGCAGAATGATTTTCACATGTATTCTCCAGAACATACGAGCATCGAAAAGGTAGCAAGAAGTGTAAGTAATAGAACTTTTGCAGAATTCACCGAAGGCTATCAGCCTTGGCTAAGTCATAACTCTCCCGTTTCTTCATATGGCACCAGAAGTGATGAGCCAGTCTTTCCTGATTCAAAGGACCAAACAAAAGCTATAGGACTGAACAGCAATTCAGTCGTTGTTACTCAAAGAAGTACTAAGATGGACTTGGAGCAACTAGAAGATGTCGAAGATAAGAAACTGCCAGATGAAGTAGATATTAAAGACATGACATTATTGTCAGTTTCTCAACAAGCAGATGCAAACTACACCAGCACACAGAGTTTACCTTCCAATAACCCTGCTTCTGCCATCCTGCCAAACAGTGTATCTCTCTTGAACTCACTGAGATCAAAAAGACAAACCCAAGGCACTGCCAGAAGAGAGACTGCAAAAATATATGCCTCACACAGTAATAAAAGAAACATGCAAATGAAGGAAAATGGTTGCCCACCCAAGAGTGTGTTCAGTCAGCCTCCCTGTATTTTGCCAGCTGATGAGAGCAGAAAGGAACGTTGTCTTGCAAGTCAGAAACCATGGGAACATAATCTACATTATGCAACAAAAAGAAAAAGCATCAAAGTGGATAATCAGAGTACAGGAACAGTTAACCAAGCTACTCCAAAGAGACGGTCTTCACTGGTGGATGTTGGTTCTGCTCCATCGACTGAAAAATTAGTGAAGCATCAAGGCATGTTGCCCAGTCCTCCTGAACGTCCATCTAGTTCCTCACAAAGCTCTCCACAAGCACTTTCTCATAAAGACAATTTAAAGTGTTTAGAAACACTAGCTAACTCTTCAGTAAATTGCACAGTTACTGAATCTCAAGCAGAAGGTGAAAAAACAGCTCAAAAGAGCAGAACAGATGTTACCAAAAAGATGTCACAGAAAACATCACAAAATCCTAGCACTTTAGTGAATAAGGACTGCAATAGACAGTTCACTACTAGTTCTCTAGAAAATGGAAGTTCTGGAAATATTTTTATATATAGCTTTGATGGGGACCTCCAGACCTCCAAGCATAGTTTAAATTATTTTTGCCTTGAAAAAGAAAGTGGAAAAATAAGGAATAATTCACCTTGTATTGAAAGGCTTAACAAGCAAGACAGCTTGATGCGATATACCAGCAGCTGCAGCGTTACTGGCTCCCCTAGCAGAAACAACCCCAAATCTCCTGATCCGCTTGTTATCTATTATACCTTACCTAGAAAATCAGCTAGCATTGCTGGTAGTATCATGTCAGATACGCCTATCTCTCTCCCTAGAGAAAGCAGAACAAGCACATTTGATCGTTTAAGGACTGAAACTCCAAACAGAACTGATGTATTTTGTTCTAATGAAAGCACGTCCTGTTTAGACTCAAAACGTTCCTTGTTAACATCAGCACCATTAAATGCTGCTACAAGTATCGAAGAAAAAGATTACCCCGTTCCTTTCACCAAAAGTCCTAATGACTCAGTAAGCAGTAGTACATCAGTCGAACTGGCGGAGAGTTCTAAACATCTGACCAGAAGAGGATGGTCTGGTTTTTCAGAATGTAAGGAAAGGGGAAATTGTTTGCAGAAATATAAAACTACAAGCACATTTACAGTTTGTGTTGATGAAGATCATGTCAAATACCATGAACTAGTTTCAATCTATTACACATTGCCACGGAGGCATTCTAGAACGTTTTGTCACCTCTTTAGGGATAAGCCAGAGGATGCAGAATTACCTCTTCCCGAAGAAAATTCTCAGTCACCAAGAATATTTAACAAGAATAATGAAGGTCACATGAGTTTAGCAAATGTATTTTACCCTAATACTTTGGAAAAAGAGGTGCCTTCGTATTCTTCTGACCACGTACCTTCAGCTCTGGTCACACCTCGGAACTTAGAAACTGCTGTTGACCATAAAGAAGAGAATTCCCACTTACTTCCTAGCTCTGAGAAGGTATGTGCTTCAAAGGCAGTAAGTACAGTACATATTAGGAAAGATATTGCACCAGATCTTCCATTAGCAGAAAGTACACTTCCTGACATGATGACAACAGGCATTTCTTTTGGTGGTCCACAATCCATTGCAATAGTGGGTGACACAGGTAAGGCCATTTCTGCTGCTTCAGGCAATCAAAATACAGAAACAGAAACACGTCTAAAAGAAAAGAAGGAAATTTTGCAAACAGCCACATCACTAACCTCCACTTTATCAAAGCCTCCCAAACCAGGCAGGCCTCTAGAGGATCTTTGTTATTGCACTTCAACAAATAAGAATAGTGTACAAAAGGGAAACTCTGAAAACTGCTATCAGCCTACTAAAGTAAAAACAAATGAAAATCAGAACAGTTTAGTGCTCCACCCAAGGGAGAAAAGTTATTTTGGTGGGAACAGTAATACAGAGCATTCTAATGCTCCAGTTCCTCCTGCTGAAGATAGATATAGGGATAATATGAAAGTCAAGCAGAGAGAAAATCTCCTACACCAAATCACTCCTCTATATAATAATAAAAGTAGTGGACTGCAATTACGAACCGACAATTCAAGAAATAGCACAAATGATTTAATCTCTTGTAACAAAATGCTTTCAGAAGCCCAGAACAAAGCATTTGAGATAGGTACAGCTTCCAGTGCTGACCCGTTCCTTCAGCTAGACGAAATGGGTAGCACAGATACAAATGAGTTAAAGATTTCAAAAATTGAAAAAGTACAAAACTTGCAGAGTGCTGAGATTGGTAAAGATTACACTGGTTTGCAGGAATTGGAGAGGCACAGTGAAGACAGCCTGAACGTTAACTGCAAAGTCCTTGGGGTTGCACAAGATCAAAAGTTAACACAGAATGCAGAAAGTGAGAGCAAGCTTCTCTCTGGCTGCACAAGAGACAAAGTAAAAGATATAGAAAAAAGGAAAAATAGACCTTCGATTAAAAATAAACTGGCAGCTGTTTACAAAACAAGTCGAAAATTTTCAAGTAAAAATTTACCCCCAAAGCCACACATCAGTAATATTTTTTCACAGAATGATGGAAGTGCCACTTCTCCAGAGGTTACGATGCCTCTTGACTCCTTGCTTTCAGCAGATTCCAATCCGTTGTTTCTGCAGTCTGCAAATGAAAACCAGAATCGTAGTCCGGACCCTGAAGGGAATACCCCGATACAAGGAACAGCTGAGAGAAATAAGAGTGAAAATGAAAATGATCTTTCTTTGCTTGTTAATAACACAAATTGGAGGTCTTTTACAAGTTCATACACACAGAAAGAAGCCATCAGTCCCCCAAAAAAGACAATAGAAGTGGAAAACAGGCCAAGTCTTACAACCCTATTTCCAGATAAAACAGTAGCCACAAGAAATAAGAATTCTCAAACCCTTGGTCTTGGGTTAGAAAACAGAAGCCAGTCTCTCCCTCTTCGTGCTACTACATCAGCCCCACTGGATGACGAGAGAGGAAGAGCTAGGAGTAGTGCATGCAGTCCTCCCTTGCCACTTCTAACTGACAAAAACTCGAACCCCTTTATAAATAATTACTTGCAGGCAAACATATGTCCAGAGCAAAGGTTGACTTATCAGATGGCTTTTGGTCAGCATCAAAATACCTATCAGTCTAATAGCTTAAAAAATGCTAACTTGTATAGTAATCAGTTGCGCAAGAGTCATGCAAAAAATCAACGTGAGCGTCACCTTTCTGAGAGTACTTGTGCTCGAGATTCTCAGGACAGCTTTGCCTCTGGAAGCAATATTCTACCTAAAGATAGTAGACATGGGAAGAGATTTAAATCTTACTCAGAGCTGTTGTCTTGTGACGAAAATGAAAACTGGGCATCTGACAGTGTAAAAAGTTACAGCACTAGGAATTTGATGTATCCTTCTGTTGAATTTGGTATATTCGGCAAAGAGCAACAATTGGCTTTCCTGGAAAACATCAAGAGGTCGCTCACGGAAGGGCGATTATGGAGGCCTTGCCTTCTTAGTAACCCTGGCGCTCTCAGAGATGGAGAGAGCCCTTTAAGCAGATCTGAGCTTTTGAGCTCTAGTTCTGCTGGGAGCAAAATATCATCGGCTGCTTCATCGCCCAGAGAGCTGACTGAAATGTATCAGGGAGAGCCAGCAACTTATTCAGACTCGGACACTGATACTACCACAGATGATGAATATTACCTAGATGAGATAGATAAAGAATCAGAACTATGACAACTTGTGGTACTAAGATTGCAAGATAGCTCAGTAGTTTCTGGTCAGGCAAAAACATAAAATGTTTTAAGCCCCTTCTTATGCTGCTATAAATCAGTACAATTTGATTAGTTTTAAAGAAGTTAGTATCTTATGTTACATGAGCCTTTGACTTTTTATGTTAAATATGTGGCTTCGCCATTGTTCTTCTTAGGAGAAAGAAAACCTTCCAAAAATTATAACAGATAAATGACTGTAGAGCTTTGGGCAGTATAATGTTAGAGATGGCTTTCCACTGACATGAGCAAGCACTGGGTTAGGCTCCTGCCAACCAAGTACAACAATGCTGAAATGGATGAATTCTAGCTCTAGCTATGTTTGCTTAGAAGATTTAACAGGAAACCAACATATTACATTGCTGATGTGGACTGTTTCTCCAATCATCTTCTTCATTTAGTAAATCATAACGATGGCAGTCCATCCCACCTAATACACACACACCCAGAATGAAAACATTTCAATGTTTGTAGCATATTCAGTAGGAATGCTCCTGCTTTCTTTATTCTTGGGAAGCAGGTTGCAGCAATGTCACTGATGGAGTTTGTTTGGCGATACAATTTCTGGATTCCACGAGGTGGATTGTGCACTAGGATTCATAGGGGGATTCATGATTAAAATAGTTCTGATTACAGCCAGATAGCTGCCTTTGTTGTAGGAACAGGTTAACTTGGATTAATAATCTGGCACTTGAAATGGTGCAAAATTTTGTAAGAAGATTTACCCTACTTATATCCTATATAAACCTCATAGGTTGAATCCTAAGTTGCCCTAACAGTGGGAAGGCAAATGTGACCCTGCTATAACTTGTTGCTTCACAAAGTTCTTTGACTGCCTCTATACTTAGATGGTCCCCATTAGAGTTCAGTGCAACCATTGGGCTACTTGAGTGTTACGCCACCCAAAGCAGCCTGAGAAAGCACTTTGCTGGTTCAAGCCTGTGCTGTACGGAAATGGTAATTTGTTTTCGTATGAAATAAATAAAACTGGTGGAAAATACTGCTTGCCCTTTGCTAAATTGCCATCTCTTTTTGGTATTTTTCAAACGTTCTCTCTGCCACCACGGAACTTTTTATCCTTTGAGCTTAAAGGCTGCAGACGTTTTCCTGCAGCTATTCCTCAGCCACACTAGTAAAGGTGTTATTACTTTACAGTAGCCAAAACCCATCCCTGGCCATTAAATTTCTAACTAAGCTGTGATCTCTTGTCATGCAAAATCACAAGTGGCTCATTGAGCCAGAAGGTAGTATTTTTAAACAATTACACAACATTTATTTCTACGTCCGTAATTCCACATAGAGTCTAAAATGTTCATCCATATTTTTGATATGTTTTTTAGTTCAATAAAATTTCTGGAAAACAGAATTATATTTTTGTAACTGGAAGGACAGTATACTGATATTTTAAAATAATATATTCTAAACAAAACGAGCAATGCTTGTATCACTGAATACTCCACAAGAATCTAAAAGAGATGAAAAATACTGTAGTAGGTAACTGGTATCCTTATTTTTTTATATTGTAAACTTCGTTAAAGAAGTGGAGCTATAATTCAAATATGTATTGAAATGTAAGTATTATTATTACTTTATACTATGATAATTTGTCCTTCTTGTACATAAAAGGACTGATATAAACTGTGTATTTATAGTCAGAACTGTTCTTTACACATACCTGTTTTGGAAGGATATAAGCGTACGCTGACATATGTAATATTGGAAGGAAATAATTACCATATAGTTGTACTCTTGTAAGATAGGCTGTTCTAAGGAGAAATTACATTTTTCTGTAAATTCCTCTACTCCGTATGTACAGGTTTCTGTAGAGCAAGACAATAAAACCAACTTAGTATTAGTGAGGAATTTCTGCTGCTGTACATTTCTGCAAAATATGTTAGTCCAAAAATTAGGAATACCAGCCTACATAAGTTAGTAATAAAATAAATGTTTACAAGGGAGGTAAATGGTCATACAGTTTTGCTTGACTAGAAATAGATTGTTTAGAATTATTATATAGAATATTTTTATTTGTAAATTTTTTCTGCCTGCTCAGTAGAATTTGGATTAAGTTCTCACCTTATTGGCATAAAAAGGTTTTCATTTGCTATGTTATGTATGTACAGTAAATTGGGAGGTTTGATTTAATGTAAACAATTTTAAAAAAACAGCTTTTGGGCATAAATTAGGTACGCGAGACTGCAGTCTGTTGAGGATCTGTAAACTAATATTTATGTAGAATGATGCTATTCTGTAAAATAGTTGATTATGTGAAAGCTCAGAAAAATCCTTTGAATAAAAAGATCTTTTCCATTCCGCTTAGCAGAGCCGGAATTGGACATCATCACTCTTCCAGGCTTTTTTCTGTGCGCACAGTGTAGTCCATAAATGGTCATAATTTATAGAATTTTCATATTTAAAACTCCTTGTTTGAAATAAACTGTGCATTCAAATGAACAAATGTATGGGCACTGTGTTTATTTTTCACTTACTGTGAATGCCATAGACAATTTATCCAAAGGAAAAAAAATCCAGCATCTTCATTTTGCTTCCAGGATACTAATGGCAAACAATGCTAAGAGATCACATTCCCATGGTTTAAAATGGAGCAGCTAGCCTTGATCCATCACGCAGCTCTAGGCAAACACATGAAAATGAAGCACGTTATGTGGGTCACTGAATCTGTGTAGCTCCAGCATGTCTCTCACACAGAGAAAGGACATGTGCAGCTGACTGATAGGAATCCTTCACCTGCTAAGATGCTAGCTGGCGGTGCGCTTAGGCAGCTAATGATCAAAGCAGCTACCAGCTGCATTTATTCTGCTACCTTTTTTTTCCTGCTAATTGATGAATCTCTAGCATACAAATAATTTTCCATCAGCAGCAATGTCTTCACAGTAATAAAGGCATGTTAACCCCATAGAGAGCCATATGCCTATAAATTGCCTTGAAGAGATTATACTTTGTGTAGGGGCCAAGAGTAATACGTAATAAGTCGTTTTTACAACACAGTGAGATCCATGTGGAAATCACTTCAGCTAGAATTAGGCATCAGTGGAGGCGGAATGCCACGTGCAGTGTGATTGTGCGTGGGACTCACCATTGTCTTTGAACCTTAATTACTACAGCCAGCATCTGTGGTACCTGAACTGAGTGACACAGTCCCTCAGCCTGATTTCCTAAGAAAATACGGTTTATGCACTAAGGTTGTGTTTCTGCCAATCTCTGTTCATCCGTCAGTTCACTCATATCCCCAGATGACCTTCAAACTTAAAAGTCTCAATGACATTTGAAAGAAAGGGCAGGATTCTTATGGTTTCATGCAAACAGGATCACAGGATAATTCAGGCGGGGAGAGACCTCAAGGGGTCTCTGGTCCATCCTCCTGCTCACAGCAGTGTCAGCTCTGGGGTCAGACCTAGATGGTCAGGGGCTTCATCGAGTTGGGTCTTGAGAACCTCTGAGGACAGAGACTGCACAACCCCTTGGGCAAATCGTGCCACTGCCTGACTGTCCTCATGGAGAAAAGTTGCTGAAAGCTGGAGAAAGTCTGAACTTCCTTTGTTCCAGTTTATGCCTGTTGTCCCTTGTCCTCCCACCATGCACCACTGTGAAGAGCCTGTGAAAGTACTGGCAGGCTGGTGTCAGGTGTCCCCAAAACCATCTCTGCTCCAGGCTGGACAAGCCCAGTTCCCCAGCCTCTCCTCACAGGTCAAGTACTCCAGCCGTGACCATCTCAGTGCTGAACTTCTGCTGAACTCACTGGTTCACCAATGTCTTTCTTCCTTTGGGGGGTTGGGGGGGGGGGGGACCAAAATTGGACACAGTATCTAGATGTGGTCTTCTTCAATCTCTGGCTCTGCCCATGTTCATACAGTCCAGGGTGCTGTTGGCCTTTGCTGCCAGGGCACACTACTGGCTCACATCCAGCTTACTGCCCAGTGGGACACCTCGTGTCTTTTCTGCAGACCTTTTCCCAGGTGCGTTGTTGAAGGGGTGCACCACCAGCACCACCAGCCCTTCCTGTCCCTGCCCACCTTCCCAGGGCTTCCCCTACTCTGCCCAGGCCCAGGCCCACATTTCAGCCCAGCCTAGGGCTGTCAGTCCCTGCCCTGCGATGCTGTAGCAGTTCCTGCCCCACCATGGGCTGGATCCTGACCCTCAAGCCATGGGCAACTGCCTGGATCCATGGTCTTGCCCAGCCATCAGCAGGCTGTGTCTGCCCCTGGTCACCCTCACCAGGCCTGACCCCCAGCCAGGGGAATCAACTGCCTGGCCCTGCCTTGTTGCCACAGGCTTAGCTGATGATCCAGGCCGGGTGGCCTGTGGCCAGCCCTGCTCGCCTTGTTGGGCTCCGGCAAGGCTGGGCCAGGACAGCAAGGGCCCTGCCCTGCGGCATCCTCCAGGAAGCCACCAGCCTCGCTGCTCACCAGCGCTAGATGCCAGGCTTCGTGTTTCTCCTATTGAATTTCAGGGCCCATTTCTCCAGCCTGCCCAGGTGCTCATGGCGGGCAGCCCAGCCTTTGAGAGTATCCACTGGTCCCTCCCACTGGTTTGGCATCACCTGTGAGCAGGATGCCCAAACACACCATCACCTCCTTCCTGCTGCTGACAAGGTCAGGCAGGGCAGGTCCCAGGCCAGACCCCTGCGGTGCTGCCCTCCTTACCGACCTCCAGGCAGAGATGGCCCGTTAACGCTGCCCTCGGAGCCCAACCAGCCAGCCAGTTTTTCACCCAGCTGGCTGTCTGCTCATTCACACCTAACCCGGATACAGGAAAATTGTGGGAGACAGCGAAGCCTTTGCTAAATTCAAGGTAAATGCCACCCACTGCTTTCTCATCACAGACCCAGTGACTTTACACCAGAGGCAACCAGGTTGGCCAGGCGTGCTCAACCCATGGTGAATCTAGGCTGGCTGTTCCCAGCCACCTCCTTCGCCTGCTCGTGCCCAGGAGCACGCTCCAAGCTGGTGCACAGGGAGAGGAAAACGGCCCTTGCTGATCCTTTCGCTGAAAGTAGCAGCCAGGGATGAACTGGCTGGCCAATAAGCAAATGTGTAGCTACAAATTAAGAGCATACGTGTTTTCTCTTGCCCACTGGGAGCAGCGTATATGGTATGTCGGTGATTATATGAGATGAGGGAGTTTAGGAAACTAAAGACAAAAGCAAAGAGGAAACCGGACTTGATAGTTCTGCTTTCGAGGAACCTGTTTTTCATGGTCTGTATGCTTGGAGACTTGAAGTTCATGTTGATCATAAACATGCAGCATTCATTCATGCTCTCACTTGTTTTTGTTTTTCATATGCGAAAAATCGAGGCTTGCATGGAAGCTTAGATTTAAATCTCTTACAGTCTTGCAAGCTCCCGCCTCTACTGGCACCCTGAATATTTCATAGTAGACAAGCAGCAAAGATGCTCCTGATAAAAACGATGTAACAACCTTAGGAGACAAATCTCTTGATTCTGGGTATGTGCCCGAGCCACATCTGGACTTCGCACTGGGGAAAGACTTGTGAGCACGCTGCCTCGTCACACCATCCGCGGCCGGGAAGGTGAGCTCAGGGGCAGGCACCAACTTGCCAGTACGTCCCAACAGCTTCCCCAGTGTGTCCCTCAGTTTAAATGCAGCCAGTATGGCAAATCCTAGCAATGGCAAGGAGGACTTTTCAATTATATTTTTATTTATTCTGTAGCAATCTTTGCCTGTACGTCAACTGATACAGGCCATAACAATTAACCAGCTTTAGAGAAATAAGATTTATTGCTCTTTGAATTCAGTGATACCAGCTGCTCAGCTGAAGATTGAATCGTGTCATAAAATACAGGCAACGTTGTATGGGGGAGACAGAGAGATCATTGTCTCGTCAGCTTGGCCTGCAGGGTACCCGTGGACAAAGAGAAGGAAAAACCTCTTGAGACATTAAAACACTAGATTCAGAACAGCTTGTGTGTAGACAAACGGGTCTGAAGCGCATCGTTCACTCTGACACCAGCGTCTTCCCTGACTCTGAAAATGCACAGATACAGAAACGTGAACTGCACTTGGTGCCAAGAGGCTGCTGCATCTTCCTCTCGCCCAGTAACGAACACCTGCCAGTTCGGGCAGGCTGAAAACTAAGAAATGGGGTTGTTTTTTTTTTTTTTTTGGCAGCACCGGCAAAGCGCTGCCGTGCGGGTAGAGGGCAGCGGGCTCGCGTGTGCCTGCCTTGGGGACGGGGAAACCGTGAGCCACTCGCTTACGCCTGGCAAAGCGGCTGACCTGACCGTGGCAGAGCGGGCGATTTAACACCTCTGGCCGCTCTCCGCTGGGATGTGACGTGCGCAGCTTTTGCAAGGGAAAGCGCTGCCTCCCTGCACGCTTTCGGTTTCAACACGGCCACAAAACTTTCAGGCCAGAAGAGCGCGGCCCTCCGCGGCCCTCCCAGCGGCCGGGCCGAGGCGCGTAGCGGGCGGGGGCAGCGCCGCACCCGCCGGGGCCGGGGCCGGGGCCGGGGCCGGGGCCGGGGCCGGGGCCGGGGCCGGGGCCGGGGCCGGGGCGGGCAGCGGGGCGGCCGGATGCGGGGCGGGGAGAGGGGGCGGCCGCCCCGCGGGGAGCGGGCGCGGGGCCCGCCCGGCCGCGCAGGCCCGGAGCAGGCCCCGGCCCCGGCCCGCTGCCCTGCGCTGCGCTGCGCTGCACCGCGCCGCTGCCGCCCGGGCCATGCGGGGCGGCCTCCGCGGGCGGCTGCGGCTGGGGGCCGCTTTGCCGCCGCTGCTGCTGCTGCCGCTGCTGCTGCGGGCGGCGGCGGGGGCGGCCGTGAGCGCCGAGCGGAGCCTGGCGTGGGGCCCCGGGCTGGAAGCCGAGGTCGCCCTGCCCGTGCGCTACTTCTACATCCAGGCGGTCAGCGCGGCCGGCCTCAACTTCTCCCGCTCCCCGCCAGGTACCGTGCGCTGCGCGGCGCTGCCGCCCCCGCCCGCCCGCCCCGCCGGCAGCCCTCGGGGGCCCGGCCGAGCCCCTGGACGGTCTGCGCCCGGCAGACTCTCCCCTCCTGCCAGCGAGCTGCTTAAAATCCCTGCACTGTACCCTTGCAGCCTCTCAGCCCTGCTCCGATCCAGCAGACTGAGTCTCACCTCTTGCTTACTCAGCACGAACGTCTTATGACACTTGCCTTGAGGGTGGGAATTTGCTTCTGCTCTTGCGGTCCGGCAGCATGTAGCCGGTCCGTTGTTTTGTCCTTGCAAGTCAATTCCTCGCCTTTGTTGCATGCTGATAGTTACACTTCAGCAAAGATACTTTTGAATACTGTCTTCATAATGAGGATAACTAGGAGGTAACGGCCCAACAAAAATTCGGTATTGCCGATTTATATAGGGGAAACCTAGTTACTTTGCTCTGTATCACTTATTTACCATTCATATTCATGGGACTGAGTGGATATCTACCATGTATACCTGGCCTTTTTGTCTACTGTAGCAATTCCTGCTCTTGGAAATAATTTCAGAAGGTTGCTGCGTGTGAAACTAAAGAATAGACCAAATGTCTGAAAATGCCCAGTGTTTACTCTAAGTTTTCTCATATACTGTGTTTGGCCTAACATATATTAGAAGGGTTATGCCTTTGCTCTGACAACATCTGAGATGCTTCTGCCTGGACTTTCTCCATCAGCTGTTGCAACTTTGTGCTGGATTGCAGAGTTTTCCTGTAACTGTGTTAAAGAACGCAACTGCACTGAGCCGGTGAATCTGAGCCTAATTCCAGCCACACCAAGGGAGATCCTTGGGTTCAAACAACAGGCTGCTGAGCTAAAAAGGTGTGAAGCTCAATTAGGTTCTCATGCTAGTTTAAATCCTCCTAGATAAACTGATAGAAAATGTATATTAAGAATCCGGTTTTGATCTCAAAGCGTATTAGTCAATTTGGGAATGTTTTCTGGTCCTGATGCCATGTGGTATGGAACGGCCTGCATTCATACTGTGAAATTCTGTTTGCCTCCAAAGCAAGGTGGTGCGTGCGTATCACCTCTTGGGAATAGTTGTTGGGCCGCGCTAACTCTTGAGCCATGCCAAGAATTCTTTAGGAGACTGCCAAGGATCGTTCAACAATTTAGCAGAACAGTTGATCATGTTCCAGGGCACAGTGCACTAGCACTGTATAATTTATTGGTGTAGACATAGGCTATAAATTTCAGTTCTTGAATGATTTTACATTTTCAAATTCTATTTGTAAAACGTCAGTAAGAATTATAATTAATAATATTCACCAGCGCACTGCTTTCCAATGTGAACTAAATATATCTCAAAATATCCCCATTGAGATAGGCAGCTAAATAAATCCACATTATCATTTCCATTTCACAAATAAGAAAACTGCAATCAGAATGAGTGAGAGCTGTAGTTAAGGCTTCCCATTTGTAAAATTTGTGTTTATCTATTAAACAGTTTTTTTTTCCTGTGGATTAGAATTTTAATGAAGTAGGCCAGCACTAACTGGTATCCAGTATGATACTTGTGTACGCTATGTAGCAGATTTTAAATTCAGAAAATCTTCTGATTATCAGGTCTAATCCCTAGAATTAATGTGCCCCGTTGCCTGCCACAAAATAATTTCATCCTACAGCCTGTAGGTCTTTAGCACATCTTTTTAGGAAGATATCAAAAGATGCAGAATTCACTTGTTTGCTGGATAAATTATTCCAATGATTAAAAAACTACTATTGAAAATAGAGGGCTTACTGTAGTATAAAAAGTACACATTCTTCATTGGATCCCTGGATCCCCTTGTCCTTCTTCTCTGCTAGGTTTTCCACTAGGCTTACAGTAAATGTTGAATCTCACTTTTTTTTTTTTCCTTTCTTCCTGCTATCAGTGGACTTCGCTTTTTTCCTAGTGGGCTTTGTTACCATGCCACTGACCCCTTATCAAATGCTTACTGTATCTAAGCTGCCACCAACTAAAAACAACAAATCCTTTTGGAGCAGATCTGTGCCCTTTCATGTCTCTTGGCCAGTACAGCAGGGAACAAAGACCCCTATAGTTGGTTCCTGTTCTTGAGGACCATGAGGTGGAATCCAGTAGTTTTTGACTTGTGATTTCTCAGTCTTCACTCACTTTTATCCTTGTTCATCTGATAACTGGAAACTTTGTTTTCTCTGGTAGGAAATCTTCATACCCAGTTAAAATGTTTCATAAAAGGGAGAAGAAAGGAGACAAAGACATAATAGCAACAGAAAACTATTTTCTCTATGATGCTGCTTCATGGTATGCTCCGGATTTCAAGGTTTCTTCCGAATAATGCTATCCAACGCTTCATCCAAATCTGCTACAGAGAGGCTACTTGGTTGAAGTCAGCTCCTTTTAAGCAAGCTAAAAAAAGGTGGTTGTGACTGATAGTAATGTCTGGAGGCACAGATGACAATTCTTCCATTAAAGTCATGTGTGGCGTCAGCAGCTGAATTCAAAGGGAGGGGACTCTTGCATTAAGACCTCTGGCAGAGTTTAGTTGAATGAGGAATGGAAATTGTCATTTACCTGAGGAGAAATGTGTCTTCCCACCTGTTTGGACTACAGCTCCTCACTGTCACCTCGAGCAGAAGACCGTTCATGAGGAAAACCAGGTACTGTTCTCCCAACTCCCTGGGGTTTTCCTCTCAAGTCATTCTAAAAACGGACCACCACCTCACCAAAGGGAGTGTTTGTGCTGACACGAGATTCAGAGACGTCAGAGTCTTCCAAAGGAGGTAGAGTGAAGAGCAGATACTTTGACCATAAAAATAGGGATCACACAAGAGGAAGTGAATAAATTGATCTTGACTGTCTCAGACCTGCTGTACATTGTCGTTCTCTTTTAATAAAACTGTTCCTAGGTCTCACATCGGGGCTCAAGTGTTTGCAGTGTCATCCTCATCTGCATCTGTTCATTTTTCTCTGACATCCAAGAAACGTCTAAACTCATCAGAATCATTGTGAAGAATGAAAATTAAAATAGGTAGTCCTCTTTTTTTTCTGAAGAAGTCCCCTATTGCCTTCCTTGTTATTCTACAATTCTCTGTGATGTTTCTAATATCAGGTGTTGAATGGTGCAACATGACCTTGCGCAGAGCAAAGAAGAGCTGAAGGATACCTTTAGAAAGAGCCTGACGGCTCTCCAAATGGTTCTGGATATCTGAGTCATGGACAGTTTTGAAACTGGTCACAGGCTGATTTAACAAGGAGCAAATCACAGTAACATTATTAAACAAGCAAACAAATAAAGCTCTATTATTTCCTGAAATATGCAAGGGGTGTCCTGTCATCACAGAGAATCTACACCCAGTACTGCAAATCTCACCATTGCAACCATAGAGAAGCACTGGAGTAACCCAAGCATACTGACTATTTCCCAAAGAAAAAAAAAAAGATAACAAATGTGAATCTTAATTACCAAAACCAGTATATTAAGAAGAAAAAAGATAAAGAGCTTAATGGTTACAGATCTAGAATGGTTTTAATAGGAAGACAGATAGAATAGATTAGGTTTGGAAGAAGAAAACCATATGGTGATATAACAGGTCCTTCAAGCTTATCTATGGTATAAAGAAAACATATAGGAAGCAATAATTGGTTATTTCCCATAGCTTCATTTGATGCCTTATAGTTCTTGTGTTACCAAATAGAAGTTGTGAAGCAAAATATCGTCTCTATAACATGTAGTGACATTTTGGAAGTGACTGCCATAGGATATTTTCGACGCAAGAAATACCAGAGTTTTCAAATGGAGGATTAAGCTATCAGGAAAAACATCCACTGAAGGCTATTACTCTTACGCTGATACAGCTTTTGATTTTAAAGTACCTAAGTTGCAGATTTCCAGACGCGGGGAGACAATACCTTCAGAAGCGTTCTTCTCCATTTGCTTCTTACAGTCCTGCTACTAACAGTAAAGTACAAGATACTGAACAGACCTTTGGTATAAAGGTCATTGAACTTATGGCCTATGATTATATAGCCATTCTTATGTTAGAGATATAGTTCTATTTTATGTCATCTTGGAATATAATCAGTGGCAAACTGATTATGTAAAGGAGGCAAAACTATACTTTTCTGCCTCTTCTCTGATGATAACTCTGCTTGCAGCTACACCACAAGTTGAGGAGCTCCCAAACTGAGATCCAGTTTGAATCAACACTAGTCACAGAGATCCAGCTTGTAGAGATCCAAAGCTGTTACCATCTTGGATCTAAACCAATATAGCATTCATAGAAAATGTCCTGGAACTTAAGTCTGTTAGTATTCCTTTAGCTATACTGCGTAACCTTACTGCTGCTATACCATCAGCCTACCACCTAAGCAAGCAGGGAGGTGTCCTACTCATCATTTTTCTGAAAAGGAAGTGTCATGTATGCAGAACAACATTAGTGCTTCTTTACTTCTCAGAAGTAAAGTTCTTCCTGAAGTGACTTGTCGAAGTCAGTATGGACTGATACTCAGTATCAAGCAGACAGGTCTTCTATCATCCCAAGACATCCCTTAGTCTGTGGAAGTGCCGCCTGCCACACTGACGCTAAGAAGGAATGAATGCTTACTTTGTAATGGTTTGATGTCTTTAGCTGACGTGGGCTTTGAATAATAAAATTTATATTCATACGTGGCAAGAGAAAGCAGCAGCGGGTCTGTCCGGCTTTGAGAGATTCTTTTGCTCACTGACGTTCATCATAGCCTCGTTTGAAAAAGGATGCACTCTGACAACAGCATCTGGAAGAATCTGTGTTACGCGAAGCAACTGTTCTCTCTGTGGCGAGGCATGAAATCTGCTGCCAGGAAATACACTTTTGAAATCATAAGGATTCTGACTAATTTGGTCTGGAGGCTCTTGCCCAGTATTTTAAGATACAGTGTTCTAGGAGCGAAGACTTGACTGATCATGAGAAGACTCTGGAACTTATGTGCTTACATCAGAGCGTGATCAGTGTCCTGTTTGTGGATCTACATTGAGATATGAAGTGTGTAGAAATAACTGTAAAATCTCATTCTTCTAGTTCTCTTGGTACGCATACAAACTTCAGTCACATCTTGATCTTATCTGAAATTGTTGAGTTTCATTTCCTTCTGTGTGCTGCTTTGTGACAGCATTCATTACATTCGTTTGGTTTGCAATGCTTAGGCTATAAAATGTTGTGAATAATCTGTACTTTTGAAGAGTACAGATGCCTGTCTGCCCTATATGACCATATATGACAGACATAAGGGAATATAACAGATTTATATTTATGCGTACTCGTGTCCACAAAATATTCCATGCCCAGTTAAAAAGTCCCAGTGCGTTAATGATGAAGCCGATGGTGATCTTTAAGCACAGGTGAGACAGATGTCCAGGAAACATCTCTACTATCATTCTCTTATCCCTGCTTAAAGCTGGGACTTTAAATTTGCAAGACAATTAGCTGCAGCCCAAAGGTGAATAATTTGTATCTGACTCCTGTCCTGCATGCTGCAGCTGCCTTTCCACAAGCTGGCGGGTATTCTTTTCTCCTGTTTTATTGTGGCTTGTTTTCTTGCCTCTCTTATTCTAGAGGAAATGGTTGCTCCTCAGGGCACTAGCTTGAAATCTTCGTATTCAGTCTAATCTTTGCTTCAAAATACTATTAGCCATTCTTCCTCTGCTGTAAAACCATTATTTGAGTAGATAATTTTTTATCTTCAGCTACGGGTTTTCCATTTATTAGGTATGTGATCATCCAGATAATTTAGTGGGATGATATTCCATCACTGGAAATTAATATTTATCAACTTGGTATAATCAAAATAATTCCACTAAAAAAATTAAATTCCATGGACTTAATCCACTAGAGTTTGCTCTGTCTTTTATTTCATTCTAATAACATTCTAATATTCTAACAGCATGAAGTGCTTTTATCTGTTTTTATTTTTCTCTTTTCAGGAAGAACACAGTTTAAAGTGGTAATTAAAGCACTTTCTCCAAAAGAAATCAGCAGAATTTATGCCCCTAACCCTTTGGATAGGAACGATGGCACATTTCTTATGCGCTATCGGATGTATGGGAGTGTCCGAAAAGGGTTAAAAATTGAGATACTTTATGGTGATAAGCATGTAGCTCGGTCTCCTTATATTTTGAAAGGTAAGGGTGTTTTTTGATTTAATGTAATATATGCTGGTAGCTGCAGAAATGCTATAGACTACTTTGCTGCTAGAGGCAGAGGTGGGAAATTAGAGGTTCCTGTTGGTTTGTCCTTTTTCATGGAGTGTCATCATAGATGTTCTTGCTGAGAAGTAAGCAGTGATAATTGCGATACATTGCCAAGTTACAAGCCACAGATGCATAAGCATGTAGACTGCGGCCCCTGACCTTGAGGTTCTGCACCTGAACACCTCCTCTGCCCTCCTGCACAAGGAAGTGGGTCTCTTCAGATTTTGTAGGGAATAAGGAGAGAGAGGAATGCTTGCATTTTTACCGTAACTGATTTTTTCAAGCAGGAATTCACATAAAGGTTGTGTTACTTTTATTTAAACTAGAAAATCTTCCTGCAAAAGTAAGAAAATCTGTGTTGGTCCCAGGACTTCACTATTTAAATGTCTGCCTGTGTGATTTCTAAAAAGCATAATCCTTTATAATAACAAAGATATATTTCTCTGACCAGATAATATTTAACATTTTTCCTTCTGCTAGCCCAGTTTAATTCAATGCAGGTCATTGCTGCATAAGAACTATTTAAAAGTAGGAAAAATTAAAGCAAATTATTCTCTCATTCCCAATCTGCTTCTTTAAGTTCCCTGTCTTGCTCTAAAAACAGAGAGCTGTTTAGCAAGGAAAAAGGTCTAATATAAAGTTACTTCTCTGGAAAGTCTTGTTTCAGTTTAACACAATATTCTAATCAGAATGGTCATGTTTAATTTTTGTAAAATGTCCCAACTACAAACTGTTAGAAATGTCTTCAAAGCGAAATAAAATTGTCCCGAGTCCTCAAGGTAGCCGTTTCCTTTCCTTTTGCTGGAACACATTTACTTGCAGCTATGATGATATGACAGAGGACAGAACTTGTTTTGATTAGAAGTCCATGAAAAAAGGGTTTTTTTACACTTTATACAGCTCTTGCTTATACTTAAGCTCTCTGATCCAAAAGGACAGAAAGAATAGTTGATGGAAGAAAGCACCCTACACCAGAGGTAAAGACTACTGTACCAAACTTCTGCATTAGGTTAAAATTAAAAGTGTAATACGAGAGCCTTAATATTTATGGATAGTTAGGACAATTCTAAATATTCCATGCGGTTGGCAGGTGGCATAATTATGGAGCTCTGTTTTGTAGACTAATTTTTTTCTGAAAACCAAAAGGCAAATATTGATTTTTGAATAGAGAAAAATGTTGCGATTTTGCTCAGTTACAATGCTAAACCCCAGAAGTGGTATAGGGTAGGGTTATTATTGTGGGTTTCTGTAGTGTAGTGGTTATCACGTTCGCCTAACACGCGAAAGGTCCCTGGTTCGAAACCAGGCAGAAACACCATTTTTAACAGCATGTGCTGGGAGCTGACCTGCTGGAAAGCAGCTCTGCAGAGAAGGACCTCCTCGACAGCAAGTTGACCGCAAGCCAGCAATGTGCCTTTGGGGCAAAGAAAGCCAATAGTACCCTGGGTTGCATTAGGAAGAGTGTTGCCAGCAGGTCAAGGGAGGTGATCCTGCCCCTCCAGTTCTGGGCTCCCCAGTACAGGAGGGACATGGAGCTCCTGGATCGAGTCTAGTGAAGGGCTACAAAGATGCTAAAGGGACTGGTGCATCTCTCAGATGTGGAAAGGCTGAGGGAGCTGGGCCTGTTCAGCCTGGAGAAGAGAAGTCTAAAAGGGGATCTGATCAATGTGTATAAGTATCTGAAGGGGGGGTGTCAAGAGGATGGGGCCAGCCTCTTGTCCGTGGTGCCCAGCGATAGGATGAGGCAACGGGCACAAACTGAAGTTCCATCTGAACGGGAGGAGAAACTTCTGTGCTGTGAGGGTAACAGAGCATGGGAACAGGTTGCCCAGAGAGGTTGTGGAATCTCCATCCATGTTGATATTCAGAAGCTGTCTGTACACAATCCTGTGCAACATGCTCTAGTGACCCTGCTTGAGCAGGGGTGGGGGTTGGACTAGATGATCTCCAGAGGTCCCTTCCAACCTCAACCATTCTGTGATTCGGTGATATGATACGGTTTAGATGATTTCCCGTGAAAGCATTATAAAACTAAAAACTAGACACTTGACATTTAAAAATGTGAAGCCACTCTAATTTCTGGATTTGTCTGCCTCTGAATTTTGGAAACTATGATTGATTTGGAACTATCACAAGTACAGACCCTCAGTGCTTTGTTTGCTGCAGGACCAGTTTATCATGAGTATTGTGATTGTCCTGAAGAAGACCCTGAGATCTGGCAGAACATTCTCTCTTGTCCAACCCAAGAACCTCGGATTACTGAGGACTTCACTTCTTTTCCTACCATTGACCTGCAGCGAATGCTCAAAGAAATCCCCACAAAGCTCAGTCAAACAAGAGGTGCTATTGTTCATTACACTATTCTCAATAATCACATCTACCGTCGTTCCTTGGGGAAGTACACAGACTTCAAAATGTTCTCCGATGAAATGTTGCTTTCACTGGCAAGAAAGGTATCATTTTATATCATTTACTTAAGACTATTAAATCACACTCTGATATGATAGTACTGCATTCATTTTGTATCTTCAGATTTGTAATTACTGAAGCAGGATTTTATTTTATTTTTTTTTGTCAAGGTGATTGTCTCTTTAGGGATCATAGTGTAACTAGTGTAGGGGATCTGAGCTGGAGACTAATGATGTTGATGGGAAAGTTGCAGGAGCTAAGGCCCAGTTCTGCAAACTTGGTGCTTTCCATGAGTGTTCCATTCAAACCTACTTGCAGGACAGAAACTTGAAATCAGTATCTTAATCTCAGCTAAAGTTATAATGTCTAGCAGGCTTATTGCTTCTGTGTGACATAAGAGAACTGAAGATTATGCTTTATGTAAGACTGACAAACAGCCGTGTAATTATACGTTTGTGTTATTATCCTTTCTTGGATATACATTTAGGTTCGTCTTCCTGATGTTGAATTCTATCTTAATGTTGGAGATTGGCCAGTTGAGTATCGAAAAGTTAATGATACACCTGGACCTATACCTATCATTTCATGGTGTGGCTCTGTGGATTCAAGAGACATAGTCCTTCCAACATATGATGTAACCCATTCAACTCTTGAAACTCTACGTGGTGTCACGAATGATCTTCTTTCTATTCAAGGCAATACAGGTAAATTAGAGATTACAGATTTAAAAAGAGAATGTATAATTCCATCAAAGATAATGTGTATGAAAATCTTCAATTCACAAGTGCCTTGGGAGGTCTCTTATTACAAGCAGTTTAGTCTTTACAGATTCCAAACACTTTTGACACGGCCACGAAGGAGGTGTCTAATATGGATTTAAAGCCAAAATTTAAGGAGTCTGCTTCACAGTACTGCTGACTTTTAACTTTATGTTATTCAGAAGATAGTCACTGTGACTTGTCAAGAAAAATGAATAGAATTAAAAGGCCCCTCTTCTCAGTGCAGGACTTCAATGTGCTACTTCTAATCAACTAGTAATCCTTTTACTGATAGTGATGCGGCCCATTGTTGTAATTGTTTACATGAAAATGCAAAAATGAATTTGAATCCTGAAAGAGTAAACCAGTACTATGCTGCAGCCTCTTTCAAGTCAGAACATAGTGCTCGGATAAAAAGAATACCGTAAAGAGGGCCCTCCTGAACTGCTTTTCTAGCTTCAAAGGAAAAGCTGGTTTTACTGACAAGTGGTTTTTCCCCCCAGGAAATTCGTGAATACTTGGGGATCAGACAAATGCTAAGGAGCAGAATTTGAGTGAGGAGATGTTTCTTTTTATTTGACTAGTTCAGTTTTTCTCTTTCCCTTTTTACTTTCTGTTTTTAAATTAACTGTTTTAATTATCAGTTTGAAGGCGTCTCAGTCTAATGATTTAGTGCAGCTGCTCTTCCAATGAAGACATGACAAGATCCTACTCCACTTCAGCGTGTCCTTTAAGGAAATTTCCAGCAGAAGCAGAGAGAAGGACATATTTAATGTTTTAGAGCAGGAAATAAGCAGAGCTGAAGTCTTCCATGCTCTTGCTGAATATCTTGAAGACACAGAAAGAGCACAGCCATTTTTTCCCTCAGAAGTCACTATTAAGTGACTTCTGAAAGACCTGACAAAACTGCTGGAAAATAGAAGTGGATTTTACTGAAGAGATTTTGGTTAGTGGGGCAGACTTTAACTATTATTTTAGTTAGATAATTTGATTATAATCTCTTACATAGCTTTCAAGAGATTTAAAGTTAATTTAAATATGAAGTTGTTGAATGGAAATGCAATGCCTTGTTTTTCTTTTTAAAAGTGGCTAAGTTTCTCATCCCAAAATTAAGACAGAACTAGGACTTTAAACCATTTTATTAGTAGTGATTATGGATTAACTAGCAGAAATCATGCCTGTTTCACCATCCCCCTGAGTGTAATTCCACTGTCATAGGAAACTCATTATTTGCATTAAACATATAATGAAAATGTCATTACTGCTCTCTTTTGTCTTATCACTCAATATTTGTAGGTCCTTCCTGGGAAAACAAAACCGAGCAAGCTTTATTTAGAGGTCGAGACAGTCGGGAAGAACGTCTCTATCTTGTCAAGTTATCCAAGGAAAATCCAGAACTACTTGATGCTGGAATAACAGGATATTTCTTCTTCAGAGAAAAAGAAAAAGATCTGGGAAAGGCTCAGCTGATGGGCTTCTTTGACTTCTTTAAGGTAGTGAGCAAATTACAGTCTTGGATGAATTTTGCTGTCAAATTCTTGCCGGCTGAAAAGACACAACTTAATTTCGCTAATTCCATTCAGTAAACAAAACAGTCATGCTACACTGAGAACACTGGTTCCTACAATATAGATATGCCACATATAATTAAAATCAGTGTGACACGCTTCTGAAGAAAGCCACTATGGGTTTTTTTTGTTGTTTTTAGAATCCCACTGACTTCATTGATTGTTTAAATAGACACAGAAATTGATTGCTGATGGCCAGGTTTTTTTATTTGGGATAAATATGAAAACAATGGACAAAATTTTTACATGCAAAGTCCTAATTGATGTCAGAAACAGTCCTTGTAGCAACAGGTTAGAAAAGTAGGTGGCTGTTTTTTTACACTTCATCACACAAATTCCACTGCAACAAAAGTATAAGACATAAAAGGGCCAGAGCCCCGTGAAAGGCAATTATAGTATATGGCAACTGACGTTCTGTTCCAGAGATGAATGTATTAGAAATGCTTTAATAGCAAGAGATCGACAGAGCACTATATTCATAGTTACTTTTAGTATAATGTTTTGATTATTCTGTATAAGTTTAAGTGAGAATAAGTTTATTCGTTTTGAATTTAAGTATGGTTAGTTCGAGGTTTATTTCCTTCCCAGCGCTACGCCTTGTTCTGTCACAGGACACGTTACTGGAATACCCATCGGGAAGTTCATGTGCCCAGAGGCTCTTGACTGTCAGTGCTGGGTTCAAAACACATCCTTTTCTCTTTATAGTGTCCAGAACACTGTGAAACTACGCCTGCTTATCTCTAAAACAGGCTAGAAGATGAGAATTAATATGCATATTTGTAATTATTTCATGCCTGTGAGAAGAGTCTTTTATACAGTCGGTGTACCTCATTTGATTCAAAAATTTGCCCCCTTTTTTTCTGTATCTCCATATTATAGTACAAATACCAAGTGAATGTAGATGGGACGGTAGCAGCTTACAGATTTCCATACCTCTTGCTGGGTGACAGCCTAGTATTGAAGCAAGCTTCCCAGTACTATGAGCACTTCTATACTGAATTAAAGCCATGGAAACACTATGTTCCCGTTAAGAGGAATTTAGAAGACTTGCTAGAGAAAATAAAATGGGCTAAGGTAAGTGCCATTACCAGTTCAAGTTCAAGAGGATAAATAAATGTGTAAACAATTTATCTTAATGCTCCTTTCTTTTCTTATTTCCACATACATACTTTGCATGAGCTCTATATTGATGTCCTGAGATAAAAGGGAGTATGTTATGTTGTTGTTGCTATATGAGGGAAGGCCTTAATTCAAGTAACCACCTCTATTCAGGAAAATGCGTAAGAATTAACTTTAGACACGTTTAGAAGTATTCCGTGAGTCAGGGTCTTAATATACAGACTAATGCAGATAATTTCCAAAGAAATGCCCCAAATCCTAGCGACTAGTTAATTTCTTCCACCACTTTTATTTATGTCCTGATTAGAGTAGAAGAAATCATTGGACGTCCTGTTTAAATGTCCAAAAAAAAAAAAAAATCACTACTCTGTAATATGCTCAGAGTAAGAGGCTGGTATTCAGGTTCTGCGCGACTGAAAACACCATTTGTGCTTTAAACTTAACTGATAGCTGAAGAAACACAGGAAAAGAGTCTGTTCTAGAATACTAAAAAGTTCTTTATAAAGGATCAGATGAGAACACTAAAAGCTTTGAAACAGCAAGCAACTTGAGAGCAAGTACATGCATTAAAGCGCTCCTGCTGACACTACCTATACCCATTTTAATGCGAATCAAGCAGAGTTATTTCTGAAAGCTTCGTGAGGTGAGGAAAACACTGAATTGTGTAGCATGGAAGAGGACAACAGCTGCAGCTTTATATTCTGAGTAACAAATATGCGTGGGAGGTGTTAGACCTGCTTGTGAAAAAGCCTGTGGCTTGGACAAAGGGGTAGAGCAGTCATCACCTGAGTTTTCAAAACTGTACAAAACTGTATCATTAGTGATAGCTCTAAGGTACCATTGTCTTTGTGACGATAAAAGCAATCCAGTGTGTTCCGGGAAGCTGGAATTTAAACAGTGTGCTCTTGCAAGTAACTGAACATAAAATTGCAGCTCTGAATAGCCCCTTTAAAAAATAAATTATGCCAGCCAGGATTGGAATAACTCACTGATTGCGCTATTATTCATTTCTGTTTCTTTTCAATTTTCCAGGAAAATGATGAAGAAGCAAGAAAAATTGCTAAAGAAGGACAGTTAATGGCAAGAGAATTGCTTCAGCCTCACAGGCTTTACTGCTACTATTATAAAGTGTTCCAGGTTACTAGAATAGATCATTTAATTCCTCTCCCCCAATTGCTGTTGCTACAGACGCTACAAGTTTCTCTTCGGTCCTTATTTCGATAGCAGACATTGTTCATATTATTTACAAGAGAAGAGTTAAACAGCTTTGCTAAAACTTGCCTCATCGTTGAGGAGGCAGCATGACGCAATAGTTGTTTTACAATCAGAGACTTTTGATTCCACCCTCCGTCCTCATGGTCAGACCTGTTTTCCGTGTCCTGTATAGAGTTTGGAGGTAGTCTGTCCACAACTTTTTTCATTTTTACCTTCGAACTTACCCACTTAGTGTCTCACTCAGTAGCTACTCAGCTGTGTTACGTAACACTGGATACAAGGAAAAGAAATCCTGGAGATACGGCTAGTAGAGTGGTAAAAGGTGGTGAAGTAGACCAAACAGTCATTGCTTTCCTAGGAGAAGCAAATCTCTAAGAAGACTTAATTTTCTGTTCTGTAAAAGAACTAATTTATTTTTGCTATCTTGCTGTACAGAACTAGACCTCAGCCTCAGCAGTCACAGGTTGACACAACGTCTGGCACTGTTTAGCATACGAGAATGACAGCATTATCTGCATAAAGTGGTTAGAGGCACCAATAATGACAATATTCAAATTGACACTACTAATAGGACACGGGATAATAGTAAAGGCAGTTTTCAGAGGCAATGTAGCCTATTTTTAGGTGTGTTATAAAGACACCTTCGAGACAGGTGATAAACAGTGACATAAGGAGCCTGGATAAAGGCAAGCTTGAGAGTGGAAGGGAGAAGGAAAGCTCTGTTTCATGAATTATATGTTGATGCTTTCAGTGTTCTTAAATGTTGTTTACATATTTCAGAAATATGCCAAACGCCAAGCCAGCAAACCTGAAATACGGGACGGAATGGAACTTGTACCTCAGCCTGACGACAGGGACTCAGTGTGCAGCTGCCACAGGAAAAAGCCTCTAAGGGAAGATCTCTAACTGTACCGGATGGAGAAAATCATTCACTTATGATGCAAGAATTTTAATAGGATTTAAGCTGTGAAATCTAAGGACACTTAGGCACAAGCATACATTCTTAGTTAAGTATTCTATTATATTTACATATCCTTTTTTAAGCTGGCTCTGATTTGCAACGTTGGTTCCCAGAGTTTCGTCTCCGTGAGCACCACCAGGCGGGAGCCTCCAGGGGACTTGTCTGCTGTACTGGATCGTCAGGAAGAAGAGCGCAGTGCTCCTTCTGGTCCAGCTAGGTACCACAGTTGTACGGAGAACCAGTCATCCCCAAGAGATCTTCCATGAGTCAGTGCAAATTATTCTAAAGGAGCATTTGCAACATACTAAAACAGTGTTATGATCTCTTCATAAAGTTTACCTCAGCGTTAGAGGGACTCTTGTATACAAAACAGTTTTCTAACTAGACAAATAAAATCAGTATTTGAGATTTACAGATTTCAAATCTGGTGTGGCGTTGAGATTAGTTTGGGGTGTATGGCAGATAACAGAATAGAGAACGCATGATTTAATATTTATCAGTTTCAGAAGAAAATGGAGGGGGAAAGATCAGAATAATGTTTTTACAAGCATCATGGCTGTGAATCAGCAAAATTAAATGCTACTTTAAAGTAGGCTATGTAGCTATCATCATTACTGTGCTTTCAGTGCCAAGATACTGAAGACCTGTTCCCTGCTCTGCCACTGACTGTGGCTGTGAATATAAGCAGAGATCCACAAAAGGCTGTGGGAACTTCAGGTGGGAGCTGGGTGAAACACAGGCATCTTAGTTCAACAGTACAGACTACCGTATTCTGGGTTACCTGGGCATTCATGCTTCTGAAGCTTAGTAAAGGCTTAGAGTACCTAGGTTTCACTTCTGTGTAAAGCTAAAAATGCCACGATCTTTTCACTTTGGTTCATGAGCTACTTCTTCCTGTGCACAAGTCCCCTAAAGGGAGCTTATCCATTTTCTGAATTTAGATCACACCAACCTCACCTTATACTGACAGCACTGAACTCAGCAGAGAGCGGATCAGCTATCACTGTTTTCATTCAAACGTATGACAGAAAAAGCTATGCTGTGTTTTTCTATGTAATAGTCTAGGGATTAAAGACCATGCTGAGCTAGCGGGAAGCCAAGCATCTGTGTCCTCCTTGGTTTGATTCAAACCTGTTTTTTTCAGAGTGCCTTAGCTCCAGACTGTAGAAGAGTTCTTCAGTTCTTCAGCTGAAGGTGTGCAGTCATGCAGCTACAGACCAAAAAATCCTGTTCCTGGATGCTGTTCCCAATATCTCTGCTGATTTTACCCAAGAGACTGTTTCCTACAAAATGTGTAAACAGTCCTGGCAGGAGGGACCAGAAGGCCAATCTTCCCTCTCCCATCATGAATAGCTAACTGGCCAAGGTGTAGTATCTGGCTTCCTGATTCAAAGCCAGCTTGCAGATTGCTGATAAAAAGCCATTCAAAGTTGGTACTTTACTTAAATTCAAATTAACTTTGAAGTGTAGGGCACTGTAAAACAGCTAAAGCAGACAGGAAAACAAATTAAAACAAAATAAACCATGAGTTCAGTTGGGTTGAAATTATCCAAGGTAGGTGCATTACCAAACCCGTTGCCTCTCACCTTTCCTGCAGGAGGCAAGCACAAAGGTATTGGGTGTTCATGCAGTGACAAAACCGCAGTGAGTCCTCAGTCCAAAACAGGGATTTTGAGGACGCCTCAGCTTCCTAGCTGTACGAGGCATTTGTGTTGTGCCTGCGGAGAGGCAGCCTACAGGCCCTCACTCCCGTCCTCTACGTTTTCTTCTTGGCTAACGCAGCACCTCTGAGCAGCCTCCTGCTCAGCTCCACCCAGATAATCACGTTCACGGATACCTAATTCTCCCTGTGCAAGAGGATATAAAAGCATCTTAAGGTTGTGGCCTCCTCTAGTTGCTTAGCTGCCCAACATTTAGTACTGTAACACTCACGCGGGTTTCACTTCTAGCTTGACGCTGTAGGTTTGTCTCATAAAATACATAAAACAAAAATTCTGTACTAGAACAGGAATAAAGACCAGACTTTTCAGCATGTTCAATACAGAGAGAGCCTCAGGTCTCTGAAGAGATTCATGCAACTGTCCTGCAGTTATTTATTACATTATACTGGTTAAGAGAAAAACCTGAAACATCTTGCTCTACCTGTCACCCTCTTTGTTCTAGTTTTAACACTAGTATAAACAGTGGTTGTCATTTTATTTAGATCAGTTCTAGAAGTTCCGGATATATGTTCGGTTCATCTGGCCTGAAATCTGCTATAGCAAAATTCAGAAGCAGGGTCCCATTGCTGAAGCAGACACCAAAAGCTCAGTGTGTGTTCCTTTTTTCTTCTCTGTGTAGAGTAATTTTTACCATTAATCGGATGATATACCCATTATACTCATCAATGTTTATGAAAGTGCAGTGCTCAGCAAAGGCAATTAAGCATACTACATGGTGGAAACAACAAAGTTTTTCCCCCTCACACACACACATTTCACTTTTTTTATTTCGCTTTTATAGCTCACAGGCAAGAAATAGCCTGAAAAAGATGAATACGTTCATCTTCCTACCAAAATTAAGAAAACAGTAGAGATATAGTAACACTTTCATTAAAAGTGCTTAGTAATTTGAGGAAATCTGGTTTGATTTATAGCTACAGATTTTCCAAAGCTAAAAGAAGGTAAGGTAAAGCCTCTCTTGTTTCAGCTGGTACCCTACGCAATTTCAGTTCTAATGACGAGCAATCGTAACAACTGTCCCTGCAGGCCAGAAAAGATGTCAAATATATTTTAGTTTGATGACAGGTTTAGTTCATTGGCTCGTTGCGTTACAGAAATTGTTAAATATTCAATAATACTTGTTTGTACATGTAAAGTGTAATACACATAGTGCACATGATTTTTAAAGCTCCATACACAAAGTGGAGTTTCTATTACTGTACTATCGTTCTTGAACAGCAAGTCAGTAAATCTCTTGCACACCTAGCAATTGCTGGTAATTTAAAAAGTTTTAGTTTTATCATACCACAGCACTGAATTTTACTATGATAATTTCAATTTTTACTGCACAACATAGGAATTACCACTATAAAGTGAAATCTTCAGTTTTAAAAACCTACGGCAAAACTATCACTGATGGTGCAGACAGGCTTACTTGTTTAGGCCGGTAGGTCCTAGAGTCCTCGGCCAACGTTTTCAAACGCAACAATATAAAGTGGTCTGACTTCCTTAAGTGTTGGTCATGCAGAACCTATACTAAAATCCACTTACATCATTGCTTATTTTCAAATCCCTTTCAAATTAATGGTAGCTTCGCATAGTGAACACTGCAGAAAAACAGTCTTTTGTGTATCTATTCACACAACACATTTAGGAAATTTGGAAATACTTACCTAACCTTAATTTCCTCCTGAAATGAGAACCAGTAAACAATGATCTGTTGACCATGAAGGAGACATACATTTAATAAATTTTCAAAACATATTTTTTGAGATTTACTTAATGATAACTAATATACTACAGTTTCATGACAGTATTGTTCCAGGTCGGCCTTGCAGATTCATAATTAAAAAAAACTACAAGCAAGTCTGATGGAATGTTAGATCCCAACATCAATCCTGGGAAGCATACAGCTGACATTTATTACATCAGAAAGTAAATTATTTAGTTAGGGAGGAGAGCTGACAGGGAAAATGTAAATCACCTGTTTGAGCATGTTTGAGAAGCTTGCAAAGAAATGGTAATAAAGAAAAGAGGCGCTACATAAACCCAGGATATTATCAGCTCCTTTACCACTTCAGGTTTTCAAAAGCGTGCAACGGTAAAGTGCAAGATTTTATTTGAATACATCATTAAGTTCACAAGTCTTAACCACGAGAATCTTTTTGTCAATGGACGTTTTTGTAGCATACTAACAAGGGTACTGGAGTACTAATGCTTGGCTTTTATTTTGAGTTGATTATGTAAGAAAATCTCAACGGTAAAGAGTTATGGCACTAACTTTGTGTTTTGCTTTTAAGGCAAAAGGGATTATTTTGTGTGTCTGTTTGAAGACATTTGAGGGCTACATGCCTTAATCCAGTCCCATCATGCAAGTGGTGATAAGCGAGAGGTGTATTAGCAGGAGTGTGGCTAGCAAGTCAAAGGAAGTATTTCTTCCCCTCTATTTGGCAGTTGTGAGACTGTACCTGGAGTTCTGTATTCAGTGTTGAGCTTCCTAGTACAAGTATGATGCAGTGGAGTGAGTCCAGCAGAGGGCCACCAAGATGATTAGGGGTCTGGGTCACACAATGTATGAGAAGAGGCTGAGAAGGTCGGGTTTTTTCAGCCTTGGAAAAGGCTGAGGGAAAGATTATATTGCTGTCTACATCTACCTCTGGGGAGGGTGCAGAGCAGATGAAGCCAAACTCTGCCCAGAGGTGCAGAGGGGAAGGCGACAAATAATATACACAAGCTGCAACATGGGAAATTCCAGTGAGATAAGGAAAAAAAAATCACATTGAGATTTGTCAAATACTGGACAGAGAGGTTGTAGACACTCGGAATTCAACTGAACAATGCCCTGAGTACCCTCATCTTATTGAACCTGCATTTAGTGAGGACCTGGACAACACGACCTCCAAATGTCCCTTCTGACCAGAACGATTCTGTGAACTACATTTCAGTCATACAACAAGCACTTATCCAGGTGCATAACAGAAGGGTAAAAGGACACAGTTCTTGAGTGTCTCCAACAGGATAAGTGGCCTTCCCCTGTGGAGGCTTTTGACAGTATTCACGCATATGAATATATGATAATATTGACTGAGAGCATTGCCAATATGTTAATGTTGGATTTTAAGACTATAAAACTATTCTTGCAATATAGCACAGTTGTGCAGTACACATATGACTCAATGGAAATAAGATATATTGCATTATACGTTTTGAGTGATTGCAATTGCAAGACCTCATCTTTCAAGAAGCTGAATAGACACATTACACATGAGACAATTACAAAAGATTTTGAGTACAGTTATGAACCAGCAAAGCAAGTAATTGTTAAGGAGTCACAGGGACCATTAACGTACTTAAGAGTTACACATATACTTAAATGCCAGTGTACTCGGCATAGACCAGCATACTCCCAATAGTTTCAAAAAATCGACCAGGATCCATCTGTTCCACCCATTTGCAATGCAGCACAGAGATGCTCAAGACACCTCAGCAGAATACCAGGAGAGCCTATCTGAAGTAACATAGAGCTTTATAATGGTTATCTTATTGCTAAAAACACACAGAATAAATTATTCTGGATGGGACTTGTTAGCACTTGGTCAATTCAAGCTATACTTGTAAGACTGTACTTTCCACTACTGCTTATGCCGCTCAGATGTTTGTTTGATTTGCCATCTTAGGACCGAAAAGCTGCGATCAACCAAAATGATCCTTATCAAGTCAGCATCCTGCAGGTATGACACCTGCTTTCTTCTTGCATGTTACTCATGCCAAAGTTTTCACTGTTGCAACAGAAAGAGATTCAAGTGCAGTATTAACATGAAAGCCTGCTTTCAGTTAGATTTTTGCTGACATAGTGAAACCGGTTAGAGTGAAAACCATTTTTGCTCCTAAGGGATGAAGCCATTCTGGCCAAAACCATAAGCTGTTACCTCACAGGAAAGGTAGTTTTGCCAGTCTAGTTCATTTCATTCGATGAAATGACATAGTTGTAAAAAAATAAAATAAAAAAAGCCCCAAACCAACAAAAAAAATGCTCTGCTGGTAAAAATTGTTATTTTTTTAAGGAAAATTTGATGTTACTGATACTCTGGTATACTCCTTTTAGTGAATACAGAGCATGAAGTAACTTTACGAGCAAAATAAATTTAAAGAGATACACCAGGGCAATTTCACTCTATACTTTATCACGGTACAGTAATACTGAACTCCGAGAGTAGATAATTCACAACTGTAAGACTAAGGGTCACGGTATTACAATAAAGCTCTATCAGCCTAAACAGAAGATACAGAGGAGACATCAACTCTCTGAGATAACTGCGCAAGCAAAATCCTATACAGAAATTCAACTAATTCTGACAGGAGTCCTTAATATTATTTACTTATACTATTTGGCGAGATGGTTTATTTAAAAAATGACGAACGTCCTTTGCTGCATCTCTGCCAAAGAGTTCGGCTTTTTCCTGCCATCTGAACAAAGCTATTTTAATGTGGACTAGCCCCCACTGACCAACTCCAGCACACCTTTTCTTTTACCTCTTCCATCTTATTCACAAAATTAGACATTCCCTCTATACATTTAAAGACTGACTTGTGTCTGCAAGGCACTGCAGTCACACTGGCCAAGTACTTCCTGTAATTGGAGCTGAAAAGTAGGTAGGTGTAAATCTAAAGAATCTGATCTGTACTGAATAGTAATTATATTTTCATTCTTAAAAACAAAAACAGACATTTACAGGCAGTGCAGATCAAGCAGATATGACTTCAGGATGTACAGTAAATATTTGGCAATACTTAAAAGCAAGTAGTATATACATAAGATGCAGAATAATTCTGAACATTTCCTGTGAAAGTTTCTAAATTCTGATAGCTTTCAAGAAAATAAATGTTCTTGTGATAAAATGTTGTCTCAGATAGAACTTCCCAAGCATCCATAAAAAATGCATGTTTTGATAACTATTAATAATAGTGTGTGTATATATATATGTGTGTGTGTGTGTGTGTATATATATATGTATATATATATATAGAATCGTTCAATCGTTCACTGGAATTAAGACAATAGCTATTGCTATTTAAATATTCTTTTGCAAGATAATTAATTTCCCTTCGCAGTTCCATTCTAGTCACAGAAACACACACTAGCAATTGGATCTTTTATTTCAAAATGAATTAAGCCACAGGAAAATTGTCTTTTCCCTGTAAAACTTGTACTGATCAACTCAAAACAGGCAATCTGTCCACTGGAAGATGCCAGTTTGAATATGGCCTATTCTAGCAACAGTTGTTATCATTTGCCTGTTTATGAACCAAAGTGAAATGAGATTTGGGGGAAGCCCTCCATGATCAAACAACTGTAAGTACAATTACCAAACAAATTCAAGAGATTTACACCTACTTTTCAACCTGAATTACAGGAAGCTTCTGACCAGTGCATACTTGAATTTGATGACTGAATTACCCTCATAAGCAGTGGGCACCTTCTCCGTTCCCGTCAGAAGTTAGTGTTAGTGTATGTTAAAACAATTCTTCTGCTCATAAGTTATCACTTCCAACCTTCTCAAGCAACTATGGTCCACCATCAAATGTTTGCTATATTTATTTAATATAAGTTACACCCTGCTTTGATGACGTGCACTAATGTGTAATAGTTGTCAAACTGGATCTGTTAGGTCGGTTACTAGGTGCAGTTGTCATCCGTTCCTTAATGGATTATCTTGTTAAGGATGTCACTATAAAATCACTTCTGATGGGAAATACAAATGATGTTCACATGGGAAGGCCAGATTTTGGTCTCATTAGAATAAACGGCATAAGGTTTTATGTTTGCAATAAAAAATAAGGTTACTTGAACCAATGAAATAATTATGTTAAGTGAAAAGCCCCTTGATCACAGACAAGTGAAAAACCACCTTGAATCTCTATCTTTTTGAGACACAGGGCAACAACTTCTGAGACTGGTTAAGCAGCTTCTATTCCTAGTGAATTAATGGAAGATGCGACTGCATAGCACCGTGTACAATTGTCCCGAAATCAATTCCCTTCAGTCACTCCATCATTTGTCAAGAGCAGCCAACAACCTAAAGCAAGTAAGAAATGATATGCAAAAGTGGCAAAGTTATGGAGAACAAACTTTCATTGCTCCTGTCAGTTTTATTAGTTTCTTATTTTTGTACTACAAAATAAAATTTTAATAATCAAAGACCAAGTATGAAGAGCCAAATGAAAGTGGCTGATAAACTCTACATTTTTCATGGGAACTGAGCAACATGAGCTCTCATTCAACCCATAAAATATTTGGCCTTTGAAAATTACTCCAGATCAGCTTGCAGTCTCATACATGTTTCCGAGAGCAAGATGATCTGTTGTCTCTTCTACAGAAAAGGAGAAAATATGTAACGAAACTGGCTGCTTAAATAACCCCTATTTAACAAATCACTGAAGACATTCAGACATTTTCTGGGGCTTGCAGTTTAAAATGGTTTATTTGGGTTTTATTGCAAAAGCTGTGTTAATCATTTTATTAATTTTGGACTTCACAAAGTCACTTCACTATCCTACATTGTCCCAAATTCATAAAAGGTTAAAATCTCTTTCCTGTAGCTCAGAGATTTCACTAGAAACAAGTATTTTCTGATAAAATAAGTATATTCTGACAGTGCGCTAGACTTGCTTGAAGTGGGTTGCCTGGAAAAGCAGACAGAAAGAACAAAGGTGGGGCCCTCTTTCACACCAGGAACCCTGTAATTCGATTGAAGCATACTCTGTAAAGTTTCTCTACTTTCCTTTCTTGAAAAGTCATCAAACGTGAAGAATAAATTGTCCATTCACTGCCAAGACAGACTTTCAGTTGGGTTTAAGAGCAAAGAAAACAAATCCTGACAGATAAAGGGTCAATTTAGCATTCCTGCTTCACAGGAATACTTGCTCCTGGCATTCTGCTAGCAGATACCGCCTCCGTTAGCATCTCACGACCCGAGAGCCTCTCTCCTGGCATTTCCCAATTAGCAAGCAGAATTCACTCACAGCAGCAAAACTAGCCCCTATATTCTCTGTTAGGTTGCAGCTACAGGGTCCTCTGCTCTTCCAGCGAAAAATGTCACGTATTTATCTTTGTATCTACAAATCTGTATAGTAATGTACATACATTTGTATTCTCTCTCTATTGTTAAGTACTAGTATTTGTCTGGATTTAGCTTTGCATTTTAATTTCATATGAAATTACACATAATTACTTTGTCTAATAAATTTGAATTTGGCATACTGATGGCGATGAAGGCCTCTGGCAAGATTTGGCTCCTAAAACTGGCCTGAGTGCCCTTCAAAGCGTGTCTTACTAACGAGTTAGCATACCTGGGCCTACTATCAAACAGAACTCCTATTACTTGCACGGCTTTTTGATCGCTGTTTCAAAGTCTTTCAGCCCAAGTTGCAATGTCATTAGTAAATCTTGGGTGGGTTTCTTTTTGTGCTTTACGTCTGCCCTTTTGTTCAAGGATTCTGAATCTCATTGTTACGTAAAAGGCGCAAGTTTTGTCGAGACAGTATCTCCAGGGCTTAACCAGCGCACACACTCTTTCCTGCTCTTTTAGCTATCTAATGGTTACAGCACTAACCCTATTTTAAAGATCTCTCTTAAAATATTTATGTTTTGCATTTAATAACAAATAAATAATTCCAAGTAACATGCTGCACGATAAGAAAGATAAATCAATCAAAATGAAATAAAGTCTCTTCTTTCTTGCTCCAGTTAATTTTAAAATGTCCATTATCTAGGACTGGATCTACAGAGTGCATACAAAGGTCCTCTATCAGACCTCCACATTATTGACAAAAAAGGTAAATAAAAGCTTAGGCAGCTTTAAAGTGGCACACCAGGGGCTACCATATTTAACTGATCATGGGACAGAGTAAGCTATCCAGAAATAAAGGGACCGATTAGGCTATGTGATGATCTCAATTTTAAGAAACAAAGACCTTGCTTACTTATGAAAAGGATACACCTCGCCTAAAGATACCAAGGGCAATACAGAACCATTTTCAAAGGGACGGAGCGAGAGATTCAACCGCCCGCCCTCAACCGCCACCGAAGGGGCGGCCACGCCGGCCGTTTGGCCCGGCCCCGCGCGGGCCGTTGGGGGCGCCGCGCGGGCCGCCTCGCCTCCTGGCCAGCGAGCGGACGGGCCCCCGCATCCCTCACGGTTATTCCTGCTTTGTTACTACAAGCTCCGACTCGGAACACACCGATAAAGCTCTCGCCTCCTCTGCTGCAAACCGGCGTCCCTGCAGGCGGTACGGCAGGGAAGGGACGGCAGGCTGGTGCCGCCTTAGCGCCTGTTTCGGCCGCCGCCCCGCCTCAGGCAGGGCGGCGGCGCCGACGGCCGCGGCTGCGCGCTTCCCCGCGGGCGGAGACGGCGGCGGCCCGTTGCCGGCCGGGAAGGGAGCCGGAGAAACGCCCGCTGCGCCCCGGGAGGGGGCCGCCGCCGAGAAGATGGCGGCGGGGGTTGTTGCCTTGGGGCGGGGCGGGGGAGCGGGTGCCCCGGACGGCGGCGTCCCGCGGCGGCCGCAGCAGCGCAGGGGCAAGGCCGGGCTGGCGGGGACCGCCCCAGTTTCTACCCTGAAGAAGGGATTTTGTTCGGCTCCCTGGGTGTCCAACCTGCCGCAGTGAGAGTTTGGGGCAGTGAGTGTTGAGCGGGAGGAGCGCGGCCCGTGCTGGGTGGCTCGTCGTGCGTTTTGAGTGCAAGTTACTAGTGCTGCAAATCAGCCTCTTTGGAAGGAAGCCGCCTCCTTCCCCCCCCCCCCCCCCCTTTTTTTTTATTCCTTTTCATGTTGTGATGTGAATTTCAGCTGGTTAAAAATCCCTATGCATCAGAGTTAGGATATAAAAATAAGTGCAATGGGAAGATAAATTAATGGAGAAATCTAAAATGAAGACTTCCGTTTCATTATTCAAGTATTGTGATTGCTTTCCTGGTTCTTAATGAAAGTTCTTAAGATGTTGAAGGAGGTAGCATGTCTGAGGAACAAGAATGGATGGACAGCCCTAGGATTTGTCAGTAAACTTTGAGCTTTTAATATATTAGTGACATTTACAAAAATCACCACCTTTTGTATACTCAAAGCTGCAGCTGAGTGAGGTGGAGTGACTTCTTAAATAATCAGTTTTCTCAGGTAGGGCTTTCTTAACACTTTCTGGAGAGTAAGCAGTTTTGTAGATAAGCTAGTTTTATTTTTGTGTATGGTACAGTCCCAATCACATTTTAACAAAAAAGAAAAATGAGTAGGCAGGTAAAATAAATTTGGAGGCAAAACAAAAAAAATTAGGGCCCAAAGCTGGGTATTTTGATGGATGCTGCTGGCAGTGGCTTTAGCCAGAAGGCCTTAGTAAGAGAGGCATAGGTAACCAGCAGCAAGAAAACGTACTCAATATGCAGCCCTTCTTGTTAGCGTTTTGGAATAATTTTCTGCATTTAATTTTCTAGTGTTTTGCAAAGGAGATGTCTACATATAGTAGAGAAACTTTTGTTTTTCCGCATATAAAATCACAGAATCAGAGAATGACCAAGGTTGGAAGGGACCTCTGGAGATCATCTAGTGCAACCTCCCTGCTCAAGCAGGGTCCTCTAGAGCATATTTCCCAGGATTGCGTCCGGGCGGGTTTTGAATATCTCCAGGGAAGGAGACTCCACTACCTCTCTGGGCAACCTGTTCCACTGCTCTGTCACCCTCACAGCACAGAAGTTTTTCCTCATGGTCAGGTGGAACTTCCTGCGTTTCAGTTGGTGCCTGTTGCCTCTCGTCACTGGGCACCACGGAGAAGAGTCTGGCCCCATCCTCTTGACACCCTCCCTTCAGATACTTACATGCATTGGTGGGATCCCTCCCCGAGCCTGCTCTTCTCCAGGCTGAACAGGCCCAGCTCCCTCAGCCTTTCTTCAGAGGAGAGAGGCCCCAGTCATCTTGGTAGCCCTTTGCTGGACTCTCTGCAGTAGTGCCATGTCTCTCTTGTACTGGGGAGCCCAGCACTGGACACAGTAGTCCAGGGGAGGCCTCCCCAGGGCCTGTCCTGGTGCCTGGGGTTATTCCTCCCGAGGGGCAGGACCCTGCCCTTGCCTTTGTTGACCTTCAGGAGGTTCCTCTCCGCCCAGCTCTCCAGCCTGTCCAGGTCCCTCTGAAGGGCAGCACAGCCTTCTGGTGTGTCAGCCTCTCCCCGCAGTTTAGTATCCTCAGCACACTTGCTGAGGGTGCACTCTGTGCCTTCCTCCAGGTCACTGATGAATAATGTTGAACAAGACTGGACCCCGGACTGCCCCTGGGGGGACACCACTAGCCACAGGCCTCCAAGTGGACTCTGTGCCACTGACCACAACCCTCGGAGCTGTGCCCTCCAGCCAGTTCTGAATGCACCTCCCTGTCCACTCATCCAGCCCGTGCTTCCTGAGCTTACCTAGGAGGATGTGGTGGGAGAGAGTGTGAAAAGGCTTGCTGAAGTCCAGGGAGACAACATCCACTGCTCTGCCCTCATCTCCGCAGCCTGTCCTTCCAGCAGAGAAGGCTCTCAATCAGATTGGTCAAGGATGATTTCCGTTTGGTGAATCCATGCTGACTACTGCGGATCACCTTCTTGTCCTCCAGATGCGTAGTGAGGAGCTGCAGGAGGAGCTGTTCCATGACCTTTGCAGGGGTGGAGGTGAGGCTGACAGGCCTGTAGTTCCCTGGCTCCTCGTTCTTGGCCTTTTGGAAGGCTGGGGTGACACTGGCTTTCTTCCAGTCCTCAGGCACCTCCCCTGATCTCCAGGACCTTTCCAAGATGATGGAGAGTGGCCTAGAAATAACATCTGCCAGCTCCCTCAGTGCTTGATGAGGTTTATACAAGTGTCATCACTTAACAAATTTGTTCTCTGCTTACTCAAAATGTGTAACAATCTCATGAGCAGTGGTGAAAGTTGGGTGCATGCATCAAAAAGAGAAAAGATCCCTTAGTTATTTTATTGCTGCCTGTGATTAATCCTGCTGAAGTACAAACTTTGATTTTTTTTCTTTAAACATCTAATCTTCCGTATTGTTCCAGAGAAAGTATGTTCTATTTTTTTTGAGGCTATTGTAGTTAGCCAAATTCAAAGTAAAATTCAGAATCATAGTATTTAGGTATCTAAAAGTTCCTTTAGCTCATTAGTTTTATGCCACTGATAATGTAGAATTGTTCATTATCAGATACCACTGATAATGTAGAATTGTTCATTATCAGATACCTTTGTCTAATTTTTCGGTCTTCAAGGAGAATATTACTGATTTTCAGTGTAAATGGTTTATTTTGTTCAATTTCTTAGCTCTATTTCCATTTTTTACTGTCCTTTTTATTAGTCTTAGTAGTTCTTTCCCTCCATATAGTGACAAATGTGTATCGCATTTACCTTTTCAGGAAATCCCCATTTTATTCTTCTAATCTTTCTATTAATTTTAATAGTTCTTGTTGGTTTTTTTGGAAAAGTTTTTCTTTTTGCTGTTGATATTTTACGTTATCTGTATCCCGACCATTCTGTGTACTTCCTTAGCAGCAGTACAGAGAGGGAGCCCTTCATCCTTCTCTTTACTGTGATGCTTCTGCCCATTACTCTTACTGTTACTAAACCAAATAGAAATGAATTAAATGTTGGTATAATGAATTCCGTCTAGCAATTAGGCAAGGGTAGTCTAAAATATATGTTTCATTAATCAGTGTAGAAGTTACAAAGATGTACCTAGTGAACTTAGGAGGGGAAAGAAAGAAGGGTTTTCAGCAGAGGTGGAAATAAGATCTTTCCAGGCAGTATCCACAGTAGACCTGCTGATACAGTTGGGAAAAAAAGATGAGCTTTTGTGCGCGTTGTTCTGCTTCCTGAGTAAAACTCTGCAGTCTTCATGAGTGCCTCATTTGAGAAATAATGAACTTCTGGAGTGAACTGGTTAGTGACAAAGATAGTGTCTTCGTCATTTATTTATGAAAGAGCAGGTTCCCAAGTGGCTGTGCTTCACATTTCTAAATTAAGAGAGAGTCTCTACTGATTTTTCAGTTTAAGTATTACAAACCACAAACTGTTCATAGGGTCTTCTTAGATCCTTATTAGCTGAGACTGTTCTGGTTATTAGACTATTCGTGTTTCTATGGTATCCTGTGTCTCTGTAATAACACAAGGCACTAAGGGAGTGCTTTACAGAGGCACTTAAGACTACATGTCACGTACACATCCAAAATGTTGGATTGTAGTTGTGGTGATTGAACATGATAATTATCTGTAGTTATGCATGACCTTTGAAAATGAAGTCTTTTATGTCTGTTTTATCAGCTTCTAACAGTTCCTCATTCAGAGTTCTGCTTAAGATTGTGAATCTAGGGAGGGAACAATGGAAAAGAATACTCTTTTCAACTCCTAATTTACAGACTTTTTTCAAACGTCTGTTGAACACAGCCTTCAAACTGATTCTAAAGTAAAAGGAATGTGGAAATAGCAATTGCATCATTGTTAGAATATTTGTGAACAACATTCCTGCATATCGCTTTCGTTTAGATATTTGTAATGTCCGTGGAAGGACAGGACATTCCAGTTGATGTCTTCTCTACTGCACCTATTGAGAAACAGAATCACGCTGCAAGAATTATACAGAGGTGCTGGAAGAGCTTTATTGTAAGTCTGAAGTACAGTTCTAATTATTATATGGTTCAGTAGGTACTAAATTTTTCTCTTTGTTAAACCAAAATGACAGTGAATTCTCTGCCAGGAGCTTCTTCAGTGTGATCTCACCTCCACCATTACAAATACCTGCAGTCTCCAGGAGGTGATTCTGACTCTTGATAGATGGTTAATAGTGCGCAGAAGTATATTGTGATATGTTTTGTATATGCATATAATATTGTATATATTGTATATTGTAACAGTGCGCAGAGGTGTATGTGATGATTTTTATATTGACTTATTAAAAGCAAAGGAGTTTCCGTACTGCCACATAAAAAAAAAAGTCACCTTAGCTAGTGTGTGGAGGAAAGTTAGCTCCTTATATTGTGTGATCTTTTTGGTTATGTTTGTTGCTTGAGCCTTGAACTTTAATAATTCCTAAATTCAGTGAGGCCCACTAGTGTACATACTGTTTATCTGAAGTCCTGTAAAATCCAAAATTCTGGATTTTACAGAGAATGCAGGATTGGGATTCCCCCGAATAATACTAAACTGTTAAAGGACATTCTGTGATCTCGAAAAAATGCACGTAGGACTTCGAGGTAGGAATGGGAGAAAGCAAACACTCATTAGGTAACGAAAGCCCTAGCAATTGAAGAAGAAATAAAATAATAAATCAGGAGTGCATCTAAATTAATATTTAAGGAAATTTATAGCGTAGAAATGCTCTTGTAGGTGTTCTGAGTTCTTATACTGTTTCAGCAAAAACTTGTGTTCTGGATGGTAAGTGAAATGGAAAGAATGGGACTTATTTAAAAATAGTTTCTGTTAAAATTTGTCTATTTGTTGTTTTAAGACTGTTTACATGTCAGTAATTACTGCAAGTATTGTAATTCTAGTATAAAAGGTATTAAAACAGCTTATAGTAGGATGGGATGGGATTCACTGGGAAAAAATGGTCTGTAATATGTAGTTAAAGACTGTGTAATGATACCCAGGCAAAAATAGATTCAATGAACATCCGATAAGAAGTGCTCTTTATGCCAGCCTTAAGGATCACTGAATTTCTGCCTCTCAGTAGTATCCTATTCAGTTTGGGGCCACCTCTCGTATTCTTTCTGCTGTCTAATGATACATAATTCTGTTTTCTGGGTCTGCTGTAGTGAGAGGCCTCTCGAAGAACCCTGCTCATGAACCTGTTCCGAGTGTGTGTGTGACTCTCCCTTCAGTTTTGCCTTGAGTTCTCCCTTCTTTTACGTCCCACAGATTTCTATGTGTATCCTGCTTTTTCTCTGGCTCTAGGCTGCGTCACCGTTGCCTGCTCTTCTTTTTTTCCTAAAGCCAGATCATCTTTTTTTTCCTAAGGCTGGATCATCTCGTCTTCTTTCTTGCTACCCTTCCCTCTATTCCTGCTTGCCTATCCTTTTCACCTCTTAGGTTTCCAACTCTGTTCTTCTTTATCCCCCACTAAGTGATTTCATCACTATCTTGTCTTTGTAAGAACATCTGTACTGGATGATGAGAGGTTTAGCGGAACAAGTATCCTCTCTCCAAGAGCAGTCAGAAGAGGATACCTAGAGACGAATATAAGAAAACGTCAAGAAATGGTTGTAATGTCTATATCTTTAGGAACCCTCAATGGATTTCTTTTTTGTGAGCGTCTCTGTTTTTATCGTCGTTGTCCTATACCTAGAGCATTCTTCCATTATCTGTCCTACTTGCCTTCTTGTCCAATAGATGACTGTAGTGCATCAACTATACCTGTATCTTCTGTTATTGCTTAGGAAACTGCATTGTCTGTATGCGATGTCAATCTTATCTTGCTGTCGGATTATTTGTAGTTGTGAGACATAATACCCTGAGTGGATGTCCTGTTGACAACTGCCTAGAATTATCTGCTCTGCCTTTTACTTGGAGTCTTTGAATTTAACTTTAGTTTTTAATCCACTTTTTCTATATTAATTCCATGGCAGATCTCAATGTCCTGATCGAGTTACAAAATATTGTGTTTATTGGCATTGTATCTGTTTTGTTAGGAACTCACTGAGAACCATCGAGGAAGAGAAGAAAATAATCTGGAAGCTCAGGTTACGTATCCTAACTTTCTGCATTGCAGTATTCCAGAACATTGCTGCTCTGCTACCAATGGACACATACCAGCAATGTTTTTTCTTGTATTCGGTACCCTCCTCTTTTGTAGTAGTCCATAGCATGCAGATAAATACCCATTACAAGACCTTCAAATACAGAGGGACAGCCCTCATTAGGAGAAAGACAGTGATGCGTTACTGGAGAAAAGTTTATCTTCAAGAGCCATAAGTAGTTAATGGTGGCTGGAAAAGGAAGAACCCGGATAGGGTGGCCTGATCTTACCAAAAAGAATTTTTAAAATGTTGGGTTATATTAACAAATTATTTTTAGGAGTAGCTCTGTAAATCTAAGCTGGAGAAGAAAAGCTGAGTTTTACTAAGCAATTTATCACAGTCAGTTGTTGATATGTTGATGGATTTAGATGCTCTATTTCAACATACTTTCTAAGAAAGCAGAAGACTGTACTTTTATACTGTTGCATTTCCCTCTGAGATGCTCTTTCACCTTTACCGTATTCTAACGTCAGCAGAAACTATTTCTATTTATAGTATATTTAGTTTATCTTAGATAAATACAATTTATTAGACCATTTCAAAGATTGTGCCTCAATTCATCTTAAAGTGTGTAAGGTTCGGTGTGGGAAAATCCGTTTGCAGCCGTTTTCCCAAAGTGGAAAATACAGAGACTGTGGCTTTCTCAGTATCTTTGCACTTTTCTGCAGGATATGCGTATATTTCAATACTACAAAGAGCTAATCAGCTTTAAAGGAACAGGGGATCCTCATCTTCTGATGAAGTGCATTGACCCTCGGGAGGTAAGGGCTGTACTTACTGATATAGCAACATAGTATAAAGTAACATACTTTTGCTCTAGTCTTAGCTTGTCTCAGTGATGTTCTTTGTTTGTGGTATGATGTTGTAAAATGATTACAGTATTATAAGTCAAACAGTATTTTTGCTTCTTCTCGTTTTTTTTCCGAGTCCCACAGTCTGGATGCATTGTGAGGTTGAACACAATTGAAACTGTGGTGCCAGGGAGAGCAAAGCTGGAACATCAAAATAAAAACATAAACAAAACAGAGGTGAAAAAAGGAAGAGACTAAGCATATAGAAGTCAGTTGCCTTCTAGGAGTAAATATAAGGACAGCAACTCATTTCTTTTAAGCTACTTGCAGGCTGTTGGATAATTACAAAAGCATTTATAAGCCAAGTTAACTTCCTGTGTACTTACTCGTAGGAGACTGTAGATGGCATTTTCCTTAAGTAGCTTTCTATTTGCTAGAAACCTCATTATGTTTCATATGTTTTTCTGGTTTCTGTAGTACAGGGCCTAAGCCTGGTCAAGAGCCTGTTTCTGCAGATCCTACCAAGTAATTGAAGTAGAGTATTCATAGTAGTATACAGAAATGAATTTGTAGTGAAATTAAAAAAAAAAATCAATTATCTGAAAAGTCGGTGTTGGCATCCGGGGCTAAATGTGATCTTTCTGTTTAGATTCGATTTTAAGATACAGCAAACATCACAGATGTAATTGGAAAGGAAGGCCCAAAAAACTTTGCCCCCTATATTTCTTCCTCCTGGGATCTGTAATTAATAAATACAGAGACATAAAATAGCTTTCTTTAAATAACAGTGTTTATTTTTAAAAGCAAATCATTTGTAAGAAAATGGAAAGCCTCTTAAGTATAATTAAGGCTGGAATTCAGCTGCAGATTAAGACACCTAATTGAAGTGTCTACGTATGATTGGGTAATTGCACTGTCATTATAGTCAGTGCAGGTTTGGTAAATGCAATCAGCAAAACCTAGTGTGTGACTCATTTCATCAAAAAATAGACAATACTTGGTCAACTGAATTGCTCTCTAACCTCTACTGATGATATCAAGTGCTCCCCATTGACTAGGTGCCTCAGGGCCTAACCCACATGTGGACAACTACATGTAGGTATGCAAATTTAGGAGTCTGAATCTGGAGCCAGATCTTGCTGTAATAGTCTATACTGATAAGAAACTTACAGAGCATAGCATCACAGAACTGTTCCCTGTCTATCAGTCGGGGGTTGGTTGCCTTCCGCAAAAGAATTACTTTTTCACAGAGTGAACAATTAAATTTTGGAACTTACTGATACACATTTTTAGAGGTATAAGATAGAAATGGATTTAAAAAGAGATGAGTTACATCCACAGAAAGTAGGTTCATCTGTGATTATTAAATATGTTGGTTTAGATGCATCTGCTGGCTCAATATCTTCCTGAATGCTAGAAGCTGGGAGGGCAGTGACTATAAGTCATTTCAGAGCCCTTCTACAGTCATATGTTTCTTCTGTTTTCTCCTAAGCATCTGATAATGGCCAATACCAGGGAGAGGGTATTTTGCTAGATGGAATTTTATGTTTGCATTGCCAAAATTTCTTTGACCAAACCTCTTAGAAGATCAGAAGCGAAAAATGGCAGACTTCCCCAAATCTGTGATTTCTGTAGGTGAAATGACATCTTTGGTAAGGAATGGACGTATCTGCAGTCACTCTGCGAGAGTAATTCAAGCAATAAAACTTTGCTGAGACTAAAACAATTGCTGCTTGCATGAGGTCATCCTCTTGGTTGTAAGCAGCAGAGCCCCACCCAAGTAGTGGATCTTTGTTGGTGTCTGGGATCCAGCTGTCTAAATAGTATTCAGCATGTGTACTGCAAGATTTTAAGCCTAGCTTTACTTTCAAAAATTGAATTATTTAATTGCTCATAACTGTTTATGCCTTAATTAGTCAGTAGGATGGAAGCATTGTAGGTTATTACTCTTTTGCTTGCAGGCAGAGTTGCTAGATGTTGCAGCGGGTGCTTTCATCAAATTCAGACTAGGTGGCGTAAGTATCATTTTACAATATGTGATATTCACTGTGGTTGTTCATTCTGGATGCGTAGACTTACTAGTGCATGAAACTATTAAGCGTATTTATATAAAATGAACGTATTCAAGTAAACAAGTCAAGGTGGATAAAACTGGGTTCCTCAATTCATGAATTAAGCACCTAAAAAAAGTAACCTGTATTTCTGCAGTTCTGGGCGCTTGTCAGTCTCATTGCTGTAGAGATATGTGGTTGGTCTGCTTTTACTAAGGGTACAGCTGTGGTTATCTGAATGTTAGTTTTTAAGTTGATTTCAGTGGAACAGAGTTTTTATGGCAGACTTTTAATGGGCAGATTTATTCCAGCTGCCTTTAATCACTTGGTTGAGCTTTGTCAGCAAAGAGCGTAGTTGTTCAAGGTATAGTCAACAGGAAGAAATTGTTATGTCTAGAGGACAATTAATATCTTAACAGTGGTAGTGGAATTGACTTTCTAGCTCTGTTAACTATAGAGGGAGCTTGTGGTGCATAGGCTTCTGACTTAGAATCTTACTACAGCAAGATTTGACAAATAATATGTAAATGCTTAAATAGTCTTTTACTTGGAATGTCTTGGTGTATGTATCTGCTTAGATTTAGGCATAAAATACTTACTTCTTGATATTTGACCTTTAAATAGCTTGAAGCAACATAGGCCTGTGTAAACATCTTATGCTTTCAAGGTATTTAAAGAAGAATTATAAACAATGACTAAAATGTGTGAAATTGCTGGAAGGAAGTTAATTTATTGCCAGCATTCTGTCTGGCTATCTATTTCTACTAAACTTCTGCTTTTCTTCTGTAATTATTTCGTTCCTGTTCCAGACCTTCTTCTCCTTGTTTAACACTGCCTCATAAATAAAACATCATTAATGCACATCACATCAATTCTAAATGATATTAGTGAAGCATTAGACACTACTTAGCCTTCTGTTCAAGTTAAAGTATACAGATCAAGATGCCAAGTTTATTACTTACAAGATGATCTCCTTTAGTAAGAGTTAGTGTGAAGTAAGAAAAGAGTATGTAGATGTGAATTTCAGAGCCAAGTTACTCCTCATGAGCTGCTGGCACCATGACAAAATGTAAAAAGGAAGAATGTTATTTTGACAAGGTATGTTCTGTCATTTTAAATTGTGTTAGTAATATTTTAGGTTCCTTTCCCAGAGGGGGAGAGAAGCGGGTGTGATCACCTATCAAAAATAATTTCCATCAAAAATGATTGATAGTGGGTGATAATACCTGATATAATTATCAATGACTCCTGTAATTTTCCACCTGCTCTCCATTCTCTTCATGCCATTTTTCACAAAGGGTTTTCCAAGACATCCAGCGAGAATACTGAGATAACAGCATGGGTGGAAATGTTTCTATTTTCTCTCTTTTTAGCAAGACAAGGATTGAACGATGGTATCAAGACTTGTAGTGTGTTTTCTGAGACCGTATTGGACAGACCAGTATTTGCTGGGCAATTATAGTAATTTTGACAGAAGTTAGATTGATTCAGTTGAGTACAGTTATACGGTAAATCACTTGGTTCAATTGACTGAGTTTTAAAGAAATCCAAAGGATTTGTTATTGTTTTAATCAACTGATATACATACAGGTGTATCCTCTTTTGATAGTTAATAAAGTCTACTAAATTGCCAAATATAATTTCCACGTATATGGAATCCCTATCTGAGTTTAGTATAAACTTTCAGTGTTTTATGTATTTTAAGGGATGAACACGTTCAAAAAAGCAAGCTCACGTTCTAATGTAATATTTCTCTGCAGGCTAATTTTCCTCCAAATATTTACTATAAAATATTCACTCATAGACCTGTTGTGGACATGTGTGCCAACAGCCCTAAAGACTATACAAAACCAAACCCCAAGCAGCTGCTGCAAGAAAGGATTCTTGGTAAGATCTGGAAAGATGATGGCAGTGGCTGGTACAAACGTATAGAGAACAACGGTTGGAGACTTCTTTCCATGAGAGTAAGCAAAGAAAAGTGAACTATTTTTCCCTAATACATTAACTCATCTTTTTCCTCACAGTTGCCCCATGTGTGATCTGGAACCTTATTTCACGTAGTCCAAATATAAAATCATCATAGACAAGATCTTTGCTGTCATTTGAGTTTACGATGGAAGATCGACATGAGATACTACTATAATCCTTTGTTTATAATACGCTCCTCCTAACTTAGTCATTGAATAACATACTAAGTAAGAATGTGTTTAAATAGGTCTGAGTGCTATCCCGCAGTACTCTGTCAGCTATGAAATAGACCTAATTGTAAAGATACGCTGTAGTGCTTAAATAAGAACAATGAAATGAAACATTGTCACATTAAAACCTAACTATATTTAGACTGACAGTTAATAAAGTTCACTGTTTCCAGCAGCATTTGGGATTGATAAACATACTTCTGTGTTAAAGGCTTTTTGTAGTCTGTGGTATAAAAAGGTATAAAATTGCAGCATCAAATTATGTTAAAATTGTGGGGCATTTTTTAAATTTTGGAAACAATTTTATCTTTGGCAATCTCTCTTAAAGATGAAAGGTCTACACAAACACAGTGTTCTGGTAGTAATTTGACCTGAAGAAAGATTAACCAAACAGTTTTCTTGAGTGTAATCTATCTAAAAGTTTAAGGGTGGCTACTTACTTTCTGATACTGCAGGAAAGTGAAGCGTTTCTCTTGAACTGTTGTGCTTCCGCAGTTCTGATGCTGAACTAATTTAGGTGTAGTTAGAGCAATTTTTCTTAACCTCCAAGGATTTCATAACTTCTAAGAAAAAATCCAGGTACCATCTTGTGGAGTGTTAACAGCTTGCTTTTAGTTGACATTTACGTAGAAATTAGAAATTAAACTTGGGATATTATTTTCTTGCTGTATTTCTCACCATTTGAATTTTTCCTCATATTCAGATGGAACTTCCTGTGTTTCAGTTGGTGCCTGTTGCCTCTTGCCCTGTCACTGGGCACCACGGGGAAGAGTCTGGCCCCATCCTCTTGACACCCTCCTTTCAGATACTTGCACATGTTGATAAGTTTCCCCCCTCAGTCTTCTCTTCTCCGGGCTGAACAGGCCCAGCTCTCTCAGCCTTTCCTCATCTGAGAGATGCTCCAGTCCCCTCATCATCTTTGTAGCCCTTTGCTGGACTCGCTGCAGGAGCTCCGTGTTTCTCTTGTGTTGGGGTGCCCAGAACTGGACACAGTACTCCAGGTGTGGCAGATTTTGTGCAGATAATTACAGTATGGAACAATTGTAGTTGAATTAGCATTTGTGAGAAGACGTAGTAACTTAAAAGATTCAAAATAGATTTTGATGAGGCATGTTATACTAAATATTTAAGTAAAACATATAAGTGATATATCTATAAATATTGTCATAATAAAAGACCAAAGCATATGACCTATGAGAACATACACACTAGAGTTCAAAAACATCAGCAATGGCACTTCAATAAAATTCTCTCAATATGTCACATTTACCAACAGTTTTGGAGGGCTATAGATCCTGTAACAGATGAGGGAAACAAAAAGGCAGAGCAGTTTCATTACTCTAAAATGAAGAGGAAACAAGAAATTGAGAAAAAGCGAAAAAAGAGAAAAATTGAATGGATGAAAAAAATGTGAGTTAATACAATTTTCAGACTTACGTGCATAGGTTTTCTTTGTATGTTTAGAACAGTAGTTTTGTCATGGCTATTTTCAGAAATAGTTTTCCTGCTTAACTAAAAAAATGTACAGTACATGATAAACAATGAAGTTCTATATCAAGTCTTATTGACTATCCTGTTGAGCTACTTTCACTGAGAGCAAAGCTTCTGCAGGGGTTCTGTTAATGAAATGATTCTGAAACTATATATCTGGTGCTTTGGGCACAAGCCAGGGAAGCAACATTATTCTGAGCCATTTTACCTCTCTCTGTGGATTTCTCTGACAGGATTACACAGATGTTGTGACAGTATTCTGGAACGTCATAAAAATTCCCTTCCAGACTTGTGAGGAAGTCCCATAGATAAATGCCTTCTTCATGTAGCTTGCCATCAACATCATCATGTGAAAATTTAAGCTTCTAGTCTAAAATTAAGTGCCCAGCCTTCCTCAGTTCCAGTGGATAAAAACAGGCATGTCCAAGGCATGATTCAGTCCCTCCTTAGTTCTTTGGTATGTTGACTGTTACACAGGTAGAGTTCTTTGGTGGAGTGACTCACTTTCTGAAGACTCCATCTTTCTCTCTGTTGGCTATTTATGGATTCTAACTGGACACAAACACCAGGGCACAAATGCCAGCTGTCAGGAGTGTCCAAACAGCTTGCAGAGAGCTGAGGATATAGTCACCAAATAAATAAATTGGTTCTCACTACTCCGGCTAGGATGGAAAGACTCATCTACATCCTTATGGAGGTTATGCAGGGCACAGCAAGTATCCATAATTCAGAGGACTTCAGGAACATTTCTCTACAGCGTATTACAGGCTGCCTCCTCTCCCTTTAGGTAACCAAAAGTACATTCCAGTTCACCATGGTGTGCAGTAAGGATGTTGCAGAAATAGGCAGAAACTCCAGAGGACAGTGTACAGTGTCACGACCCAGCTTCACAGGAGCATTGCAGTGTCTCTGACAATGCAGGCAGGCTCCTGAACGCCGTATAGGATCTTGTCCCTCTTCAGAAGAAGGGACTCATTCACTCCAAGGCTGAAGTTATATAAAACAAGGCGATTATGAGTCCTTCGAGTAAAATTTTCTGATATGTCTACAAATATGCCTCCACAATTTACTGAGGCCTATGGACAATCATTTGTAGTCTTTAGGATTTATGTAATGGTAGCTTTCCTGTGCTGGGCACCATATGGGAATTGCATCCCAGCGGAGGCATCCACCGCCTGCCCCACCCCTGCAGTTAAAAGAGCTGACAGTGAATGAATGAGTGGATGACCATCCTCTATGTGTATTATCTGAGGACAGAACTGTGGAGGAGGGCCTCAGAAGCCTTGGTAATGACTACCTACCCCGAAGTAGAGATTTGTGAAAGGTGAGAGTTGAGAAGCTCCACAGGGCAAATAGCCACCCTCTTAAAAACAGGTCTGGGTTCCCACAATATCACTGAAGGATGGTGAGGCATGGTGCCATCTCATAGCATTGGTTCTCAGCAGTTCCTCCTGTGCTAATCATCCCAGGTCCCAGCAGCGATGGAGTCATGCAGCCTTTTTTCCTTGGCCTAGACCCTCTGGTCAACTGCAGGCTTTATTTGCATTTGTTGCCATGTATCTTTAATTCAGGTAGACTATTACTATATGGCATAGCTAAGCAGTAATGACTGTCCTAAACAGCCTACAGCAAAAAAAGTTCTTGCTTACTGTTTTGTTGTTAGGTATTATGCAGGAAGTTTGTGGGTCACAACAGAAGATCCTACTACTGCGATCTTAATTCAAAGGGCTGCAGAGGGCTTAGTTGACACTGTTGAGAAAGAAGGATCAAAAAAGGTAATGGATTGGGAAGTGGATGAAATACTGAGATGGACAAATGCACTCAACTATGAGGAGTAAGTATGTGTTTGGGATCTTATTTTGGAAGACTTAATTGTTAATGATAAAATTTGATGAAACTTTCTCTCTAAATCTCTATACAGAGCCCTTCCCTCTAAATCTCTCTTCAGAGCCATGTAGTGCAGTGCATTAGGAGATATTTCTACATTCTAGCTAACAGGCCGTCACATAAAACTAAAGATGATATGTTAATTCTTAGGATTTTGTCAATTGCAATGCATTAAGTGCAATGTATGTTTGTTTTAATGTGCTTAGATACATAAGCCAATGGAATAAAACTGCAACAAGCAACTCTTCAGCTAACTGCCAAGGTAAGTGATTGTCTCTGTAGTAGTGACAAATTTTCTTAAATACAGTTTAATTTTTAAGAATTAATATAAAAATAGCAACAAAGTTCCTTTTTTTTGCCTCAGTGACTCTTTTTTATAATTACTGAGTTTCTAGGTCCTCAATGTAAAGAACTCCATAAAAGTAGTAGTGTATATATCATTAAGATCTGGCAATCTTTTTTATGGTAGTGAATTTTAAAATGTGAAATTATGTTTTAATCTAACAATTAGAAAAGGGGTATAAAGTTTAGAACTCCAGAAAAAAAGGACTTTTGAAAGGCAAATATTTTGTGCTGAACTCATCATAGCCAATCATGATTCAGCATTTATTTCTAAATTTCACTGGTTGTCATGCCAGACATAGGCAGCGTTCGCCTTTGAGACACTAAACAAATGCTAGTCACTCTCATCATATAAACTGACACTGTCTATTTAAGAAAACTTGTCTCTTTCCACAGTCAAGCATCTTTCTTACACAGTTATTGCCATGAACCCTATTCTATAGCAATATGTAGCAAGACAACCGGCAGAATCCTAAAGCCTTACCAACTGGTAAAGCACACTTTGAAATATGCAACTGTTTCAGTCATCAAGGTTTTTGTATACTTCATCTATATTTTTGAATTACGTAGTGTAATCACATTTTTATCTACGGTTTTCTTTTAAGCTATCAAAATACATCAGTTCTTGGGATGATGTAATATGAGCTTCATTTATTGTCTTACGGTTGATGTATAGTTTTGTTTTGCACGTTGTAATACAACAGCTTGTGTACTTTTTTTTTAGAATTATTTTGTTCTCACTTGTACTTTTTGAAGAACAACAGCCAACCGTCTGTAGGTAAATGCTGTTCTTCGCAGCACCTGTCTTCTGTCTATATTTAGTACTGCCAGTATTAGGAAATGTGTGTCTTCTTGCACATGACCAAAAAAAAAAAAAAGTCACAATGGCCAGACATCAATTTGTTGGAGTGATCTCATAACTCTTTAAGAAAAGCACTTGGTTCATTTCATTCCATGATCACCCTTAAATATGAAAAAATAGTGCATCCTACAAAAAGGAGCCTTAGTTTTCTACCTAGCGGATGATAAAGCAGTTTTCAGTAAATTCTGATTAGTTCATAGACGTGTTTGGAAAACAAATATCAAAATAATGAATTCTTTATGAATTGGATGTATTAAATGCACTGTGGCAGCCAGCATTTAAAATAAAAGACTTATTTGGAGGCCTTTGTCTAGCGGTGTACCCCAGGGGGCAGTACTGGGTCCAGTCTTGTTCAATGTATTCATCAGTGACCTGGAGGAAGGCACAGAGTGCACCCTCAGCAAGTGTGCTGAGGATACTAAACTGGGGGGAGTGGCTGACACACCAGAAGGCTGTGCTGCCCTTCAGAGGGACCTGGACAGGCTGGAGAGGTGGGTGGAGAGGAACCTCCTGAAGGTCAACAAAGGCAAGGGCAGGGTCCTGCCCCTCGGGAGGAATAACCCCAGGCACCAGGACAGGCTGGGGGTTGACCTGCTGGCAAGCAGCTCTGCAGAGAAGGACCTGGGAGTGCTGGTGGACAAGTTGACCATGAGCCAGCAATGTGCCCTTGTGGCCAAGAAGGCCAATGGGATCCTGGGCTGCATTAGGCAGAGTGTTGCCAGCAGGTGGAGGGAGGGGATCCTGCCCCTCTCCTCAGCCCTGGGGAGGCCTCCCCTGGACTACTGTGTCCAGTGCTGGGCTCTCCAGTACAAGAGAGACATGGCACTACCGCAGAGAGTCCAGCAAAGGGCTACCAAGATGATGAGGGGACTGGAGCCTCTCTCCTCTGAAGAAAGGCTGAGGGAGCTGGGCCTGTTCAGCCTGGAGAAGAGCAGGCTCGGGGAGGGATCCCACCAATGCATGTAAGTATCTGAAGGGAGGGTGTCAAGAGGATGGGGCCAGACTCTTCCCCGTGGTGCCCAGTGACAGGACAAGAGGCAACGGACACAAACGGAAACGCAGGAAGTTCCACCTGACCATGAGGAAAAACTTCTGTGCTGTGAGGGTGACAGAGCAGTGGAACAGGTTGCCCAGAGAGGTAGTGGAGTCTCCTTCCCTGGAGATACTTAAAACCTGCCTAGACGCAACTGTGTGCAATGTGCTCTAGATGACCCTGCATGAGACTAGATGATCTCCAGAGGTCCCTTCCAACCTCAGTCATTCTGTGATTCTGTTTTATATACTGAACATATTTCAACAACTTCTTTCTCCAGCTAAGAAATCCACAATGCTCCTCAGAGTGTAGAGTCAACTGGATCACTTGATTACCTTTGATAAAGAGTAATTGGACAATACAGTGGGATATAAATGTGAAAAGAATTTTTATGTTTGTACCAGTAGAGTAATTTATTAAAATAATTTTAAATACATATAATCTGTTAAAGCATTACATAACTTTAAAAGCTTCAAGTATGCCTTAAGTAATGAGTAGTTCCTTAACAGCAGAAAATAGTATAAAAAGACCCCTCAGATACATCTGTAGTACGCCTTCTCCAGTGAAAATGGGAAACAGTTAGTAAAGTACTGGAGAGACAGGCTGAAAGCCACATCCATTAAGGGCCTTTGGAATCAAAAAGGAGGATACTTGGAAACCATAAGAACTAAGAGTGAAAAATACCATAGGAGTTGGAAGGAAAGCAATTGGGAAGAGCAATAGGAGCAGTGCAAATAGGGAGCCCCAAAGCTTAATTTCTTGTGTTACATAAAGTAAAGCTGGCTAATTTGAACTGAGTGATGACAAAACACCCTGTTGCTTTATGTTACCATCATATATCCTGAGGAGAACCACAGTCTCAAAGGTCTTTGTTATCTTTCCATATATAATGTTTACCTTAACAGAATACCTCATTTATTGTCATTGCCTTACAAGACCTGGCATATAAATGACAGAATTAAGATTAAACAGGGAAGAGATCATTATGAACAGATGTATGTCACATAGTGGGTTGCACCCACAATGGTTTTCACAGATCTGAATAGATGATTGATTTAAAAACTGCTTTTAATTAAACAGTAGAATGGCTATATGCTGCTGCTAGGGCATCAATAAGGCTTCAGTTTCTGTGTCTTGACATAGCCAGGAGGCTTTTAGTGTGTATGATCTACCTACATATCATGCAATGTGTAGGCATGTTAACATACAGTATTGACTGATTAGGGAAGTGAGGGAAGTCAAAAAACAAACAAAAATCAAATACAGAGCCAGATTCTATTCTCATTTAAACTTGCATAATTGAAATTAAGTTTGATGTAAATGAGGACTAATAGTGCCGTCTGGAAAAAATTGGCCAACAAACTATACTTAATATTTCTCAAAAAAAAGACTATATTTTGCTTTTATTTTTTAAAAGTAGAGCAATATTAAGTAAAAAATAGAGCAATGCTATCAGATTATATCTCATAATAGTATAAATCAGCTTGTTATATGAGCAGTCTTAGGGAATGATATTTCTCTTTTTTCTGTCTCCATGTTTGTAACACAAATAGAACTGTCTCTAGCTTTGTTTTTTTTATTTTTATTTTTAAGTTAGTGTTACAAGGATTTGTAACAGGTAGAGAAAGAGTTATTTTAAATGTCTAAATTACATTGTAGATTTTCTGACTTGCGTTTCAACTCTTTTGCTTAGGCTTCCAGTTTGTTACATCACAACATGATATATATGAATTGTCCCAGATTCCGCACCATAACTTAAAAAGAATAGCAAGTCTTAGTCCCTTACCTATAAGAGAAGTGGATTTCACATCACGACCAACTGTAACACCAGTAAATACACCTTTGCTTTGAGGAAGAAATTTCTCCAATGGATACAAATTCTAAATGGTAATTTTGCTACTATTCATTTATATTTTGCTGTACTTCATTGTGGTGTGAAGTCGAGTTACCGTTTCAGCAATAGAAGCTGAGTAAACTCGTACTGTCTGATAGATTAAAGCAAACATCAGCTGCTTTATAGTGCAGGTTACTCTGTGAACAAAAAAAAAGTAGCATCTACTTCTGTTCGGTATCCATTTTAGGGAAGATGCTGCCTAAGGACAGTGTCTGTCCGAAGATTAGCTCTCATTGGTAAGGAGCCATGTAATTCATCATGGATTTCGCCTAACTGAAGTCTGTGTCTATAACGCTAAATAAAAGAGGGATAGAGAACAAGCTTGAGGGCCGTGGGGGTCAGGCAGGTTGAATGCTTGGTTGCCCACGCTGTTCATCATCTAATTTCTGGCCTCTGTTTTGGACAGCACCAGCTTGCTCTCTCCAAGCAATACACAGCCTTAGTTTGGGAGACATTTTTTTCCAGGAACTCAGTCCAAAAAGAGATATGGAAAGGACTGCACCAAGTTTGGCTCCTTCCAACAGGCACAGTCCTCCCACACTGGCCCAGCAGGTTTTCTGTTCTCAAACACCCCGAGATAATCTCCTGCTACACCCTGTTCATGCAACACGCTGCTCGGCATTATACTAAAAAGCCAGCTGCAGATAGGCTGCAACACAGAATTATTTCAGCAACTGACCAGCTCCCTCCCCCGCCCCAAAGCAATTATGACCTAAGATACTAATGACATTGGTTAGATACCGGTTCATTATTCTGTCTGATTAGAGTAACTGACTTAATTTTTTAATTGTAATTAAGCTGATGTTACTTTCCTATTAAAATTTGCATAATGTTGAGAGTTATCCCAGATATCTTGGCAAACTACATGGAATGAAAATCTTGAACAGAGGAATAGTGGTTTAGTCCTGAAGTGCTGAACACGAACACAGGTCAAGAGCACTCTTAAGAAAGTCTCTCACACTACAGCATTAAGTTTGGAAAGTGGCAATGGGACATGCTCATTTGAGCAAAAGCTCTCCTGTTGGCACATGTTATTTAGGACTTCCATAGCCGGGCGGGGGGGGGGGGGGCCCGCTGGAGACTGAGCCTGAGACTGGTGGACTGAAACTGCAACTCTGTATCAAATAATGATTGTGTTGATAAAATTTATGCTATGCTGCCTTCTTGGTAAGAAGTCATACTGCCTCAAAGAACAGGAAAGCGGGGATGGAAGAGAGGGTGTGGAACATGTATACAGCAAGCTTTAGCTGCTGTACAACTACGTAATTTCACAGTGTCCTTTGAGTGACTGCAAACACATTTAATGATTGATGATAATGGCCATTTAATTACAGACTGATCAGTCAAAGGTAAGTTTAGGAATAGAATGACTGGAAGTTTTTTGGGATTTTTTTTTCAGATAAATTGGGAGAGATGAGGTATAGCTACCTAATTATTTGCTTCTTTTGATATAGTCTGAAATTTGTATGGAGTGCTTCTGGATAAAGTTTTCAAAGCCATCATTCTCTCTGCAGTAGCTACAGAGACCTGAGCAACACCTACAACTAAATGCTTTGTCCTCCGATTAAAAATTTATCTCTATGGGAAGTCTGAAGAATTTTCTGTCACAGATGCAGGTAGTTTTGGGGAAGACTATGTGGAAGTGAAGCTGTTTTTCCTATGGAGTTCCAAAACCTTTTGTGAAAATCTGACAGATCCTTATCTAGGTGGAAAAAAAATCACATAAAAACAAGAATCTGCTCTCCCTTCACTGAGGTTATATACTGTAAAAGTGCTATGATCATTAATAAAAAAAATGGGAAGCATAATGCTACTGGTTCATATGAGGGAGCGGTGAGAACTGAAAAGATGGAAGTCTCTTGGTAAAATTAGATTTAAGATTAAAATAATAGGACTTTCAATAATATATATACTTACGTAATAGAAGGGAAAAATACTGAACTTTCCATTGTTAAATGATGTGCCAAAAATCACAGTTTATTTATATATGTCAGCTTAAGGAACTGTCATTTTGGCACTTGGGGTGTTGACATGTGACACAACATAATTTTCCAGGTACTAAGAAATTAATCTTGCCCACCAGAGAAAAATTATTCCATAATGTTGATCAAGACATCATAGGCTGAAGAACATTTCATGCTTGATAGTTGTTCAGCTTTCTACAAAACAAGTTTTGGCTGTGATGCAGAAGCACAACTAAATTTTAGGAAATGGCTTCAATCCTGCTATGCCACTTACCTAGTTTCCAGAACATAAGCTTTCCAATGCAGAAGTTCAGTCATCTCTGATTTTGTAAAAACAAACATGAAGGGGTGCAAAACAGGGCTTTTGGTGAAAAGGTCAGGCTACTAAAAAACGTCTTGTGAATCAAATATTTGTTCTGTATGGCAAGGTTTTCCTGCACTTGAAGTGCAGAACAGTACTTCGGGAGCAGAGAGGTGACTTAGTTAACTAGTATTCAGGATACATAATCCAGAGGTAGAGTCAAACTGAACATACACACCGTCACTGAACACTGGAAGACTTTTGCAGTAATTTGAAAGGTGCAGTCTGTCTCTGCCCCTTCTCCATCCTTTCACATTCTTGCTGTATAAGTGTATAAGGAGTATGCGCAGCACTTTTTCCGTGCCTTTTTAATCAAAGAAAAGCAATCTTGAACTAAGAGAGAGGAAGGCAGATGAAAACACTATATAATGTGTACATTACTGCTTGCAAGAAACATCTTGCAAGAGTAGATGGTCAACATGAACATGGGTGACTGCAAGCAGTTACGCTATGCCATAAATTTATCAAGTGGAGAGCAAGTTCTTCACCTAAAAGCAGCTTCAGAATTGCTCTCCTCAGTGTCACGTCACCCTTGAGATGTCAGAGAGAGTACAGCATGCGGAACAGAGAGCCCTCCTGTGGGCTGCCGAGTAAGCGATGAAAATAGAAATAGTTCTCAGTGATGCTACCAGGGTTGCTTGAGCCCTGACAGAGCATGTCATGGTCCTGGCAGAAGGCTTGACATAACCTGTCAGCCTTTTAGATAGTGGTGAAAAAGCCATAGCCATACCACTGGTTCTTTTAGCAATGAACAAGAACAGCATAGAGGACTGGTTGGGGCTGGACCTGTGCAAATAGGGAGAAGCTTCCTTATATTAAGGATGTGAAGCAGAGATTCCACCCAGTGTTCACTTTCTGAAAGAAAACCAAAAGATTCAGTCCACTGAATGAGGTAAAATGTTGATACCGGCTTTGAGAAAGAACTAGAGTGCCCCTCTGGGTACACCTCAGTCTGAAAAACAAAGTGAAAATGGCTTAACCGTAAATGTTTGAAGTTTCGTCATCCTCATATAAAGATTTGATGAAGGCCTGAGGCCAAATATCAGTTGTCCAAAATGGAAAAATTGTGTAACACTAGTTAAAATTGCTTGAGCTCTGGCAGAGTTCATGGTAACCACTGTCAAAATGGAGGGAAAAGACTGGGGAAAAGAATTTGTCTGTGAAGAAAAATAGTATATGGGCAAATTATGCAAATTATCAGATGTCTGCAAGAGAGAGAGTCAACCACTATGACTTGCTGAGCATGCACGTTGCAACACAGCTCCATCTGAGAAGCTACAGGAAAGATTCAGTGCAACACTGCCTAGGAATCTTTAAAGGATAAAGGAGTGGATAAAGGAGTGTTGCATATTGTGTCTTATTTGGCAAATTGGGTAGGGAGAGGGCACAGAGAGGAAGAATAGTCATGGATACTGCAAAGAGGGAAATGCAGTGACAGGCATGTGTGTAGTCACTGTGCACCACATTTTTATAGCCACACATCCAGCAGTAAGAAAAAGAGGAGGAGAAGGGAAAGCAGTTTTGTGCACCCTTACAGATATTACTGACATTAATCACCATCCAGCCCAGAATAATGAAGTGTAAGTATAGTTAGTGTTGATGCACAGGATAGGTGATGAAAGCATGTGCTACATGAACAACGCATTAGTGTTTTCATATAATCAGGATACAAGTAAGATTTTGAAATGTGGAAGGAACAGAAGCTAAATCCTTCCTTACAGCAGCTCCCAGCTTTTCATTGTGGTTTTGCTCTCCTGCCCTGCCGCTCTTCAACCTACTTGCTGAAATGATCAATTTTATTTATAAAAAATATTTTAAGTATCATCGTTAAGTGCTAGTATTAGCAAAAATAATTAGTTTCTTCCTGAGTCCTGTTTCAAGCTACCCATACATTCCACAAGACAACACTGCATTGGCTTACATTAAGTTCACAGGGATGAAAGTAGCAATAAAAAGGCATAATAATGTCATCATTTACCAGTCACGTAACTGAATTTCACTAAGCAGATTTTGGAGCCAACTGTTTACAAAGGTATTTTATTGGTCCTTTGTCATTAAAGCATTACCACTTGCGCAGGTAAGGAGTAACAGTACAAGGAGTAACACAGAACGTATAACACTGCACTATGCCGTGAAGAGATGAAGCTTAACATTTTAGCACATTCTCAGAAATAGCAGTAGTGAATACATTTCATATACTCACAGTTAAACTCACATTTCATAGTAACATAGAGTAGTGACCTAATTAATTCAATTATTGGCAAAATTATGTGTTTTTACCTGGAAGAACCTTGAAAGTTTTCAGATTCACACTGATGAAGACTCATCCTCATTAGATTTACATAGCGTGTTCCTCACTATGTGGCCAGTTTAATGTGATTCCTATTCACGAGACATTGTTCTTTGCTGATGGAAAAGTTCAGGCAGACTACATCAGTCAAATTGGTTTATCTGCTAACATTTAACTTCTGCGGTTCACAACCCTGAGGACATTTGCCCAACAGAAGTTAGATCAGAAACAAGAAATTTCAAATAAAGATGTAGCTGTCTTCAAAAAAACAAATTCTGTTAAAAACTTCTCCTTTGCATTATGTCACTTTCCTTAGAAATGATCTTTTCTAAATGTAGATCTTTCAAATTACTAAGGAGCATTCCAAGAAAAAAATTAATACTATAGAGGCAATTTAACTTGTCTTCACATATTTCTAGCTTACTAATATAGTAAATATTATGTGGGTCTGAAATCCACTTTATCTTCAGTAGTAGCACTTGTAACAAAACCATTGTCCAGAATAAAAGAGCATTTCCACCCAGGCTTATATTTTTCTCTTCAGACACATGGAAAATCTAGGTGTGTATCTCTAAAGGATATGTACTTTTAAAACTGAGGAATGAGTGGAACAAAAATAATTAGAAGCATAACCTTTCATAGTTACTATTTTAAAAGCAAGAACTCTTAAAGTGCTTTTTGTTCAGTCCTTTCCTACTTGTCATTTCTCCCTTTCGTAAATGTCGTTCAGATTTGGCACAGGGAAAGCCAGCTCTGCCTGGTAAGTCTCCTCTTCAAACAACCCGCTCTTGTATGCCTGGATGAGAGTTCTGCCCAGAGAAAAAGTCAAGATGCACGTTTGGTTCCAAGGATGAACAAAAATTTATGTCAGCTTCATGAAAATACAAAAGAAAAGACTCATCTTGCTATGTTGACATTAATATACAAAGCAAAGATACAGCATAAAAAATGTAATGAGACTGTACAAATACAAATCAGTGAAATGATAATTAGAACAAAAAGTATTCACTTGTACTGCTGTAAAAATGCATAAAGTGTAAACTAGGATGATGCGACAGTATGCTAAATTTTATTCATATTTTAAATATAATAATGATTTGGCAAGATTGAAGAATAACAGTGAAACTATTATTTGAGTAGATTCTCTTATTATCTGTATTCATTGACTATCCAATTACATTAGGTCTTTTCATTTCATAAGGGGCAATGTCTTCTATAAAACTACGCAATTAGAAAGCAAATTGTGTTCAAAATACAGCTACAGTGTTTCTAAAAGGTATTTATTCCAGAAACAGAAAGACTATTTGCTTTAGAGGTGCAGATCTGGTATGCTAAACTTCACTGCAGAGTCAAGTCTGTTTTATCATGGAAGTTTGAGTTAAATGAACTAAGTAATTTTTTACTGTTTTTTATGTTGTTAAAGTAATGTTATAAAAGAAAGCACCAATATAATTTCAATTACAGTGGCAAAAAGCAGCACTATTTTATGCTTGGCTCAAAGATCATATCTATATAAAGAAGCGTCCATTTAACTAAGCTAAAGACTCCAAGAACCTTCAGTTCATTAAAGGGGAGGTGTTCTTTTGTTTTCTTCTATATTTTTGTTGAGTATCACTGTAGCATTATCTTTATGGTATAAACTCCCCCCCGACACACACACTTTTGAAATGCACTTCAACTAGTTATTTCATGACTTACGGTTTTCAGATCATCCATTCTACACAGTCATGTTACCATGCAGAATTATTATACAAGACTCCAGCTATTTAAGAGACAGATAAAAGTAATGAATCAAAGGCTTCAAGAATATTATGCATCTACTTTGCCCAAGCAAAGTCATCAGCCTTGCAGGTCACAAGGAACATCAAAGCAGTGGTTGGTGTTCTACACTGGATGGTGAACATAACTGTGGAGAAAAAAATGTTCACTTCATAACAAGCTCTTGAAAAATAAAATCCACCTAATATTAATCCATATAAACCTTCACAGTTGCCGCTGATGCAATATTTTAATTAGGAAATACCAGTTTGAAATGTTAAGACGCTTTTTGCTTAAAAACAAGTTTCTTATGAAAACATATTAGATCCTTCCAAGTTACACCCAGGGTTTCCATCCAGGAAAAAGTTGGCTCAGGTTTTTAGGGTCCATGGCCTGCTGTATGAGAAGGTTCACCTGCCCTCCCACACTGAGCACTGTTCCCTCCTCAACACCTTTCAGCTTCTCCTGGAGTCTCATCAGAACACGCTCAGCCACTTTGTTAAAACTCTGGTCATCGCTGCTGGAAAAATTAAAAAAAAGAAAAAAGTGGACTTGATAGGGATCTTGAACAAAATTTAATAGCGCTGAGAAAGCTGTAAAACAAAGCAACAGTGCACTAGGCAGACAATAAGAAAAACAATCTTGTACCTGGCTTTTCTGTTACATTCTTGTGGATCAGCATTGAGGGTAGAGCTCATGTCAGCCTCATCCTCTGGTCTCTGCTGCAGATACAAAGCTTTCAACGGGTTCATAGTCCAGTCAAAAAGAGGATCATAGAGCAGCACCTAAACGGTAAATAAACACCTATTTAATTCAAACTGCTAGTTTAGTGACCTAACAGGAAGAGAAACACTGAGTTAGTAATACTCATGCTAACTACAATAGTACCTTTGGGTGGCGGGAATCCATTGAATTGGGCTACATTGTTTACACAGAATCACAGAATCGTTTAGGTTGGAAGGGACCTCTGGAGATCATCTAGTCCAACCTCCCTGCTCAAGCAGGGTCACCTAGAGCATATTGCCCAGGATCACGTCCAGGCGGCTTTTGAATATCTCCAGCGAAGGAGACTCCACTGCCTCTCTGGGCAACCGGTTCCAATGCTCTGTCACCCTCACAGTCAAGAAGTTTTTCCTCACGTTCAGATGGAACTGCCTGTGGTTCAGTACGTGATCCAAAAATAAAACTTCACCTCATTGTTTTTAAGTATTTGAATTCTTCATACTTGGCTCAATTTTGCCACTCAGTTCCAGCTCAGCAATTAAAATATCATTCTTTAACATGTTTCTAGCCACTAAATATCACTATTAAATCTTAATGTGGAGTATAAGCGGCTTTTAAAAATTAGTTTAATTCTCTTTGCGACTTAGACAAAGAGGATTTAATTAAATTGGCACTAATCACACTGGGAATGTTGCCCTGGGGCTACAAGCTTTTAGGTACTGAAGAGGGAAGACTAAGCATATGTCTGAAACAAATAATTCCCATAGAAAATGTAAACTGCTCTTGATTTCTTTGAAGATTATATAAATTAACAAATCTGAACAGTGCTACTAAACTAAAATGCAATTAAAAAATAAATGTTTGGTATGACAAAGACAAGAAATCAAAGTTTTTTTTGCAAGTTGCTATCAGTGTGAAAAAATACTTACCTCTACAATAGTCAGCAAAGCTTCTTGAGAATTTCTCATAACATCCATTGTTTTCTCACAGCATCTAGAAACATTTAACTGTATTTTTGGATTCTCTTTGGTAAAACGTAATCTTATTTTCATTATTTAAATAATACATATTTGTCTCTTTCTTAAAGATTATTTCTAACATATGAGTATCATCTCTGATGTTTCCATCAAAAAATTGAGAAATTCAGGAATACAAGACCGGAAGGAGACTATGTACACCACTGATTACATTCCCTGCTATCATAGATAAAGTCACGTAATACCATTCGGATTAATCAAACTCTGCTTTAAAAACTAAATTATGTTACTCTGACTACCTCAAATGTAAAAATTGTTCCATAACAGCTTTTTAGAAGCAGATTATAAACTTCCAGTCTTATCTTCTTTCTAGCTAATTCTGTTTCAAGTTTCTCCCTTTATTCACCACTAGCAGGCTAATGCTGCGTGCCAAAAGCATACAACCCACAGATCTGGAGTATGCTTCCCAGCAGAATTACTTTGACAGGTTTCTCTCTTTGAGAAAGCAAGCGGTTTTCTGATTTTGTTGGCTTATCACAAAACCAGAAAACTAACCAAGCAGAGTATTTGGGGAAGCTTCAGGGTGAAGACTTATAGACCAAGACATTTAGAGTTTTGACAACAGTACAGAAATTTGACTCAGTTTTCTGGTTCAGTTCCTCCATTTATGTAGTGCTCCTATGGAAAAGAGATGACCTGTTTCACTGGCTGAACTGTTTCCGCATGAACTGTTTCTAACAACTGAGTTAACACGGATTGTTGAGGTATGCCAAATTGGGAATATTGCGTAGCTGGATCAAAACATATGTGCCGGAAACGGTCTGCCAGATATGCTCTGCAAGACCAGCGAATCCTGGTAGGGTTCTTTTAGGTGAAATGAGCAGATCCTGTAGATGGACACATTAAGCTATGGGTGATTATGTGTTTCTTATAAACTAGACAGTAGTTTATTTCTGAAATCTTCCCAGCGACTTTAGACGAAGAAGTGGCTATTCACTCCCAGCTAAACTTTGTCACAGTTTAAGGTATAAGGAATAAGAATAAGGAATTTATGAAACAGGTACTCTTCAATGAAAGACAGATTAAGGCTCCTTATCTACTTCAGGATGAGAACATCTACAACATAATTATCATAGGGTGGTTAACTGACTACATTCACACCCAGTCTTGAGGTAACTTGTTTATGCACGTACACCAATACTGTTCATTGAAAATCAGTCTGGCTGAGGAAGTAACAATATTTGTACTAGTGTGTACTTTTAGATTGTGTTTACTAATGCTGGAGCCAAACAATTCATATTTCTCTAGATCATGGGGCAGAAGTTTCAGAATTAAGTTGAAACGGGGAATTTGACCACATTTATGGTTAGAACCCTAAGTGACAGTGACTGTTTCTTTGTAGGACAAAGGTAAATTATTTATTAACATTAATTACCACTGTGTAAAAACAATGCTTACATATGTGCTTTTTTAAGACAGGAAATTAGGGTTTGCAAGCACTCAGCTCATAAACATCATGAAAGTCTTGAATGAAGGAAATGCTATGCGTATTAGAGTTTAGGTCATTCTTATGAGATAGAATGGAGTTTAACAAAGTCAGCCCTTTTGGGATCTTTCTATCTTGCAGCTCATATCTATTGGAGGATTTATATTTTGCACTTGCAAAGTAGTATCCAGTATATGATCCACAAGAGGAAAAAGACTACAAATTACTTGCATAAAACTGAGCAGAAATAGAAGAGACGGAACAAAATGGTCTGAAGAAACTGAATAGAGAACTTGCTACAATTCTGATGGAAAAAAATCCCAACAGTCTAAATTGAGAGGATGAAATTTAGCTGTGGAACCTTTGCAAGCACAGAGCCATCCCTGAATTCTACAACAGGGTGACATAACCTGCTAGTTAGTGAAAAATATGAGAACCTGGCAACCGTAATTAAATTAATAATTGGTTAGATAAATAACAGTGTACGATTTAGAGGACAGCATTTAGGTTTGCATACTATCATCAGGAATCTGAGTTCCTTTCAAGCATCTTAACTATTTTAACATACACAAATCCTAATGCCAAAAGTACTCTGCTGCCTCCTTATGCTTATGCAATACAGCATCGCTTACCTTCTGAAGACCCCTTCCACGCCAGTAATACCCATTCCATCCACGATATCCCTGGTTAATCTAAATGGAACAGTCTCTGGTGTGGGAAGGATTTTACCTTGCTCAAAAGCAACACCTAAAAGAGGGGATAATAAATGTTTTAAAAATGTGTAGGTAAAGAAAAATGAAGGTTCTCTTTTCTCTTCCACTTACCCAGATCTATATGCACTAGTTCTGCAGTTTGTTCATCTATCAGAATATTCTGAACGTGCCTATCTCCGAGTCCAAGTATATAGCCAACTAAAAGAAAAAGATTATTGGAAAATGAAATACAAGTGCTGAAACCATATTTACCTACCATAAAAACTGGGGAAAATGTAATAAAGAGATTATTAGAATCAATATAACACATGTAAACAAATCAAAAGTGAGAGGGCTATTTCTTCCCCCATGTATACACATTATTCCAATAAAGAAGAGGAAATGCCATTCCACAAATCCAAAGAGAAGACGCTATCTGGATGCAATAGCAAAAAGGTTCTTCTGGTACTGATGTGCGTGGTTTTACCTCCTCCAAAGACTTCTTGCCCATTTCTCTCTGCAGATAGGTTAACCAAATGATTTCATAACTTTCCAAAAAAAAAAAGATAAAAAGCAGGGGCACAGTCAAATTAAGGGCTTTTTATTATTACTATTTTTTAAGAAAACCTTTTAACTTATATAACCCAGAAAACAGGTCTGGACATAATTCAGCTGAGGCAGCTCAATTATACATACATGGTTTCTGAGACGTTCTTGTCTAACCTGGTTTTAAAAATGTCCAGTGACACAAATTACAAATCTTTCACGTAAGCCCATTCCAGTGCTTTACTATCCTTACATTTAGAAAATCTCCAAATTAAATCTTGCTTGCTGCAATTTGAGCTGTTACTGTTTTTCATATTCCCTGATGGACATGGAAAACAGTAAGTTATGTTTAAAAAAAAAAAAAAGTAGTTTACATCTAAACTAGGATCTATTGTAACATATGCAATCTACTATCAAATGTCTTCCAGAGACCAATCTAGTACTGAGACATCCAGAAGAAAAGCATCAGTCTAACAGAATTTCAGAAGAATCCCTGCATATATACTTCCTTATCAGCTAAGAAAGAAAAATCAAAGCAAAAATGCCAAAGCTTAACAAACTATTTCAGCCATTGCTAATGATGCTAGCACCAAGAAAGTAAAAGATTAACTTTTCAGATTCAACTCAGTTAAAACATTTGAGGCTATAGATGAAATGAATGGGTATTACAAGCAAATCAACAGAATTAGTCAGGTAAAATCCTTAAAAATCTACCAGAGCCCAAAAATACACATAAAACAAACAAAAAACCCCCCCGAGCATTTCATTCCATCTTTCTAACTGAGGAAAGAGAGGGGAAAAAAGGATCCCAAAAAATTACAAAAAAAAAATTACCAAAAAAAAATACCAAAAAAAATTACAAAAAAAAAATTACAAAAAAATTTTACAAAAATAGTGGTGTTCTCAGCCTTTTGTCACCCTGTCCCCCACGCATTCCTGACAAGTGACAAAAGCTGAATAACCATTACCTCTGTAGTGGCAAAAATTCTTTGTTTACATAATCTAAAAAGTCAACATTAATAATCCACCAGGCAGAGACTGCTGTCCTGAAAAGAATAAACTGCAATTGTATATAGTACCTATAGAAGATGTAGCCACACTGCGAGTGTATGCCAGTCGTTTTTCAAACCACACAGCTGGATCCAGGAACTTTTCCATGCAGAAATAACGGAACACAGGCTGAAAATTCTCGCAGACTTTCATAAAGATGTTGCATTTCTCTTCAGAATGTTTCTTCTGTGCATCCTTTAAATATATAAGAAATATTTTCCCCATGATTGACTGGTATGGATGGAAATTACCTCTTCCTTTGAAAGGAATACATTCATTCCTTTCTAGCCCTCAGTCAAATACTTAAGTTGTTCTCTCTTTTCTCGGAGCTATGAATGAATTTCTTTTTTACAGCAATCATTAATGTACCCATCTGTCTGTTTTACTAAACAATTGTATTTTCATACACAGCTTATGGGCTACCTTTAAAAAACACACTCCCATTCCTTTGCTTTAGCAGGTATACGTATTATATGCATGTGCAGAAAAATGCATCTTGTTGGGACATACTTCCTCTTGCACTCTGTTCTGGTACTTTTGTTTACCTGATGGCATCATGGGAAAGTCATTCTCACTTACTCACACACAAAGCTACATCAAAGTCAAAATTAAATGTACTTTTATCTGGTTAAAACTATGTAGATTTAAAAGGAAATAATTTCTTCCACAGGCTTGGCTATATAAAGTAACAGGTAACACTGTTTGCAGTGTCCCGCTGAAACCATTTAGTGTCCCTTAAATGACAGGAGTGGTTGTCAAGAGTTGTACCTGACCTGAAGTGAAGATACATATCATCCAAAAATGTAGTGAGTGATTTTAAGATATGACTTGAGTTCACGGAACTGCAAGCTGCCCCTGAAGTGGATGCACCTGCTCACCCACTCACATGTACAGCTGTTGCTGTTTTCTTTTTTTTTTTTTTTTTTTTGGTCTTTGCACTTTTCTAACACTATGGTGAGCTGGTTTGGGGAAATAAACCAGTTGAACCCATCTAATAGCTACCTACCACCAGAAGGAAGAACCCTTCCAGGTATTGTTCTGCCAGCTTACATAAAATTAGTCTTCTTTTGGCTTAGCTCCCTGAACTGATGCATAGTGAGGTCAGACACCTGTGTGTGTGTGTACGTGTGTGTGTGTGTACGTGTGTGTGTACATAGCTGTGGGTACAGAAGAGGAACATGTGGGTGCGTGTGAGTGCATGTGTATGTACATACATAGCTGCGGGTACGGAGAAGAAGCCAAACCCCTCCATACTGCCTTATGACAATTAAGACATTACATTCACCTCAGCTGCATTATAAAACAGTATTTTTATTTTCAAGGATCAGTACTTAAGGATAATTCTGGTTTATTCATGAAAATAAAATGATGTTTCAATGCAAAGAGGAACATAGCAAGTATGAATTCCGTAAGAAACTTTATACTGACTCTGCTGGGTCTCTGTAATGATCATTTTGGAATCCCAATAGATTTATATTCTACAAAAGCATTAACAAAGATTTCTTGGAGATTCAGCTATATTCAAGTCTTTCCTGCAACAATCATTCATTCAGTAATTCAGCAGTTTTGATTTTGTAAAAACCCTTCCCAGGCTGCATTCAGATTAGTCTGAAGATCTGTTAATTCCATGACAGTGATCATATTCATCGTTACATATTAAACGTGCAGCTTAGTTGTCTCCTTAAATACTTAGGAAAAAGAAAACCCCTCTGTGTAACAGAATATGAGCTAGATAATTTTTTTCAATTATTGTGACTCACCATCATTATCTTCTGACACTGGTAACTGGAGTAATCTTTTGGCCTGTATCTCTTGTGAGCTCCCTCTTCGACATTCACAAGAAACTCTCCTATAGGAGTTGTTCCTGAGCACCACTCAAGAACACCACTTCTCTGAGAAAGGGGAACTACCTGTGAAAACAAAACCACTGCTGCATGAGGGGAGGCTTACACACACACAACTATGAATATATGTACTTCAGAGCATGGGTGAGTATTTGCGTTTGCTTAAAAAGACAGAAGACCAAACCGTATAGCAGACCACAATATATGTTTTTAAATATACGTACATGCATATATAAAATATACTCAAGGTTTTTCTAGTGAACACTTACAGACTTTTTGAGCCCAGAGAACCTTCCATAAGTAATAGTAACACTTCATACTTGAATGGGATAATACAAGCATTGTGTGAATTACAGGTAAAAAGTAAAATCTGAAACAAACACATGGCAGCTGCTTGAACATATTAGCTTTGTACTAGTCTGCTTCCCATCCTAGGGAACAGCTGCTCACTTCATAATTGGCTGTAATAGCTACCTTGATTACTGCAGCAGACAGAATTGGCCTTGAGACTCAAAGATCTCCTGGCCTCAGAAGAATAGCTACCACCCATTGTCTTTGAAGGTCTTCTCTTATGGAAGTAGCTCTACACATTTCATTTGATATTTTCATCTTTTATCTTCTCTGCCTTTCCTGTTTAGGGTTGTTGTGTCACTAAAGTATCAAAGTTTCTTTATCTGATAATACAATCCCTGTTCTTTTCCTCCCTGCTCCTATTCATTTATATCCATGTAAAAAAAAATGAGTCTTCATTGAAATCTATTCAGAAAATGCAAACCAAACTCCACCTGTAAATTCTTAACACTATGCTAACAATTCAGATAATTTCCTTTAGAGATTCTGGAGTGCCTATTTCTCATTTGTCAAAGACAAGAACTTTTACTTAAAAAACGTTTACTAACAAGTCATCTTCGCAGCTATTACTGTAGTCCCGAACATGTAAAAAAGGAGGAGAAGGGGAAAGTACATGTCCAAATAAATTTTCCGCATTCATATTTAGATTTTATATTTGTATTTCCAAATCCAACAAAAGCAGTTCTGCAGTTCAAATCCTGCATGAATAGACTCCACACAGGACTTCTGGATTTAACTGTCACAAGACCAAAATTAGTAAGAATTCATAAGCAAACTGGTATGCCCAAGTTTAATGACCAGCACCTTACAATTTAAAGATAGTGCATGACTTGCTTTCATTGTATGAATTTAAAATTGAAAAGAAATTTTTGAAGAGTATTTAAACACATATTGGGGCAGGAGAATAATTTTCTAAGGACCTGAAAAAATAAACTGTAACAATTATTTTGAGTTTATTCCACACCTTAGCGAGGGGTGACTGTTTTCACAGCATGTACATAAATATACTTTAATATCGTCTTTGGGTTAAAAAGAGAAGAATGGGAAAATATGTTACATCAGCAGCACTTATTCCTCTGCTGCAGCTGCTGTGCAAGGCTACCTTGTATCTTCGGATGGTTAATTTTCTCTTTCGTGTTTCAGTGTTTTGCTGGAGCAATGTGTTGCACATCTGGAAAACCTGTTGCATGACAGCATCTTGTCGCAGGTCATCACGTCCCTTTAGCATAAACACAAAAAGCAGTTAAAGAGCACTTTTGCTGGTATCCAACTTCTCGTTCTACAACTTTAAAAATTACTTTTAAAAACCTCAGAACACAGGTTACTTTTCCACTATAATCTCCTACAATGAAATGTAATTACCAATTGCTTCTTCTTTACATTTGGCTTCCTGATAGTGCTCAGTTGCTTAAAGAGAACCATCATCAACTTAAATCATCATCTTTCTTGACAAATATTATTTGATTAAAGATTCAGTCAAGCTACATAATGTATGGTACTCTGTTTTTAAAAAAATATTTTATTCACCTTATTTACCAGTGCGGCACACAGCTGAAGCAGCATCAGCTGGTATTGCAATTCTGATTCGGGAAAGCTCATCTAGAGATTCATGCATCTCTTAAAACTTTCAATACTGCCCCATATTTAACAGCAAAACAAAGTTCTCCCAGCAGCTGCTGAATATTTATAAAGGCATCAGAGATGAACACAGTGAAATCAATTGAATTTAAAGAGAAATAATTTTGGTTTAGGAATTTGTGTGTCTATATACATGTTTTCAAATTGTCTCTGAATCATAATCCTTTTTTATATGGGGGAAAAAAGGAGGTATTTAACATAAAATGCACATGGCTTTTATTTGTTGTACATGCTAGTCACTAGTTGAGACACAACCACACATTTCAGCAGGTCTGGTAATTACCTCTTCAATTATTGTACATACACACATTGTTGAAAGATAATTATAAAAATGTACAGTATTATGAGATAGTTTGTGATTTTCCTTATTAAAGCATCCCTGAATTGAAAAAACTGGCACTGAGCTGTGAAGTTTGCTCACAGTACAGGAGTGATACAAGAGAAAAATTATATGAAAACTTAAAATTCCAAGCTGCCAAGTCTCTGAGATGTCACGACAGCCAACAGAACCTACCTTAACCAGTTGCCTCCTTTCTTTACCATCTGATCCTACACAGTCTATTATTTTAGGCAGATTTAGGCCTCCTGCTAAGCGAAATTCTGGCTTAAAAGACATTATTGTCACCAGATTTTCATAACTTCCTGTGGGATCCACCTGAAATTATAAATTTAGTTTAAAATAACTATAAATATTACCTCCATTTCACTTTGAGAGAGTGTTAACCCAAGCTTTATAAGCCTTATTAGCAGACTAGGTGCTAAACATTTAAATGAGCATTCTGACATCTACAAGGAAAATACCCCACAAAAGCTACATGTGTGCTGTGTGAAAGAAAAACAGAGCACAGGAGTGAGTGTGATTCCTGATTGTTCACTTCACTGGTAAAGGGGACCTGGTGCTGCTGACTTCCACCAAACCAGTTCTGAGACAATTTCAGCCTGTGCCTAATAGTGTTCTCCCAGAAAACATTCATGTACAGTTGGGGACACAACAGATTAGGAACCATCCACATTAGACAATGCCACAAATACACCTAAACTACAGTCCTAGAACACTGTCCCAGTGCTGTATCTTCAACCGTCCTGCATATCCTCACACCACAAGGAACCTCACTCAGTTAGCTGTTAGGAAATACTGCTCCAGTTGTTTACATCGTAGACCTGCTGTTATTTCAGGCAGTTTGAACTGGGGAAGAAAGGCAAAGAAAATAACCATCATATCTTACAAAGCAGGAATACCTGGGGCCAAGAGAACTATAGCCAAATGCTGTGTAGGATGGGTGGCAATTTCTGGCTTCTGAAGTCAAATGGCATAACAGTGTTCCTTGCCCTGTTTTATTTAGCTTAATAGACATAGCTAGAGGGACTTCAACATAGCGAAGTTCAGCATCATAACATTTAAATTTTAGGTGCCTGGTCCCAAAAGCAACTTCACAGTCCTGAAAAAAGGTAAGTGTCCTATGCAGAGCCAGTGGGTCCTTAGGTATGTAAGAACGGGTGCCTATGCACCCATCCCATCAACACCTTACGCTGATGGGAACAGGTAATTTACCATTACTGAATGATAAAATAGATCTAAGACGGGCAATTCGCTGCAACAAAAGGAGGTACATCTATTAAATCTTGAAATTTTCTAGACTTCAAATGCTTCCCCAAAACTCTGAGCACCTGCAGAATAAGAGATTCAGAGTCCCAAATCCTCTCTGGGATTTAGGCATCTCATCATTCCTTTTCATAAGGAAAGACTAGCCAGTGGTAACAGTGGTAGTGGCAAAAACATCTTCATATAATAAGCAGTTATCCAGCAAATATAAGACTTAGGGTCAAGGTCTTCTTAAGCCAATGGGAACAATTTCACCCTGCATCTCCCATTCCCCAAAAAGAAGGTACCCCCGCTATTAGGCTGATCTTTAAAGAACATAGGAATTTGATGAAGAGATATAAACTCTGACTCTCATTATAAAAAGCAGAAGCTGATTCTAAGATTTAATATTATAATGTATACTGATCCAATTTCAGTCACCTTAATTTCCATGGTAGGAACAACAACATCCTCCAAATTCTTCAGTTTAATAATTGGCTGGTCAGCTGGAATACTTATCCCTTCTGTATTTAAAAGGAATTCATACTTTTAAATTCAGAATTAGAAGCACACATCAAAGTTCACAAATATCAGCTTACACTGCTTTTTGGGACCCAAAACCCCACTGCACACTTTCGTCTAGGAGCAAGAGGAGCTGATGAGGATGAGAACTGGAGTTCTCTGGAGTTTCATGCTCAGAAAGTTTGAACCTTACAGTGCAAGTAACTCCTATCACTTTTAAACCAGGTGAAGTTTTACATTTATCAAAAGTAGGACACAGCATTGGCACATATATATGTGTGTATATATATACACACACACACACACACACACACACACACACACACACACACACACACATATACCTCTTCACTACAAAAAAAAAAGGAAAGAAAAAACTTTTCAAGCCTTACTTCTCTCAGATTTCCATGGAGTAGCATCTAAGTTTGCTAATGTGATGTAAGCATCACACAGCGCCTCAACATCTCTAACCATATGAGGTCTCCTCCTTCTTAAAATATTGATTATATTGCTGGCAGCCTCCATTCTGTCCTAAAAAGACCAACAAAATACAAACACCCCATTTTGCAAATTGCGCCTTATCAGATTGAAAATGCGTAACAGCATGCAGTCAGTCAAGAACATTTGAGATAAATCCCATGAAAACGAAGAAAATGGACAGTCCTTTGTGACATGAACTGAAATCATCTGAAGGCAAATTCTGTACTGTCTAAAATGAGATAATGAGAAAAGCGGAACGTATTTGGGGGCGAAGACGGAGCAAATCTGTGCAGGTAGAGTGAAAAAAGTTGCAAAAATTCCGCAGTAAAAGGGACAGGCAGTTTTGGATATCCCTGTATGACCTCCCTGCTTCCATTGTCTCCTTCCAACTGAAGAAAAAGTTTGTACGTAAAAGGCAGAAATCTGACCTGTGTCCCCTCTGTGCCTAACGTCAGATTTAGTTGAGTTTAGCATAATCCCACTCCCAAGGGCAAGATCCCAAGAGTTAACAGTTCCAAGAGAACGGACAAGAAAAGCCACATAAAAATGTGGTGGAAAATTATATCGAGGTGGAGAGTGTGTGGGGGAGTAATGACACACATCCATGCCTGCACTACAGAGATGGGGGAAAGAAGGGGCTTGTGAGACGATCCCAAAGGCTGGTTCCAACAAAAATTAAACAATAACATTAACATGAAGCTACAGTTCAATATTGTGATCACCATGGCTTTTAATATTAATGTCATATAAAGAAACAAAAGATATACTACACCAAGCTGAATACTTAGAATAGGTATTATCAGCTAAATATAGAAAGCCAAAAACAAGCAACTCTGTATGTATTTTTAAAAATAAACCTAGTCCTTCAAGTCCTTCTGCATCTAAAATGGCTTTACAGAATCTCACATTTATCAGAAAATTATTCTTTGCAATGATTTGAGACTTGGGGGTAACTGTTGAAGGAACAGAGAAAATAGACAGTCCTTTGTTCAACCTCAGTAATAAACTGTTTCAAGAATAATTACCAATGTATGCTCAAAAGAAGAGTCTTTTATAAAAAAGTACTTTTTTCCTAAGTACTTTTTTCTTACTTAACAAGAGTCATTTGCTGTGCTCTGCACTAAAATATCCCCTTGAAATAAGTAATTTTTTTTTTTTTTTTTTTTAACAAAAGCTAATGTGATTAATAGAATGGAATTCTTATTTTTCTAGTTACCACATCAAGCTGGGAGATTTCTTTCGGCACATTTTTAATTAATTTATTTCTTCTTATTGCTTCTGGTTTTGTCAGGAGTTCATCCTTATTAGCATTTGCCAAAGCTAATATTATAAACAAAGTATGATGTGGATGATCCAGGGAAATTCGAGATATTAGCTGTCAACAAAAACAAAAAGATCACAATATTAAAAGCTGAACAGAAGAGATAAAAGACTTAATTAACATAATTAATTTTTTGAGCTTAGTTCTTCATAGCAAATAAAAGTAATAATATCACTTAAGAAGATTTTTCCACAACTATAATTTATCAAAGTATCTTCCTGTACCTACATAAGCGAATTCTTAGACAACAACAAAAACAGCGAGGTAACAAGGAGAAAGTCCCCAACCCTCTTCCTCTCCCACTGAAAATACTGATTTTGCCTCACCCATTTTTAACAAACTTATACCAGCTACATAACTCATTGAGATATAGCTGTACAAAGGAAGATGCATATATTGTTTAAGAGTATGCATCACAAAGCCAATCAAGATATCTTTTGATATAAAAAGTACAAATTACACTATTCAGAACTTCATGAAATCCTAGACCACCCATCATCTTGGTTCCCATTCGAGCAGCCAGCTGGTACATCAGAGGCAAAAACTTGTATGAAGCAATCTTCTCTGCATTTTTCTGTAGTAGAGAAAAATTCAGTTAAAAAGTTGCACTAAAAAATAAAAAAAAGATTGTAATCATAAAATAAGGAAGGGCTAACAATTTGGTTTTTAACAAAAAGCAGTCACTGCTGGTGACCAAGTGGCAATGTAGTATCACATCATCTTGGTCCATGTCTCTCAAGTGCTACAAGTCTTTAATGAGAAAAATACTATTTACCATTCTATTACAGGAGAGCTTAGACATATTAGTTCAGAACAACCACATTACTAGATCCTATGCGAACAAATGGCAAGAGACCATCTTAATTCAAAAATTTTACAATCTAATTTAAGATAAGAAACAATTGTCTGTTAGAACATAAGTAAAGGAACACTTTTTATTTCTCAAAGTTATTTATAAGACAAAGAGATGCAATAAGCAAAATGGATCTCAGCTATCAAAACAGGTCATTTACATAAGAATTAACAAATATCCTGGATCAGGATAGAAACGATAGCACCAATCTGACAGCTCATTAGTCCTTGGCGATGGTGATCTACAGATGGTCTAAAAACACATCCCTTCACCTGGAAGTATACACAACATAAACAAGACATAACATACTAAACGATGTTAAAGAAGGACACGGGTAATACTCAAGATATGTAAAGAATAAGGTGATAATAGTGAAAGATCATGTGATATGCTCGGTCTTACAGACTTGTTAAATTAAAATGTAGGGTGCAGTGAAAATTACATTGTTACTGATGAGCAACTAACTGATCAGCAATGATAACTGAAAAAAAAACTTCTGAGGGAAAACTTAAGGAGATACATAGGAAAGCACACTGCATTGTGCTATAATTGATTTTCTAGAAACACAGGTATCATGAAAAGAACATAGAGGGGGAGGAGAAAAAAGATAATTTCAGTTAAAAGCACAATAAAGAAGAGCAACAGCAGACATTTACCTTCATCATTTCATTGACTCTATCAACTCCAGAATTTTCAAGCCATAGGGAACAGAGTCGGAATATCCACATATCATGCTCTTCTCCACTTAGCAAACAGCTGATATAGTTCTCCACTGCTTTACACAAGAAACGTTTGCGATCCTCAGTTAGGGCATGTATGGCACATTCGTCCAGTTCAAGTTCTCGCTGAACCTTCACTGTATATCTATGTGAACAGATTTTTGTTCAAACAACCACATATTTCTTAACGAACTGACAACAAGGCTGTCTGTAGTTCTCTTTTTTGTAGATTTAACAAACTTTGTTACTTGCTTTGCACGCACAAACACAACAAAATAAAAGACTGTTAAATCAAGCTGTGGCAGCTATTCCTTTGGTGTATGTCTACACAAGTCCAGTATTCTTTAAGTACATTTTCAGTCAATGTCTTTTTTTCTTTTTAATGGTTTAACCTCAGTATCTGTGTAAATATGAGTATCTAGGCACAGACCATCTGTGTAAGGACTTGAGTTTCCAACTGCTAAAGTTTGGAATATCCCCTCACTTTCGATTGCTTTTACTAAATCTTTTATGAACCGTACAGTAAGATGAATTCTCCTCTTTCACCAAATGTATGATGGAGAAATCTTTAACACATTTAGTTTTGCCTTGTAACGTTTTCTCTTCAAATAAACTAAACAGGTCCAGGATAAGCAAGGAACTCCTGGCCAAACTCCAACAGAAGAAGGAAGAACACAGGATGTGGAAAAGGGGACAGGCCACTTGGGAGGAATACAGGGACGTTGTCAGAGCGTGCAGGGATGCGACAAGGAAGGCTAAGGCCCAGTTGGAATTAAATCTGGCAAGGGATGTCAAGGACAACAAGAAGGGGTTCTTCAAATACATCAAGAGCAAAAGGAAGACGAGGGAAAACGTGGGCCCGCTGCTGAATGGGGCGGGTGCCCTGGTGACGAAGGATACAGAGAAGGCAGAGTTATTGAATGCTGCCTTTGCTTCAGTCTTCACTGCTAAGGCCAGTCCTCAGGAATTCCAGACCTTGGAGACAAGAGAGGAAGGCTGCAGAAAGGAAGACTCTCCCTTGGTGGAGGAGGATCAGGTTAGAGATCGTTTGGGCAAACGTGACATCCAAAAATCCATGGGCCCCGATGGGATGCACCCACGAGTGCTGAGGGAGCTGGCGGATGTTATCGCTAGGCCACTCTCCATCATCTTGGAAAGGTCCTGGAGATCAGGAGAGGTGCCTGAGGACTGGAAGAAAGCCAGTGTCACCCCAGCCTTCCAAAAGGCCAAGAACGAGGAGCCAGGGAACTACAGGCCTGTCAGCCTCACCTCCACCCCTGCAAAGGTCATGGAACAACTCCTCCTGCAGCTCCTCACTACGCATCTGGAGGACAAGAAGGTGATCCGCAGTAGTCAGCATGGATTCACCAAACGGAAATCATCCTTGACCAATCTGATTGAGAGCCTTCTCTGCTGGAAGGACAGGCTGCGGAGATGAGGGCAGAGCAGTGGATGTTGTCTCCCTGGACTTCAGCAAGCCTTTTCACACTCTCTCCCACCACATCCTCCTAGGCAAGCTCAGGAAGCACGGGCTGGATGAGTGGACAGGGAGGTGCATTCAGAACTGGCTGGAGGGCACAGCTCCGAGGGTTGTGGTCAGTGGCACAGAGTCCACTTGGAGGCCTGTGGCTAGTGGTGTCCCCCAGGGGGCAGTCCTGGGTCCAGTCTTGTTCAACATTATTCATCAGTGACCTGGAGGAAGGCACAGAGTGCACCCTCAGCAAGTGTGCTGAGGATACTAAACTGCGGGGAGAGGCTGACACACCAGAAGGCTGTGCTGCCCTTCAGAGGGACCTGGACAGGCTGGAGAGCTGGGCGGAGAGGAACCTCCTGAAGGTCAACAAAGGCAAGGGCAGGGTCCTGCCCCTCGGGAGAAATAACCCCAGGCACCAGGACAGGTTGGGGGTTGACCTGCTGGCAAGCAGCTCTGCAGAGAAGGACCTGGGAGTCCTGGTAGACAAGTTAAGCATGAGGCAGCAGTGTGCCCTTGTGGCCAAGAAGGCCAATGGGATCCTGGGCTGCATTAGGCAGAGTGTTGCCAGCAGGTGGAGGGAGGGGATCCTGCCCCTCTCCTCAGCCCTGGGGAGGCCTCACCTGGACTACTGTGTCCAGTGCTGGGCTCCCCAGTACAAGAGAGACATGGCACTACCGCAGAGAGTCCAGCGGAGGGCTACAAAGATGATGAGGGGACTGGAGCCCCTCTCCTCTGAAGAAAGGCTGAGGGAGCTGGGGCTGTTCAGCCTGGAGAGCAGAAGACTGAGAGGCGATCTCATCAATGCGTCTCACCCCCATTTGAAGCAGGGGTGTCATCCAAGAGGATGAGGCCAGTCTCTTCTTCGTGGTGCCCAGCGACAGGACAAGAGGCAATGGGCAGAAACGGAAACACAGGCAGTTCCACCTGACCATGAGGAAGAACTTCTTGACTGTGAGGGTGACAGAGCAGTGGAACAGGTTGCCCAGAGAGGTAGTGGAGTCTCCTTCCCTGGAGATATTCAAAACCCGCCTGGACGCGATCCTGGGCAATATGCTCTAGAGGACCCTGCTTGAGCAGGGGGGTTGGACTAGATGATCTCCAGAGGTCCCTTCCAACCTAAACGATTCTGTGATTCTGTGATTCTGTGAATGAACCTGAACACTGGCCCATGATTATCCATAGTGTCTAACTGTTCTAACTCTCCTTGGCTTAGTTTTGGCCCACACCAACTAGAACTCTCCTAGACGATGTCCAGGCACAGATCAAGAACTACTCTCAACAAGCAGTATGGATTTGGCCACCTATTTGGGGAACAGAAGGTGAAATCCAGCTGTAGAGATGTGACCTTTGCTGTATCACGTGCCACAGGGCCACAGAAGTAGTAAAGATTAAGCCTTTGATGGTTCCACAGTAACAAACTTTCAGTTTGAACGCTCACCTATTTGTCTGAACTCTACGCTCCCTTAGGAGTCCAACCTCCTCCTTGGCCTTCTTCAGTAATGCCTGCTTATTTTCAAACTCTGAGGATTTCATGTAGTTCTCAATTCTTTGGTACTGATTATCTGAGAAACGAGCCAAAGATAGAAAAGCCTTCATCTTTCCTTTCTTCAGCTCATCGTTGCCATCTCCACTGTGGCTTGCAGCAATTTCCACTGCCTAAAAGGGAAGTTACAATAATGATAAGGCTGATAAGTAGATGGATAAGCACTATGACTAAACTCTACCGCATAATGCGTGATTAAACTTTGTTATTTATTATTTAATATTGCCTCTGATGGCATATATATGCACACAAAATAAAACCTATTGTACCGAATATTTTTCTAAGTTAATCCTTGGGGAGTGTTTCAGTGTCAAAAGTCAAAAATATCCTATCTGAAATAGCTTTAACAACTGTAAAGGAGTTTCCTACAGCTATCTATCTTTTAGAGTAACTGGACATGAAGCCAAGACAATAAGACAAAGATATTTTGCTTTAAAAAGCTTATATCATAAGACAATGGCAAAAAAAATAGAAGACAGTTTATGATAAAGTGTCAAAAAGAGAAGGAAACTCTAAGTCAAAGTCATTGATTCAAATTATCAGAATGAAGAAGGTATGTGGAGAGTAACAGGAAAGGCAGAAGCAACTATGCGAAGATTCACAAATTAGTATGAAACAGAGAAAGACAGAGTAGACAAATATTACTAAAAATTTTTTTTACTACTGATCAAAAGTTAAAAAATGATTATAGTATTTTGAAACACTAGTACAAGGCCTGCCAGCACCTGAAAACAGACTGTTATGAACAAAACCCCAATACTGACAACACGATCAAGTGAATGACCTGTCCAGTAAGTGCAGGAACAAAGGATGGGGGTGAGGAGGAGGAGGAGGAGGAAAGGGAACAGGACTAGCAGTCATATCACTGAACTTCCAAGCCAAATATTTCACAGAAGTTTCACTGTGAATTCTATAAAGCCATATACTACATATTTTATAAGATTATAGTATTATATAATATTATAAAAGATTATCATATTTTTATAAGAATTCAAATTTTCAATACAGAAAAATTAAGGGCTGTATTATAAAATTTACCTGACATTTTAACAAAATATTTTAGCATTGCATTTACCTCTAAGACTGCACATTTCAAAGACTGGCTATACCTTTTCTAAGTATTTCTGCATGATGACTGTAGGGTTTTCCAAGCATGTTTCTGCTAACCAGGTCCCGCATAACCTCAGACACTCTGTATACATCAGTTTTAGATGAGGATCGTTCTCAACCTTTGAGAAAGCAAGTTTTGGGGGAAAAAAAAAAAAGAGAAAAGCATCAAATAAAAAGATATCTTTTACACATAAGGTAGGCAATTTATAAATGTTTTCACTCCCACATATAATTTAATTGCTTGGGCCTATTACACCTTCCGCATCTACGGAGTCATTTACTAGCCACATCGATAGCAGTCAATAACCTTAAATCACTTTCTATATTTGAGTAAAGAAGATCACAAACTAGTTTTAAATACCTCAGAGTTTGAGCAATGAAAAATGTAATAAACTGATAAAATTTAACAAATATTACATAAATACACAGCACATTTCCAGAATTCTTATTTCTAACATCCCCATTTAATCTAAAGTCCCATAGTGCACCCTGGAGGAAACGTTCAGGTGTTGTGATAACTATCCAATGTTAAACCATTAAATTTTTAGAAGAGAATGCTAGATGGAAACCTGGTTAAAAGTGCTCTGAGAAGATGATGGAGTTCCAAAGGACTTGCCTCCAGGTGGAAGCTGTGGAAACCTGGTTAAAAGTGCTCTGAGAAGATGATGGAGTTCCAAAGGACTTGCCTCCAGGTGGAAGCTCAGCTTTCATTCTATAGGAGGACAAGTTTCCAAAATACTTTTAATACACATTAATCCACATTAAAGACGGCAACTCTGACCACGAAATATTGAAGGATATCAGAGAGGCCGCAAGCACACAAATCTTCCTTATGTAGACAGGATAAACGTCACACTGGAATGTGAGGCTTGGACTACATTTTTGGAGGTCCTCATCAACTGTTTCATGGAACAACCATGGAAATCAAAAGAGGAGCAAACAACTCTTGAATTTCTCCTACCGTGTATGGAGAACTTGATTGAAAGAATTACAGATTTTCTGAAGAGTAATATTCTTCAGTAATATACAGATTCAAAGCAAATGTTTATTACCTTCCAAAAAAGACTCAAAGAAAGGCATTATAGCTAAACGGAAAAGTAAGGAAAATGAAGGAAGTTTTTCTACATCTAGTAAACAGACTGAAGTTGTGTCCAAGTGAAATATAAAGGCAAATAAAAAAATCATGAAATATCCTGAGGACCGGAAGAAAGCCAGTGTCACCCCAGCCTTCCAAAAGGCCAAGAACGAGGAGCCAGGGAACTACAGGCCTGTCAGCCTCACCTCCACCCCTGCAAAGGTCATGGAACAACTCCTCCTGCAGCTCCTCACTACGCATCTGGAGGACAAGAAGGTGATCCGCAGTAGTCAGCATGGATTCACCAAACGGAAATCATCCTTGACCAATCTGATTGAGAGCCTTCTCTGCTGGAAGGACAGGCTGCGGAGATGAGGGCAGAGCAGTGGATGTTGTCTCCCTGGACTTCAGCAAGCCTTTTCACACTCTCTCCCACCACATCCTCCTAGGCAAGCTCAGGAAGCACGGGCTGGATGAGTGGACAGGGAGGTGCATTCAGAACTGGCTGGAGGGCACAGCTCCGAGGGTTGTGGTCAGTGGCACAGAGTCCACTTGGAGGCCTGTGGCTAGTGGTGTCCCCCAGGGGGCAGTCCTGGGTCCAGTCTTGTTCAACATTATTCATCAGTGACCTGGAGGAAGGCACAGAGTGCACCCTCAGCAAGTGTGCTGAGGATACTAACTGGGGGGAGAGGCTGACACACCAGAAGACTGTGCTGCCCTTCAGAGGGACCTGGACAGGCTGGAGAGGTGGGCGGAGAGGAACCTCCTGAAGGTCAACAAAGGCAAGGGCAGGGTCCTGCCCCTCGGGAGGAATAACCCCAGGCACCAGGACAGGCTGGGGGTTGACCTGCTGGCAAGCAGCTCTGCAGAGAAGGACCTGGGAGTGCTGGTGGACAAGTTGACCATGAGCCAGCAATGTGCCCTTGTGGCCAAGAAGGCCAATGGGATCCTGGGCTGCATTAGGCAGAGTGTTGCCAGCAGGTGGAGGGAGGGGATCCTGCCCCTCTCCTCAGCCCTGAGGAGGCCTCACCTGGACTACTGTGTCCAGTGCTGGGCTCCCCAGTACAAGAGAGACATGGCACTACTGCAGAGAGTCCAGCAAAGGGCTACCAAGATGACTGGGGCCTCTCTCCTCTGAAGAAAGGCTGAGGGAGCTGGGCCTGTTCAGCCTGGAGAAGAGCAGGCTCGGGGAGGGATCCCATCAATGCATGTAAGTATCTGAAGGGAGGGTGTCAAGGGGATGGGGCCAGACTCTTCTCTGTGGTGCCCAGTGACGAGAGGCAACAGGCACCAACTGAAACACAGGCAGTTCCACCTGACCATGAGGAAAAACTTCTTGACTGTGAGGGTGACAGAGCAGTGGAACAGGTTGCCCAGAGAGGTAGTGGAGCCTCCTTCCCTGGAGATAGTCAAAACTCGTCTGGATGTGATCCTGGGCAATATGCTCTAGAGGACCCTGCTTGAGCAGGGAGGTTGGACTAGATGATCTCCAGAGGTCCCTTCCAACCTCAACCTTTCTGTGATTCTGTGATCCTGTCAAATGAAGAAAAAATCCTACCACTGGTGTCCAAAAAAACCAAACAACTTGAAGAAGATTTAATAAATAATAAGAAAGCATTTTTTAAACCTATTAGGAGTAGGTAGCCTCCACCTGATAAAAAGACAATCAAGTTATAAAGCAAATAGTGCCATAATTTTCCAAGAAACTGAAGTGAGGCTGACTATAGTTTCGCAGATCTTGCTTTTTGCCCTTTTCGTAGATGTGTGTGTTTACCCTACTCCAGTCTTTCAGGACTTCCCCTCATCTCCATGCTCTTTCAAAGCTGATATGAAAGTAGCTTTGCAATGACATCAGCCAGCTCTCTCAGCACTCCTGACGCACCCCATTTCCCAACTCAATTGCACTTCTTTGAAGAAGTCAACACAGGGATAAGGAAGAACCTGTCTAATCAGAGTCTGCTCTGATTACAGATCAGAGCAGATACTACCAATTATTTGACATGGTTTCTCTACAAAAGGCTCTTGAAGAAACTAAGCTACAAGCAAGAAAACGGATGCTTCTTGGAGGGATAAAGAATTAATTAGAAGATAGGCAACAGAGGGTGAAATAAATGGGCCAGTTCTGACAGTGGACCTAGGTCACCAGTGAAAAGACTCCACAGATCCAGTGATCTGTGCTGTTCGAAAGATAATAATCTGGAAAAAGCGATGAGAATTGAACAAAAAATCTAGTGATGATTTTGAGTTATTCAAGGTGATAAAAACAAGGACATACTGAAAAACCGCACATGGATAGTGCAACACAATAAATGGCATAAAAAAGCACATACAATTATCAGTAAATGATAAATGTAAAGTGATGGGGGTGGGGGGAAAAAGGACTTCTTGTATATAATAATGGACTGTGAGACAGCTATTCCTGCTCGGGAACATAATGATAAAACATTAACATAGTAGCAGGCAAAAAGGAACAGAACATCAGGAATTACTATGAAAAGAACTGAGAACAAAGCAGAAAGATCACTAGACCACAGTACAAACATGTAACATGCCAATATTGTAACTCAGGTCTCCACTCTCAAAAAGGACACAGTAGAACTGGAAAAGGTACACGGAACAGCATGAAACAGTTTCCATATGAAGGATGACTAAACTAGTATTCTGCAGCCTGGAACCTGGATGAATGGGGAATGATTATGAAAGAGGTTTATAAAATCAGGAGTGGCATGGAGAATGGAGGCAGGGAACAAGCGTTCACAGTTTTGTCCTAGATCATAATTAATATCGATGAAGATGGAGGTTTCAAAGCAAACAAAGAAGGTGGTGTCTCTTAAGACAGCGTGAATTAAGTCGTGAAATTCCTTGTTGCAAGGTTTTTTGGATATTAAGAGTTGACACAGACTCAAAAAGTGACTGGACAAATTCACGGTATAAAAACCCACGGGAGGGAACTACATACAAAGACACTACCTCTGTGTGCTATGAATCAGTCTTAGGGAGCACTCTGGCTATATGCTTCAACTATTCTTTACACTTTTCCGTAGGAACTTGATGCTGTCCATTGCTGAGACACTAGAAAGGCATTTTTGGTTCATTTCTTATATTCAGAACTGGAGACGTGAAAGTAGCATTTCATTTACATTAAGTGCTATAATCTTTCAAAAAACTAACAGAAAGATCTGAGGTAACTCAGATTCAGAGGCAACTGCTGAGGTGAAACTTGACTGGATGAAAATCACGAGGAAGTACTGGAGACTGCACAAACGAGAAAACATTTCTCTCTCTGAGGTAAGAGTCCATTTTCAGAAGTACAACATAAAACTCACAGCGCAGCGTACTTACAAATGGAGGAGGATTTATAGATGTGACATAGCATCTCTGAATCACATCTGTGTTCTTTGATACTAGACTAATTCAGGAGACAAAACACCCTAAGGTACAGTAGGGAATGCTCATCACTCAAAAACTTGCTTGACATTTCTGTATACTTCATGATGCAGCTTCACCCTCACTGAAATACAAGTCCCAACTCATTCTCCCACTTGGCACAAGGATTCCCTTAAAACATCAGGGAAACGTCTGCAACTGAGAAATGCTTCTTAACATAAAATATATTACTGTCTCGCTACATGACATTAATCTTTTTAAACACTAAGGACCAGAGATGAAAACCTTAATCTTCCTATAATAAAAACAAGACATACCTCTATGGAACAGCTTTGCTTAAAACAAATTACCTTTTAGCATCCAAGGAAATGCTCTTTGATGTTAAAAAGCTATAAACTTGACAGTGGTGGCAGTGAATGTAAAATAATGAGTAACAAATTCTAACATCTTTACAGATCTAACACCTTTACAGATTCACTTTGAAATCCCCCGGTGAGATTTGCTAATACAGGTTTTTTGCTTTCAGCAATTTTTAGAATGCAGAATAAATTTAATAATATTGCAGATAGCCCCCTCATTTTCTTTTGAGGAAAATGTGAGAAAGTGGGAATAGGATTTTAAATAATTTAAGTCCTATAAGTTAATACCTTCTATAACACATACCTGAAACCAATCTGCATCTAATCTTTTTATCATCCCTTTAAGAATATTCAGTGCAAGACTCTCCTCTTTTTTAGCCCAGAAAACTTCTGCCTCCTCTAGTTGCCATTCAGAAACTCCATATCCTGTTGGATTGCATTGTTTGATCTGAAACATAGCTCTTTCTGGAAGCTGAAATTGAAAAAAAGATCAGAATCGACAATGCTTTAAGTTAAATCCACATATCTCACAGCAAGTTTTGTTTTTAAACTCCATCATTAATTTGCTCTATTTGTGCAGCATATTCAATTCAACCTATACAATGCTAAGAATTATTTGGAGAAAAGAGGTGAGGTAATTTTTTTAAAGTATTGGCAGAAAATCCTGGCTTGCAACAAAAATAAGACTACTGAACTGAACTTCACAATCGCCAAAACAAAGTATCAACATTTAACATTTTTAATTACTCAGAGGTTTAAGGCACAGAAATTCTACAATCACTATCGATGGCAGTATCACTAAACTAAAATTATAAATCCATTATTATTATGTCCAAAGAGACCTTAGCAAAAGAAGAAAAATAGCACTATCATACACTAATTCTCTTGTATGCCTGCCTCTTCACTCATATCACTGGTGAAGCAACATTCTCAGTATTTTGTAATCTTCCATCACTACACAAAGAACAAACTTTTTTTTATAACATCAAAGATTGATGCCTAAGTACATTTTCAGAAGATGTCCAACTAACAACCAAGCCAATCAAATTTTTAAATAAACATTTTACACATGGCAAGCAATTAAAATGTAAGAATGCCTGTAAATGAAAACATAAGTTCGACTATTTTGACGAGAGGTCAGTATCATGGTTCTGTAAGGGCACCCTCTCCATTCTACTGATGGCTGGTATTAGCACCTAAGCGGAGGAAGGAAAAGCCATTAACTGCAAAGTGTGCTTCCTCAAAAGCTTGCCCACGTCCAGACAATTCACGTTGCACAGTCTGGAAGACGGATAAGGCCCAGAAGCGTGCCTCAAAAGCTGCACACGGCCTACAGCACTGACGAGGCTGGAACAACAACGTTTCAGAAACTAGATGAATCTTTCAGAACATTCTCATCCTCCCAAAATACAAACTACCAACCTTAACCTTTTTCTGCAACTAAAAGTCAAATTGAAAAAATGAGAATTTCTATTTAAGCTCCTACAGGACACTCATCATTACAGTAGTAGTGGCTGGGAAGGCATGAGACCAAAAAAAAAAAAATTTAGTAAATTAATCAAACAATTCTGGAGGCACTGAGTAAACCTCTCAATAAAATCCAAGACAATTGTTTTACTGATTTCACCATTACTGACAAAAACAGCTGGAAACATTCTGAAATCAAATTTTAACATACTTTCACATATGTGAAATGTTAAACTTCTTTCCAGATTATATGTTTAGCCGGAATTACTTCCCTCAGAGGTGCTAAGAGAATAGTGCTGCTCTATAATTCTGGTTGAGTTAGGCTCCTGATGTACTAGCTGGAACAAGGCAAGGCAAACTCTGCATCCAAATGGAGTTCTCAGCATCAGCAGCCGCAGACAGCACTTACACTCTAAATACCAATAAGTCTTTTATAGTGAGATATTTATCACAGTGCAATGGTGCTTTGATGGTATAATCCCTTGTAGGTAACACCAAATATACAGATGCAAGGGATACTATCAGGTGCAAATATACAGATGCAACAATCTGATGCAAGTGAAAACTGGATATATACCACTGTATCTAAATAAAGTGATAAAGCTATAAGAGCATTTTGTGGTAAAAATTCCAATTTAATATTATCTGCGTCATACAAAGACTTACAGTTATGAACAAAAATGAGAAAACACGCCCACAAATAGAATTCATGAATAAGTTTCCAGATAATTGGTTCACCGAATAAACTTAGAATATAGTTAATTTTTAACACTATTGAAAAATTAAGTTCTTTTATAAACTCAAAACCTAAATATCAGTCACTGATTTTTCCTAGAGCTTACCTGTGTATTTTTAGCAGTTCTTGCCAATTTAGAGAGCTCCACGAGGTGCTTTGTGAGGATGTCTTTAATGCATTCTCTTTTAGTATTTTCGTTCTCCTTTTCAAGCAAGATCTCCAAAATTACAGTGCGCAGAGCCATAATAGGCTCCTGGAAACGGAAGTCACTGTCCTTGAGAAGCTGGGACTGTCTCTGCCATTTCAGATAAATATCATTCAGTTGCTGTGTAGTGACAGATCTGCAGTTGTTATCAAAACGAAAAAGACTTGTTATTAATTCTCAGTAAATATTTGTATGAGTATATACATATATAATATAATGTAATAATATATATATATATAATATTTTTACAAGTATGAGCGGAGTAACAAAGGTAACCTAAAGTGGTAGTTCACAATCTCCAGTTCAAAAACAAGACACAATCCTTAAAAACCTGCAATGATTAATGTGCAGAATGAACTGGCAGACTTCCCTTTTTAATAAACATGAAGATCAAGTGATCAACATTGGTAAGGTGAACAATTCCACTGTAAGCACTCCTGATTAAATATCAAAAACTGTAGTGTTAAAAAACTATCAGCAAAGGGAATCAGTTTCATACAGTCACAGGGCTACACAAATTAGAGGACCAAGAGAGCTATTTAATTATATAGATCATGCTTTTATTCTGTGTGAAGATTAAAATAAGAATAAAATACAGAAATGTGGCATTGTAGCTGTGTAGTTTCTCATTAGTACGTAGGATTTTGTTATGAGGTTCATCAACTGCAAATAGTAAAGGCTGATTAAGTACTAGATATACTAAATGACTGCAGGATGACTGTAAGCTATCATACTGATACAACTATGACAGAAAAAAATGCCATGTTATAGCACTACAGAGACAAATACTTTGCTATGATTAACAAGTAATATTAAGAATTCAGCTAGAATACAGATAGTAATTCTGGTCCATGCTGAAGAATTCAAACTGCAAAAACTTTCAACAGATCTATGAGGAAGAGCAAGGGAATGGGAAACATTTTTAGAAAGAAAACTAGAAGAGGATGACTCAATTACTGTAGCAACTAATGATGAGGAGATCCGACCGCTGTCTTGGGGTACATCGGAGAACTCGAAACAAAGGAAAGAAAAATTATTTAAACTACAATATTGGCACAATACCAAATGATTAAAACTAGACCAAAAGTAAATACAGTTTGGAAATAAAGAGGATCTGGATCTGCCTTCCCATAGTAGTAGTAGAGCCAAAATCCATACCACTTTTAAGATCAAGTATGAGATGTTTATGAATAACATTTTATAAGGTTGTTTTCTTTGTGTGCTAGACTTGATTACTAAGAATCCCTGTCTAGGCTTTAAAAAAAAATGTTGTATACTTGTCACATGCCTATGCCAACTTAAGTTGTTTTATCTTTTTCTACTGTATGGCAAAGAACCTTTCTCTCGGTAGCTTTGTACAGCATCTTGAACAACACCGGAATTTCTGAAAACAAAAAATTAATAATACTAACAGGAAATACTACTAATATTGATTCTTGATTTAGCAGTGACTCTGTAAAATAGACAAATAAAGATATTGAATGTCCCATGTAACAGTTTGGAAAACAAACACACAGAAAACAGAACAAGTTGGGAATTCCAGATCAAAAAGAGTCCAGAATTATCAATTTAAGTAGCCCTCTATCTCACTAACTTTTTTCGTACGATAGGAAGATGTTTAATGAAAAAAAGGCCAACATAATTGCCGAATCTGAAGAGTTGCTGAGAATGTTCGGAGATAAAAATTATTTAAAGCTGGACAACCAATCTCTGGTTTCAGGGTGCTATAAAGCAAATGAAAACAACTGTGGCAGCAAGAAGTGAAAGAGATCTTCTCAGGCCTATGAACTGGAAAGGAGTATGAAATGAAGCTTAAACAAATACCTGGAGAATAGCTGTCCTATATTTTCCAACTCTCCAATTATCTGTAGTCTACAAAGAGTTGGATATAATGAATACACAGACTCGAGACTGCCTTTGCACAGCTCTTCTACTTCCTTCGCTCTGTGGATTTAACAGAGAAAGGGTAAAAAAAAAAAAAAAAAAAAACCTTCAAACAATTCCAAATATTCACAACAATTTCCATACAGTGAACAGAAATTAAGTAGCAAACCTATTCAGTTCAAAATTATTTCGTATTATGATTAAAGTTAAAACAATTAAGTTTGTCAGTAAACAAAAAAATGATAAGCATATATAAACGTCAAAGGGTATGTGACAGTTGATCTGAAAAAGACTAGTCAGCACGCAATCTGTATGAGAGAGCTACAAAGAAAGAGATGTATACTACAGGAAATGTACCTCCTATTCAGACAAAAATTGTAGATGCATAAAAAGACAAAATTAATTAAAAAAAAAGAAATGAAATTTCAGTCCAGAAGTACTAAGTTTATTCTATGGATAAATCTACATTTAAACCCACAAAACCCTATTACCTTCTATTCATTTCTTGCGACCACCAACACACAGACACACATAAGTTGTCTCTCAAACAACAGAATATTCACACAGTTGCTTTTTTACCTGGCATCTTTAAGAATGTCATAGAAAGTCGAAAATTCCTTATCCTGCAAAGACTGAAGAGCATCATACAATGATTCATGGTACCCTGGGCCTCCTGTCTCACTTCTTAAAAATAAAATAGAATAAAATAAAAGGAAAGTTATATTTCTCTCCAAAACAGTAAAATTTTTCTTTATGATAAATACTTTTATCAGTAAGTTTTTCTGTGGCTAGATGGACTGCAGCTTTGCAGGACAAAAAATAATAATGCAATCCTTTTAATAAATTTAAAATTAATATATCACTTTATAAAATCAAGTTGTTGCTTTAAAACAATAAAAAATAGTAAATAGTAAATATCAAAATGTTTGGAATACTGAGAAATTGTTCAAGGTTACAACAAAAATAAGGCAAAAAACAAACGCACAAAAAAGTTATTACAAGACATTTTAACAGTATTATGCTGAAAGATATAATTATATATTATATGTGTGCCTCTTCAGCTTAGAATCAGTTTTGTATTTTTAACTTTAGAAATATTTTTTAAAAGGAGACAATAGAGAAAATCAGATGGACAAAAAGATTAGTGTTCAAACTCATTTGCTGTATACATTCCTTCTATCCAGGTTTCTCTTTCATGCCCTTTTCACTTTTCTTTCTTCTTCTCCTTGATCGTTCTCTGTCCTGCCATTTCATTCTCTTTTAATTTTTTATGTTGCTTTTTACAACTCCTGTATTAAACTTGAATATTCCATTTGCCTATGAGATTTTGTACACACAATTACAACCTCCTAGATTAGCACGTCTCTACTCTAACCCCTAACCCAGGGATAAAGAAAGTCCACCTATCTGACATTTGTGCTGATTGTGACATGACATATGCTCTTCAACAGGATATTATGTCTGTAAAGTCCTCCAGGTGCTTCTGAACAACAGCTACCTTAAGACAGTGCAGCATAAGAGAATGTGACTGCACCAAGAGCCTGTCCTCTAGACATGTCTCTGTAAGACGTCATCCTCCTGACTATTAAAAATTACTGCAGAAGGAGCCACTGAATTACTCCATGATGCAACTTCTGCTTTTGCCAAAATGTAGTAAATCTATTTTATATTTCCAAAACGTGTGATGATGTAGCTGTACTAGGAAGGGACAGAGTTCACATTATATCTTGCCAGTCATATGAAATAACTAATGCCAGGTATACAGCATTACACAAGAGAAAAGATTTATTCTTGTAAAGGAGCAGCCATGAACCAAAACTGGTGTTTTCTTATTCAGTTCTTGATGACCCCATATGGATTAACAAGTAATATTTTCCACCATTTGCTTATGAATTAAACATTAAAAGGCATTCATCAATCATACTTAAGATGCATCTACTATTTGAATCAAAAATGAAAAATTTCAGTTAGGAAGAGCATTTAAAAGATAGTTATGAACAAATAAAAAGAAGAAATAGCAGCATACAGCTTCCTAGGATAATATAAAATGACGCGCATATAAAGTATGCCTGTGAAACAGACTGCTCTTCAGTTCAATGGTTAAGATAAGGTAGGTGATTCGCTTCATAGAAATCATATTCTAATATCCTCCTTTTGCTTGCAACTGAAACCACTGCCTTTCACTTAAAGGACTAGGAAAAAAATAAGTTGGTTTACTTGGCAGAAGAGATGTGGCCCCACTGCATATTCCTCCATGCTGCCTGGTAGCGTATTTCCTGTAGTTCTGCACACCATTCAGTGTTTTCGTGTTCCAGTCCTTTTAAATATGTGGAAAGAGTATGGCAAAGCCCAAAATTCTGCAAAGCCTGTAATTCACAAAATTATTGAAAGTTGCTTTTCTTCCTTTAATAATCTGAATTGTTTCTTTAAAAGGATTTTTTTTTTTAAGTTTGATACCAAAGAAGCCTTTGCAGGTAAGGCTTAGCAAAATGTAAGCAATATGTAAGACAAAAACTTTTTAGGACACTACTAACCACACTACTGATCACAGCAACCACAGAAGTTGGTTTCCCTACTACTGTAGCTGGCATTCTTCAAAAAAAATTTCCATGATGTGTTTGAAATGAGTTATCTGTTTACATTTTTCCATTCCATCATTCCTGGAGAGTAAGCCAAAAGTAGCTTTACTTCTTTGAAGTAAATGGATTTGTAAATGATTACTTTGAAGTAATGGGATTTGAAAATGTTTCCTGCAACTCTAAACTCCTATCCATTTGAAGACCTGGGTGACCTTATAAACTTGATCACTTATTCAGCTAATGAGCACAACCATTACGAACGAGAAACACAAAGAAAGTCAAACAGTGATACTAAATAATTTAGGGTAGGAAAAGTAGCATAGAAAAATGACATGAGGGGAAATAGAGATACAGAGGGCATAGGACATTTACCTGTGCTATGAACTGATCAGAACTGATTTTTAGGCTATAAAAAGCGACACATATTTAAGTGATCAAAACGAAACAACATCAATTCTATTTATTTATTTAAGCTGAAACACTGCAGTTTCAGTAAGACAGTCACCATAATGTAGAGCTCTAAAAAATTAGATGGCAAAACATTACTTTTTACCTCCCACCATTAAAGGAACTATCCAAATTCTGAATAAAATCATATACATTTATTTTGAATTATTTCACAAAGTTGATGACCCAAGATGGGGATTACAGGTTAGAAGAGGACAAGAAATCTTAGTGGTTTCAGGACAGATCTTAATTTGTCTTATATTATACAGTTTGGCTGCCTATAATGAATGACAGGGGACCAGACTTGATGTCCAAAGATATCTCTTTTAGTCCTAAATCAATTCTGTTTACTACAAATGTTTCTGATTATGACGGATTCCACCATTCATTGCCTATTCCCTATTTCCATTCATTTCCATTCACTCAATTTTTAGAAGAAAATTACCTCTATTATCCCTGCCTGGCGAGTAGATGGAGAGAGGCTTGTCTCAAGGTCATATGTCACAAGGGCTTTTCCCCATACTGCTTCATGCTCATATGTTCTTATGCTGTTGCAAGTTAAAAAGAAGTTTTCAAGTTAAATCCCTTACTAATAAATGAAAGCAGTGATTTTAAAGAACATAAGAACACTAATGAGTAGTACCGTGCTAATGGCTGTAACATTCTTCCTCCACCACAGCCATAGAGACTGTCAGGTTCTCCTATACTTCTGTATATGTCCATGAGAAGGTCCTAGAACACACACCATAACAAAGAAATCTCTCTTTTGGAATCAGTTCCGCTGAGGTGTACATATAGGAGACAGGTTTATAGATGTAGGCCCTTACGTGTAACATAGTTATTAAGAGTTTAATTTTCCTTTATGCAATATCTGAACCTGCTATTATCACAGGAAGAAATACAAAGTTTTGTAGACTACCAGACTCTTCAGACTGACTGATTTTTCCGCTAAGATATTAAAGAACAGCACTGCCCCCTACACAGACTGGTCAAAAAGCAAAAGATAGTAGTACTGAATGAGTATCAGACACGCCAGCTGAGTAACGTGTTTTAAAAAATAAGCATATGCAGCTTTAGAAGAATGAACTAGGGAAAGAAATAACTTAAATAGGGCTACTGAATCAGATTTTGTGTATTAAATAGACTTCTAAGAGATTATATTACTATAATTTTGAGTATTACAGCTCGCTACACCAACTCACTTGCCGATTTTTAATGAACATAATGTCTCTCTGATAAAACAAAAGTCTTACTTGGCTGGCTACGATGAGAAGGTCAGTTCTTTTTGGGAGCAAAGTCTATTTTGCTATGTTTTACAATTTACCAGTCAATTACCACTTCAGGTGAACAAATCATCAATTTAACTTGTCAATCAAGGCCAATGAGCTGACTCTCAATTAGAGCACAGGGAAAACTTTTAAATACAGTTTTTAAAGTTCATTTAGATCTGCTTTTAGGTCAGATGAAAATTACTATTACTTGGAATTATATTAGAAAGGTTTGCTTTCAGATTATTAAACACACATGTATACCTGTAAACTTATGCCAGTTTCTTCTTTACTTTTTTCATTCAGAATAGTAATAGCTGTTCTTTGACTTTCTTCTTCAAATGTCAAACTTTTAGCTGCTTTGAAAGAAGACCTACAAGAAACGTTTGAACAGGTGAAGCTAACTGAAATTTCATACAAAGAACTAAAAAAATGCTGAAGCAACACTCAAGAAGTAAGGGGCACGTACATCATATGCAAGATCACCCCTGTTATGTCTCCAGGCTATTCAAAACGGTCGTCTGCCACAGTGACATGGCAGAGCAGATGAACTGAGAACATATCAACATCAAAAGATTTCAGCATCAAGGATGAGGGATTTGGGGGCGGGGAGAGGGAGGCACAAATCTGTAATCTTCTTTATCTTTTATTAAATCAAATTGCTCAAGTGCTTTTGTGTACTCTTGAAGCAAAAACGTTCTCTTCTGGGAAAGGATGAAAAGAACTATAGAACATATGCGCTTACAACCGTATTTTTTTATATTCTCACTGCCTTAGAGTTATTTGTGGCCAAAAAAGCCAGTAAGCTAGTTCTATATTTGGGTTCTTCCTAGACCAGAAGACAAAGATAATTGTGCATTACATGATAAAGCTCATTTTACATGGATCACTCCATTCTACATTAGAGCTTATGAAATGATGAAAGTTCAAACTGCATAATTCTGGTCAGGATTCTGTGTTTTTTTTCTCCTCTTGCTTCATTTTTTGATGTAATTTAACCATAACATACTAATAACTACTAGAATTAGAATCCGAAAAATATTAAATTTAGAAGTGAGGTTTAATATATTTTAGTATCCAGAAGCATTAGTTTTCACCAACTACAGGATATACACTACTGAGAACACATTCTGGCTAGTAATCAAAATAACATGATTTTGAATGTGTCATAGGTAGCAAACTAGTAGGGCTGGAATCACTTTAAGGTCTAGTAAAAATATTTTCAAGGTCAACATGTGCATCTAAGCATTTCAAAAAAGTTTCCCTGACTCCTCCTGTAACAAACCACTACTGAGGCACACATGATACATTTTGATGAAATATCAAGAAACTGCAGTCCTCAAGCCTTGTACCTTTGCTGCTGTTTGTCTATATTTATCTTGTCTGCGTAGATTTCCGCATAGAGCAAGGCCGTGAAGTGAGCAGCACACGATTGTGCTGCTATGGCAACCTCAAGATAATTCAGATCTAGCCAGAAGCTGTCATCAAAAACTGTACCTGAAACAGATCTGATTAGATAAAGATTTTAATATTGTTGTAATAGACTTTCTCTCTAACATTAAGCAAAATAAATCCATTGTAACCATAAAATTAGCCTGTGAAAGGCTTTATCGTAAACCCTAAAATACCCATACCAATGCCATATAAAGCTTATTAGACAAAAGGTTTCTAGAAAACTCATTCAGGATAGTTGGAACGTTTTAAATGCTAGCCATATCAAGCCTATAATAAATAAAAAGTCACTACTAGATCTTCATTCTTTTAACTGATATGTTCTCTATGATGTTTATTTTCCTTAATCCCGACCACTGGTGCCTCATAGAAGAACAAGCAAATTTAAGTTAAAGCAACATTTTGGAAAGATATAATTTACCTCTTTTGTCTTCTTAAGTAATCAACAACAGCAAGCATGGCTCGTCGGGATACTTTATCCAAACTTCTAAACATATGGCTTTCTTGCTCTAAGATGCATATTTCAAAAGAGAGAACATTATGAACATGTACCATAATATATCCATTGAGAAAATCAAAGGTCTAGCTTGTACTCAGGAGAGTAACAAACATCTTTCCTAGACAGCATTTCCAACATTAAATCAATAGTTCATCAAACCCCCCTTACTTCTACTTCCCCTCTTATTTGAAATTAGCAACATAACAGCAGTTTATATTGCAGTTTTCTTTATCAAATTCTTTCTTCATTCATACTTTGCAGATAATAATTCTCCTTATGGAATTCAGAGATGATCCAACACTGTTGCACAAAGCTCTGTAGCACAGCTCTTCTCTTATGCTCAAGCCACATAAAGATATTCCAAAGCTACAGAAACAATGATCAGTAGCTTTTATTTTAGATTTTATAGAGTGCATATGCTTATACAGAAAACACTAGACACAGACACTCTTAAAGAATTTATATGTCCATGCCTTGCTTCTTGGTTAAAAAAAAAATTCAAATGACTACAAATTGTATTCTGGTCATTTGGATAGTGTGGGTTAATAATTTTCTCATTTTTCTGCACATTTTTAATTGATAAAGAGGAAGAAGCAAGAAACAGAGAAAGCATGAGCAAAGGTTTAATCACTACTGTGCTAAAACAAGGTACAGAACTAGACATTTCCTCTACATAAAGCAAAACCTCGTAACAAAGAAGTATCTGGGCATTTAGTGTCTTCCAGCAAATGGAAAACAAAGCTTACTTTCTGCTGTTATCCAGGATTTATAGAGGGAACACTGACTCCATCTTCGGAAGTCAAATTCCACATGCTCTACTTCCAAAACACAATGGGGACGTCTGAGTCTAAATACCCAATGTACTCTGACATTTTGCTCTCCAGATCCATTCTCACGGCACTGTGCTACTTGCTAATGTAGACTTAGCCTCTAACAGGCAGGGTCCATTCTGCTGACACTGTACAGTCAATGCCCCAAAGAGATTTCTACTTCCTCCTTCATAATTTGATCAGATGAATAACTGAACATTTTTTTCTGAATTATATTTGGGCACCAAAAAGTATCAAGGAGTTGGAGAAAGAAAAAGGCACCGACCAAGAAAACTGGAAGAAAAAGTTATTCTTCAGTACTGAACAACAGACCAAACGACTAAAACATAACTGTAAGCTGTCAGCATGCTGTTCATACTTGTTAACAAAAAGCATACCTGTCAAAACCAAAACTGCTGCCTAATTTTTCATGTGTATGCTTTTTTATGCATCAGAGAGGATCTCTACATCCTAGGAAGAAACAACCGAACGTGTATTTTGAAAGGACAAATTCAACAAAACATTACAGCTCTTCTACAAATAGATGCAATAGAGACATGGTCCTGGCCAGACTGACATGCACTAAGTCCAGAACGTTCTTCATTTTCATATTTTGGCGTGTCTGATTCTTGTCAAGCAGTTAGCAAATGACAAACAGGTCTGCCTTCTTTGGCAGGGCACTGACTCACATGACGTTCACACAATTTATGCTTTAACTTGCCAAGATTAACAGCTAATTCCTAGAACTTGCATTCCAGAATGAATCAAAAGGAAGACTCATGTTCAGACACACTGAACTTTCACGTATTAACTGCTCATTCTTTACCACGCTGTGGATTCGGCTGGATTGGAAAGAAAATTTATCTCGTTTCTTTAGGAGGACTTTTCTCCTCATTTTGGTAGGGTAAGAGTTTCTCCTTAAAATAACAGGTAGTGACTAGATGTTTAACAATTTTGTTTTGACTACTGCTGCTGATGCTATTCATCATGAATGAAAGTATCTTTGCACTGTTGGCTAGAGCAACTCCAGCTTACCTCTAAGCAAACATACAGACAAGTTGTATTTGTATGTATTTGTTTATATTAGGCATGGGAAAATTTTTCATCCGAAGAACTGCGTTTAAGGCTTTTACACTTCCTTTATATTGCTCTTATTGCCTTAGTATGATTCTTTGCATAGAATCACAGTGCTTGATGAGACTTCCATCTTTTGCTCGTTGGTTCACTGAACTAACCGGAGGTTTACAAAACTTTCAAATTTTTTAAAGAACATTTTGGCTACTTACAGGAAGGAAACAGAAAATCATTGATCCTTTTCTTTCCAACAAAGTGGGACATAAGCACAAATACCTTAATTACGGGAAGAGCTTTTTACCTGACTCCAGAAATCCGAAAGAACGCTGGTCCAGTCTTTCTGGCCAGGCTAGCCAAGGTATACAAAAAGTACCTTAAAACACACCTAGTACCATTAGGCTCATTTACACCACCCTCAATACAAACTGCAATACAAAGGCTTCCTTCACCTCTCTGGTAACTTGGAGCTTGCATGACTCGCTTGTAAAGAAACTGCAAGAGACTTTGCAGATTCATTCCTTTGGTGTACTGTCACTGCAGGAGGAGGGAGCTGGAAGGTAAAGCAAAGTAGCTACTGCACAAAAAAAGAATATTAACTTGAAGTTACTAGATTTAGGTTAAGTAAGGGCCATAAAATATGAGAAAAATTCATGACTTCAGCTCCTGAAATTGTGCATGCGTATCGTTCCCATCGTCTAATACTGAAGAGCTTATCTTTTACACAGATTTGCACTCACTCCAACCACAAAGACACTAGCTGCCTTAATGAATGTGCTTTGTTTCAAATGGAATCTCCTGCACTACTCAGAATCAGCCACGGTTCTTTTGATTACAGCTTCCTTCCACTCTGCTTGCGTGGAGTAAGTCTTTTGACTGTGTAGGGATACCATATCCAGAATTAGGTAGAAGCTCAAGTAAGGGTTAGTCTCTTTCTCAAGAGGAAAATCCAGATGAAAACTGCCTTTAATCAATCAAACACGGATAAAAATTGAAGTGCCAACTTTTCCCTCTAAGAGACAGTCCACACTTAAGTCTTTCAGCATACAACATTGGATCACATCTGAATTCAGCAAGTAATAAACATTATCCAGTCGTGAATACAGAAAGAAGCTATATAGGAGAAAGTACTTGGGTCTTGCCAAAAAATAACTCCAAAATTACTGATATCTCTAAAGAAAAATAGCGAACAATTGGACAGAAGTTTCCAAAATTCTAGCTGCCCCGAACAAGTGTGCATCATACATGTGATATCAGAAGGTGGTAACTTTTCCACAACCAGAGTCTCCCTTTCAGCTGAAAGAAAAATATGACATTACCTGAATCAGAATTAGGTGGTGTGGTAGATCTACTGGATGATGAGGCAAATCTGCAACAGGCTGTAAAAAACTTCTGGATATGCACTGACAAAAGATTTCGCCAAGATTCATTTGAGTCATGAAGAAGGATATCATGAATCAGGTACGGAAGCAAAGTTTCACATAAGTCTGTTTTCACCTAGAATATAAATATGCACAGCAGCTGCTAAGAAAAAGAACCAACCCCCCTTCCTCCTCAGCTTACCAGAACACTCAAGAGCCTACTAGTCATTCTACTCTCTCACTTTATGACAAAATTAAAAAGAAAAGAGGTATCAATCAGACACAAAACTGGTAAACGCTCAGAACAAATATCTACTGCTTAAGAAACAATATGGAATATGCAAATATGTAAAACATTCAATAAGACTACACTGGCATTCAGTTAAAGTAGTGATATCAAATTCCACTATGATTATACAAATCTCTCAAAGCTCATATTTGAAGAACATATTTTATTGGTGTCTGCAGTACCTGAATGACTATTAAGAGTAAACAGTGATTTAATAGCACAAATCACTGTTTAATATTAACGCAGAAGTTTATATGTAATGCAGGCTTACTTCACACAGTGGCTTCATTAACTGCAGAACTTCATTTTGCACACCTCCACTGTCCAGTATTGAACTAGTTAGGCTCTTGATCCACGTCTCATGACTTTCTCCCAGAGGAATCCACAGATTTGTGTCGTTCAAAGTTTCGGAATGAGCCTGCGTATCATTAGCTGATACTACAAAACACTGGAAGAAAAATATAAGCACTGCAAATATAAACACATGCAACATGACCTTAAAAAAATACACTGCTACCTAGGCAGATTAAAACATACTGAATGTAGACCATACTTCAATTAAATGGCAACAGTAACTTTGTTCATGCAAATGAACAAAGTTTTGCATGGAAGTCTGCAAATACTATAAATAAGATTTTACTGATAACATCAACATGGTCACATTAGACGTTACATTTAGGTTACAAATCAAAAGCTTGAAAATTTGGAAATATCTGATTTATGGTCAATTATACAAATTTAATTCTGACATATTTTCCAACAAGTATTTGCATCAAAGAATAAAGAATAAATGCAATAGAAGATGTACAGAAACAATCACATTCGCAGTCAAAAGACTAGGGTTTGGGCTCAATAAAAACTATCTCTGTAAATATTTTCAAATTTACCTTTTTTTAAAAATATATTTCCACCCATTTCCCCAATCTCTTACATCACATAAATAAGGCATATCAGAAGAAGTACCTTCTTCCTAGACGTTCTGAAAGGCTGTAGATAGATTAACATGGGATCAGCTTTGTTTTTATAAACCTCCCAAAACTCACTGCCAGACTTGGTGGCTAAAATGTTTTTCAAACAAGAAACAGCAGCAGCTCTAACATCAATACTGAAAGAACAGCATACACAATGTCATGTTATTTCATTAACATGCTTTATTTTCAATATCACTTTCACAAACGTACAAGACAAATAATTTCACAATCAAGCAACAAAGTGTGCCCCAAACCAGAAATCTACAATGACTAGGATATGCAATCCCATATTTTGTTACAAAGCAAAGATTCAGTATTTATGACATTACTATCCTCTGTATTAGGCACAAGTTAGTACTACAGCACTGAGGAGATTATCTGGTTTGAGCCTAACTAGAGAATTTCTATGAAATATCTAAGCTTGACTGGGTAAGTAATGTGAATCTTGAAGAAGCATGCGGTTGAGCATTAACAGGTATAATCCAAACGCTCTTTCAAAGATGTTAATCAGATTTCAACAACGCACAGCTTAATGGCTCATCTTAAGCTTTGAACTGAATAAATGAAATAAGTAAGTATACTCACCAATTATCTGTTAAAGCGATATTTATTTGAGTTAGCATTACGAAGACCCACTGAAATTTTCTATCTTCAAGTAGGTCCACTGCCTTAGAATCCATTATGTTTTCAGTATGCTGAAGAGCTATGGTGGAGAAATCCACGGGCCCTATTTCTCCCAAGCAACTTCCAACAGCTTCTGTAAATACAGGTAATTTTAGACTTATGCACACTGAAGCCTGGTCTCACCCTAAAAAGTTGCTGTGGCTAGTCAATTAATAAAAACTTTTTTTTACAACTGAGATTATTATGGGGTCAAAAACTGCAGAGATTTATAAATAATCACCTGAGGAGCATCAGGATTAAAATTACTTTTATTAATTAAGTTTTGCAACATAAGACTCTTAAATAATACAATTTTTGCCATCTACCTTAATTTTCTAGAAGTGCCTATAGCTCTTGATTTTGTAGTTTAAATCAGATTCTGTTTTTACTTCAATAAAGAAGCATAAAAAACAGATAAATGCAAAAGGTCAGAGTAACAGCAACAGGAGACACTCATCTTTCATCTCCTAAACCTGATAACCACGAACAGAGTAGCCTGTAAGCATGACAGGCATTACTATCTGCATTTTGCATAAAATGTTGTATCGGTATGTTCCTCATTTGCTTTCCAGACAAAGAAAATACTTTATAAAAAGAGTAGATCACATACAAGACAAAAACAAGAATGAATTTGAATACAGTTAAAAAAAAAAAAAAGAAGAAGAAGTTCCATTAGAAAGGAATCAAAATTAGACATATCTATTTCCCTGCTCTTTCATTCATACTCGCCACATTTTGGAGCTTTAGCTACCCTTGCTTGTCTGCATTTAATTGCAGCTTGAAACTTCTCAGTCTTCTACAACACTCCTTTGACCACCACAGCAAATGAAGAACCAACTGAAGATAAACAGGTTGGGCTATGAACTAAATTTAACAAATCATCTAAGGAAACAAAAGGCAGAAGAGACTGAAACATACAGCTTGCGGAGGTGCTGAGCCACGAGAAGTCAACGCTTGAAGTAACTGGACCTGCAGCTGCTCAGCACTTTTAAGTATCTGCTATTAGTCTTTCAAACAAAAAATACTCTACGGCAAATGTTGTCGTTACTCCTGTATCTGCCTATTTTAGACATCTAACTTCAGTAAACATTATCCTCATGAGGGCAGTCCCCATTTGGGAAAGAGGAGATCTGGATTTTTGCTTTGGTCCTTTGAACCATACATTAGTTAGGTGCTCAACGTAAACGGTGAGAATAATTTTAGAAATAGAGAAAATGTTTTAAGATGGCCAATAATGATTCTAATTTCCACTAACACATGCCTTTCAAATTTTCAGAGAAGTTCTCTTCATTTTTTCTTATTATTTTTCAGTCTAATAAGGTGACCCATATAATGGTAGATGACTCCTTTTTTTGCCAACAGGAGACACCAAGGTCTAAATTGATGACGATTTACATTATAGGTCAAAGTTGTAAAATACAGTCACTGAAAAGAAGAATATCACCCATTCGGACATCCCTGATGGTTACTTCTGGCAGCAACGGCAAAATAGCTCTGGGAAGTACCACTGAGAACAGTTACAAACCTGAGTTTCCAAAGATAGCCCTAGAACACTGTGGGACTCATTGACTTACCTAGCACAGCTTTTTCCCCTGTATGGTTAACTGCCATCTTCGACAGCTGCAGTAAGCTCACCACCAACTTCACTACTGCAGAGTCTTCTGGGTTTTCTGTCATTCAGAAAGAAAAGTAAACCCACAAAACACCACTGTGTTATTGGCAATGTGCAGGTATTAGAAGAAAACGTTGCTTTAATAACTTGCACCTACAAATGTCAACATGCATTATTCATGTCAAAGCAAGTTGGCATTAAACTGTTCAAAATGAAAATTATTCATTTTTCCTGTTCATCACATCTTGAAAAAACTTCTACACATAATTTTGACTACACCAAAGAATCCCTATAACTAGAACATACAAATGTTATTTTCAGTGTTTTGTTGTAGAAATAATATTTACATATATGAATTATTACCACCAATTAAAACAACTTTATTCAAAACACAGTGCAGCCATAGCACATCACCCCAGAGACAGCACTTAAGCTAAGATCAGTTTCTATTCAAAACCTGTTCCCAGGGAACATCCCCAAATAACATTTTCTGCCCACAAATTCACAGCCCTCAGCATCAGCTAAAAATTTGTATTTAACATTCGAAGGTAACTGGATAAATCTTGTCTAACAGAACTTAAAAAGAAACGCTAACATTTTCTCATTCACGCAACAGTGAGTTTGAATGCAAAAATGTCAAATTTCATTAATATACTGATGGCTCCTGAAAAAATAATAAGTAGATCTTGTCCAAAGTTCATAAAAACTACTGTTATTTTTAAAAATATATGTAATTTAGATTTGAGTCATAGTTTGGTAGATTCTTCAAAGTCTGTACAAGCGATATCAAACACACACAGAATAACTAATGAGGCCTATCAACTAGTTTCTTGATCTATCTCTATACTTCAGTACACTTCAAAAAAATGTATTATAAAAATTTACTGATAGGGCTGTTACTACTTATAGTTACAATTTTTTACTACTTATGTGCTAGCTTTCATACATCTAATTACCTTTGCCAAATTATAAACTCTATATTTCCATGTATATTTGCTGCCTGTATATTTGCTTCTTTTTTTTTTTTTTTTTAGTAAATATTTCAAACAAAATAGTTTTGCTCTTTCCAGGAAAAGGGCCTAGGAAAAAATATGATGATTTGCCTATGTAAAAAATTTAAAGAAAAATGTAGTGATAATTTCTCTGAAAAAATCCCTGTTGCCCCAATGTTTGAAGTTGAAACCTGACATTACATTTATGTGTGTTTTATGCCTTCCTTTGGAAAAATGTAAAATGTACATGTGACCATCTGCAGTAGTTATTTCTTAAATGTATCTTTCAGCCCACACTTTTATAGCCTTTATCATTGACTGGATTTTTTTCTTATTTTTAACACCTGAAATCAATCAGGTCAACCCCTTCTACCTCAGGAAGAAAAAACAACTATTTTTAAGTGCTTAATAGGGATTTTTAGTAAAAGGCACAATCAAGGCAATAGGCCCACTGAGCCAGCTAGCCTGCCTCCAACACTGCAGTATTAAACAGTTCTCCTCAGCTTCAGCCAATCAGCAGATCGGGCATTTCTCAGATCTTCTTAGCTAATACTATCTATGACATAGGGCTAACTCCTTCTAAGGCCCACTATACTTCTGATCTGCACAATAAATAGCACTACATTCCGTGATATATTTTGTTAGAAAAATAATTGTTCTTTCTCTTGTTGTACACTTGCTGCCAGATACTTTAATTGCTTTTTGTACTGTGATAAACGTGATAACTGCTCCCTGTTCAGCTTCCTCACACTGTTCATCAGTTCATTAACCTCCTCTTCTCTCTCTTTTCCAAGCTTACGAGGCCTAGATTATTCAGGCGCTCTTCTAATAGAAGCTGGTCCATGCAGGCTTGTTGCCATTTTACTAATTCTCTTTTCAAGCAGAATTTTGAGATTAAAATTGCAAATAATACTGAAGAGGTGGGGACATAATGCACTTACACCACGGGCCTTATGACAGACTACTATTCTTCCCCATGTTTTACTTTGCACTTATTTACAATGAATTACATCAGCTCTTTTCATCTTCCAGTCATTCAGTAACACAGGCAGATGAAGACCTGACATAGAGGAGGAAAGTGAAATGGTCTGGTTCAAGCATCTGAAAACCAAAATAGGAAGAAACCGGGTCTGGACTAAGGGGTGAAAACAGTAGCAAAAGAAGGCTGGGAGGTAGGGGGGTTCAAATAAACTAAATCCTACCATTTCCAAACTTCTATGAGATTTACTTCTAAACGTACCGTGCCTTCAGTAGAATCTAACTTCATAACATTTAAGAGTAGAGAGATTCATGTACAAGGAAACCCACAAGGAGCTGTAAAGCAATGTACTTATATACCATATTATACATTTTCTGTTCATTCACAATCGTACACCTCCCATTCCAAAAACTGGAAGGATATTTTATCATCTCTGTCATTTTATAATAACATTAATAATATGCTCTGTAAGAGATATTTCACATTTTGCATCAATAATACATGCTGTTCTGTTATGCGTTAGAAGCTGCAATACGGTTACGTTGCTAAACATAAAAAAAAAAAAAAGTAAAACATTCAGTGCCAAATTAGAATTGGCTATACGGCTACACATGTGAAACAAGATGCAGAAAAAATAAAACAATCAGATGTCTGTACCCTGGAAATATTTCAGGAGATCCTTCATCTGATCTTTATATTGTTCCAATTGTTTGCGTAAATCATACAGTCCTTCAAGTCGTGTTAAGGGCAGTGAATCACAGACACTAACTGAGAGAAAGTGATTAATTTCCTGCAAAACAACATTTTTCATTAAGCATATATAACATACAAATAAAGGCTTCAAGAAAAGAAGTAATTCTCAGCAGTCCACAACATGGATATTAACAGATGCAAAATAAGAATGGAGATCTATCAGCATCTCAGTTTCTCAAATAGGATAAAATGTCTAATTATTTAAATCTTTCTCAATTGTATCATATAGCTAGAAAGCTGTTTTTCATTCAAAAGTCTGCATTACAACCACTATGCTATGGATATAATTTAAAATGCAATTACCTCCAAAAGAGAATATGCTCCCTTGCTGTATTTTATCTTCTGTTGAGTTGCTCGCAAATCTTTAAAAGTAGGATATTCAGGAAAAGGATCTAAGCGTTTGATTGCTTGGTACAGATTTTCATTATCCTTATTATCTATCACCAGGTACTTCAACAAGCCTAGGACCTGAAAATAAAAAGCCAATAGAAAGAAAACAGATAAAGAAACATCTTTGAGCCATATCCCTTATTTAGCTACAAAGTTTGTATTCTCCTAAATTCCATTAAGTTGACAATTCGATAAAAAGATTAGGAAGGTAATTTATTTACACTACCAAACATTATAGAATGTTTGGAGGCATGGAGAAATTGCAGATATATGCTAAAAAGGTGAGGAGTTTTTGCCATTCCCCCTCCCTAATGTACATCAAACCTTTTATCATTATAAACTGCAGTTTCATTCTCTTCATCTTGAAATGAAGTTGATTTCAAGTACTGGAAATATTCTACAAAGAGTTAGCCACACACTGCACCTAACCAGTCCTTTCGATGTTACTAGGACTTTTATTATTTTTACAAACCATAGTGCCAGTAACTTTGAATCCTGGAAAATGTCTAAATACCATGATTTACTGCCCAAACCACCGAACTCTGAGCGCTTGTCCTGGGGCAGATCTCCAATTTAAATAAATGCCTGCTAAAGGGGCAACACACTTCATCTGCAAAAATGCTGCTTTTGTACTTTACTTACTAACTAATCAGTGTAACTGGATATTCAATCCAGATAGCTCTGAAGAGTAAACAATTTAAATGATGAGGTTTTTATCAGGGGACCTACATTTACCCGAAAAAAGATCAACTAATTTCCATTCAATGCTGGAAGAAAAACAACTAGAAGAATCTGAGAAGTGATTGCGCACTAGAGAGAGGCCTTCCCTGCAGAACAAGGTTTCATGACATGAACAGGTTTCATATTTAATGGCAGTACCAGTCTGGAGAAATTCCTGCCCTCCCCACCTCGTTTCTACCCAAAGACGCCGTGGTACGTTACCTTTGCAGTTGTGCAGGTACAGCTGTTTCCACAGACATATTATAAATCTGATCATAGAGTTTCCAGTAACAATTTGTTCCAAAATGCTGAACAAATGAAAACTCTTTTTTGTGCATATTTGCTCTTTGACCATTAGGCACCTTCCCCTTCCCAAAGTTTCCAGCATGTTTCCTGAGAAATCTTCCATAAGGCAAGAAACACCTGGGCTCTGCCTAGCGGAGAGCTCTGCAGGTAACTGCCTGGCTGGTCAATGTGTTTGTACTGATTAGTTAACTGGCTATCACCAGCAGTTTATAAAAAATGCCTTTGTCCTGCCTTTCTTTTATTTAGTGGTACCACTGATTTGGTGTCTCTCCTCTACTAAGGTAACAACTTTTACAAAACTTACCCTGGAGATTTTAAACCGCTTCCAAATTAGTCTGAAACTGGCCCACAAATTCAGAGCGCACACAAAAGACAGTATGACAGCACTGAAGTTCTTTAAGAGATCATTTTAAAAAGAACACTTTTTTATAGGCTAAGTAAATGCATAATTAGAAAGTAAGTGATACAGTAACGTCAAAAATGATGATGCAAATACCTCTCAATCACTGTTTCAAAGCCACAGAAATTACTTAAATACAGAATACGGTATCTGTCATAGTAAAAGTACCAAAGGTAAAGAAAGACACATTTATTTAAACAATTAAAGGTATACTGTTACATCCCAAGTAACACTTCTGATATAAATCAAAATAGGTAAAGATATTTGTTTTATGACAGTGAACATGAATTAAAAAGCAGACAAGGAGTAAATACAAACAGCAACTGCAACTCAAAACTACCTGTTCCTGAATCTCAGGCTGGTCCACAGCGAGAGGTATTAGGGTTCCTACAATAACATGGAGGTGGCTCTCTAGAGCATCATTGCAACACGTGACCGCTGTGTGGCAAACATGATGAAGAAGATCACAACAGAGGGAAAAGCTGCGCATGGATATGTCTCTGATAATAATGGGTCTGCCATGGGAAACATAAAAGTGAAGTTAAAGAAATACAAACTGTTATTATCTCAAGTATTAACCTATTATTCCACAGGAAAGAACAGGGGAAAGGGGGGAATATAAATAATCATTACAGGAGGAAATGATTCTAAACTAAAAATCATCAACACAATCCGCTCCAAGGATTTAGCTCACAAGACCTACGAAAACTAAACCATACGTTCCTTTCACAGAAGTTAACTGTATCATTATAAAAATACTTAAACAGGGTCAAAAACATATAATAAATAGGGTCAATAAACATATTCCCAGAGGGAAAAAAATCTAAAAAGGCTTCTAGATTATCATTTGTTAAAGAAATTTTGACATAAGCATAACAAAATGGAAACTCTCCCTCTTCGTCCTCCTCTCTTTCACATAAACATTACTTAAAAAAAAAAAAAAAAAAAAAGAGAGGTACCAAAGGTCCTCTGGAGTTCATCTGTAGCCCAATTTCCTGCCCGAAGCAGGGCCACCTTCCAATTCCAATCAGGTTCTCAGGGCCCTGTCGTGCTGAATCCTGACACGCTCTCAGGATGCAGAATCCACAGCCTTTCTGAGCAACCTGTTCCACTGTTTGACCATTCTCACTTGGAGAATCTTTTTCCTTATAACCCACCAGAATTTCCCTCATTGCAACTGGTGGCTGCTACTGCTTGTCCTTTCACTGTGCCACTCCAGGAAGAGTCTGGCTCCATCTTCTCTACAAAACATCTTCCCCCTCCAGACAGTGCGAGACAGAAATTAGATCAACTCCACTTATCACACTGGGGCTCTTGCACTTGACCCTCCACAGTTTGCCACTCCTCTTGTCATGGGGTGAGGGGCCCAGTCCTGGACAGTAGCCCCACATACAGCCTCACAGGAACCAAACCGAGGGAAATGACCACTTCCCTCAACTTGCTGGCTACATTCCTGCCAGCATAGTGCAGCAAGCGGTTAGCCTTCAGTGATGAAAAGGCACATTGCTAAGTCACATTCAGCTTGTCCTCCAGGACTCCTTGGTCCTTTTCTGCAAAGCTACTTTCTAGCCAGTCAGCTCCCAAGCCTGCACCGATGCATGAGGTTATTCCACCAAGTGTAATACTTGGGGCTTGTCTTTGTTGAACTTCACGAAATACCTGTTTGCCCACTCCTACAGCTAGATGAGGTCCCCCTTGCCCACCACGGTCTCAACCATTCCCCCCCAGTTAGGTGCTGATCACAATAATAAACCTTGTAACAACGGCATTTAATGTAAAATCTGCATCTCTCTTCCATACTTCAGGGTATAAAATGCTTCCAGAAAGCAAAGCAATCGACTTTCACTTAATGTCATTTAGGTGACAATAACTGCCTTGGAAATCCAAAGCTAAACCACAAATAAAAAAGTACCCCTAGTCCTCACAGAAGACAAGAATCTTTAGGTAAATTTTAAGGCTGAGGCAGTACCGGTTTTCTCAATATGAAGACAAGCTAAAACAACACGTATTCATCTTCACTCATTTTGTTAGTTACTTACGGATGAGAATGGAAATGTTAACGCTCTTAATTACCTCAGTCAGCACATTTTATTTCAAATATGCTTACTTTGCAGTTAACTCCACAATTTCCATTTTTTCCCATGTCCTTTGAACGTCCAAATAACCTTTCCTATTCAGTCATCAAAATTTCCTAACTCTTCTAATTTCTACAATTTGATTTCCCATTACAAATACAAAATTCTGCACTATGGTAAAAATTTAAATCATTGGATAGCAAGAAACAGTCCTCATTTTAGTAAGAGTTCTAAATTTACATTTCCAAATTATCAAAGGAAGATAATTTACAAGCTCCACAAGACCATTTTTTGCGATCCTATGGATTCAGGATACAGCCTAGAAAGAAGACCCATAAACAATTGACAGTCACACACATTTTGGACTACTTTCTATACGTGAATTAGCATCTATTAGCCATAATGAAATGTAAGGTTAAGACTGTAACAAGGCCACACAGACAGAAAGAATAAGAGAGAATCACTATATTTACCTGCTGTTGATATGGTGAATCAGGGTATAAATTATATCTCGGAGGACAAAGGCCCATGCTCCTCCTAAACCATCCTTGATCTCTTTAAGTAACAGGCTAACAAACAAATGATAAATTGTAAGCACTCTGTGTTTCTTGTAAACGTTGTTTGTATCTGATGCTTGCTTACAAAGGGCCAGAAGGATTTTCTGGAAAGAATCCTAAAAATGAACAGAACTGCTAATAAACAGATAATTCATGATGCCAATACCAATATACTTCACATCAAGAAAAAGTCCTAAGCAACAAACAGAGAGATATGCTTTTTTAAAGGACACGGACAAAAGGGCTTACTCATTTTTACTGTTTGAAACAAACAAAAAACCTATGCAAAAACTAGTTCTCCAAGGAGGGGTATAGGCCCCGTAAGTCTTAATTTATTTTTTTTCACATGACAAAAATTATGCCAATTTTTCAGAAAACCAAAGGCTTATGGCAGTTTTCATCTACAGCAGAAACACGAAATAAAGGCCATTAAAAATATAGGTAGTGCTTCGCTCTGTTTTCCTTCCAACACAACGTTCATATGTACAAAATGCAAGATGCTTCCATAGAATATGAATACAGATGGTTACAGTTAAACCCATATTCTTAAAAAAACTCCCACCCTATCTTTAAGTGCTGAGTACGGCTGTGATAAATTTTAAGATAATTTACTCCGCTGGCTGGCAATATCAACTTTTATGCTTTCAAGTTTTAGACAAACGTGCTTCAGAAAAAGGTTTTTTTCTTATTCTTTAGATTGTTCGTGGATGGGCAAAGTAAGTTGCAGTCTTCCCAACAAACGTTAATACAACAGCATACATTTTAAAGTGATACGTTCCTATCGAATGATGCTCAAGAAGGCAGGAATATGTTTATGATCTACAGTGAGTGCAGCATTGTTTTATATACCTTTCTACTGGCTGTTAAAAAGGGGAAATCAAATGTCTAACATATGAGGAACCAAAGTGTCACACTTCGTAAGGGAAGCAAACTTTAACATTTTAACCGTAGTTAGTATTTAGACATAATTGCTCAAATGCAAATTTAGACGTATGCCAAAGAAATAACATGACTCTAAATTACATATGGAGACTTCTCCAACCTTTAAAATATTCCTATTTATATATAACATAATTATAGGTTAAGGAAATAATTTTTTTAAGTTACCATGTCCCTGAACTTAGGACTTCTTCCTTTTCAGAACGCAAACAAGACAACAGAAAGGTTTTACTTATTCCCACATATATATGATGAAAATGCCTAATTAAACCAAAACTTGTCTAACAAAGGGATGTTATGCGCTATACTAAAGACAAAAAATGCATCATGACATACTTACAGGGCTTTTAGAAAGAACTGCTACGAGACTTTTTAATTTGCTTTTATGACAATTGCTGATATAGCCCAAGGTTGCCTTAATTACATAAGATGGAAAATGAGGAGGATTAGGAGCAGGATCCAGTTCCCTGAATGAATAAAAAGTATGTTATTTTTCTCAAGAATCAAAGCTTATGTGTTAAATAAAATAGTCTCATTAAATAAAAAAGTAATTCCTGGGAAATCTTTTCTTCTTTAAGTGAGAGGTACAAAAAGTATCAAGGAGAGCAACACACCTGTTACTTTCTGTTGTCCACTGACCATGTATGGCAGCTTTGTAAGTTGTACGCTCTTTGATATTCTTTACTATTTCTTGAAAGATAATATGTTAAAAAAAATCTAAGGTGTTTCATCGGAAAATCTAATTGTAAGTCACCGAGTAAAGCTTCTGTATTTTATAATTCTCAGAACAATGTGGTTAAGAAGGAAGTAAACAGAAATGTCCTAGAAGAGACAACACCTGCCCACCATAATGAAATGGAAAGGCAACTTTTCTGGGACCTTGAAGAGAAAAGACATATATTACGATAGTAACAGAAGAGTAAAATCTTAAGTTTCATAACTCTTATCCTTACCACTCCCTTCTTCAAAAGAAAAATGTTGGTTCCAAGCAGACACCAAGAAGTCTGTAAATAAACTCACTGAAATAAATTTCTTTTGTGAAGTTCTGAAAACCTCACTTGTTTAACTTTGGTGAAAATCTGCACAGCTGAGAAATGCATTGCTTGCTTTTAATGTTGCATTTCTACATTAAAAATATCTCCTTAGATTACTTCAGGCAGTGTAATCTTTTTCCTAATAGCTTGCATTTAAGCACAAAAATTTTACAAAATTATTTCCTGATATAATTATGCAAATAGTAATATTTTTAGGCAAAAAGCATGGAGTGAAAAGGTCATAAAAATGAAGGGACATTAAAGTATTTATCTTAATGAGGAATTCAGTAGTTTGTTTGGCACTTTTTAAGCAAACTCCTTACCAAAGGCAAGAGATGCCACTACAAGAACTCTTACGAAAGGCAAGGACTTCTCAATGACTTAGTGATCTGAAGATCTTTAAAAGAAAGATTTGAATTTATACACATTAAAACCTGACCAATTTTGCAGAGAGGGTAGTTCCACAGTAGTTTGAACTAATTTGGCATAGCCATAGTCCACTTCAGCGACATATAATAGAATTCTCTTGTCCACCTACCTTATTCTTTCAATTAACTGAAGCATTATAGAGGGATTCTCCTTACTTATGTTAAGGAATAATGACGTGAGAAAGTATGCCTATAATACGTTATTACTAGTGAAAATAAATCGTCCAAGTCTCACATTCATAGCCATTTCTTCTTATGCCTGAAGGACGCGTTTTAATGCACAATGTTATACCAATACGCTCAACGTTTTAAAAATCTACAACTACATACCTTATGTATCTACTTAGATGAGCTCCTTCTGCTGCGTTGGTGTCAGGTGGTTCATGTAACGTCATCAACAGTTCAACCACAATCTCTGATAAGTTACTATGAGATAAACTGTCAATTTGCTAGAGGGGAGAAATAATGTTTTAGTAAAAATAAAATTAACTAGAATAATTTAACACTTTTTTTCAAGTAAAGCTATTTTCTCTTGTTCATCTGCTGAATAATCTATGAGCATTGGAACAGGTTGCCCAGAGAGCTAGTGGAGTCTCCTTCCCTGGAGATTTTCAAAACCCGTCTGGATGTGATCCTGGGCAATATGCTCTAGGTGACCCTGCTTGAGCAGGGAGGTTGGACTAGATGATCTCCAGAGGTCCCTTCCAACCTAAACGATTCTGTGATTCTGTGATTCTATGACATACAATTCATTTACAAATTATGCCTAGTTAAGTCTCTTCTACGACAATCACAGATAGAACATAGGAAATGCTTGCTTTCTGAATCTAAAAAACCCTTTTATGGTAAATTTTACTACTAGTTCTAAATATAGAGTCTGTCTCTGGGGAAGAAGGAGGGTCTTCATGAAGTATTAATGAAATACTCTGTGAGGAGAACACAACTTATATAAACAGACATTTGACAGGAGAACTCAGGAATGCATAATGAATGCAAAGGATTTTTTTATTAATTCTGAAAAAAAGATACTATTGATTACCTACTTTAAAAATTTTAGATAAAAATTATCTTAGTTTGGCTTTGTTACAATACCATTCTTATGCCCATGAACTCAAGCTATTTACATTTTTACAGACTGTAAAGAAGTTTCTTTCAGGTCCGTTAAAAGCCATATATATTTTTTGTATTTTTTTTTTATTTTATATATATTTTGTACATTTAAAACAGATACCTGTTTTCCTAAGCAATTTTCATCCTTAAGCATGTCGTAGACTTTAGAAGCTGTGTCTCTTTGCTCTGCTACTTCACTTTTTCCATGGGTTTCATAGGCAAAATATGGGAGGATATTCACAAGTATCTTTGGAAAACAGTCTGCAAGAACCTCCTTCCAGTCTTTTTCAATTGTGCTGGCAAGTGATTTCACATCTCCAAATTGACTTCTAATCACCAGGTGTGGAACCAAAACTTTATAACAAGACCTACATGTAGCAAATGCATTTTCAAAACGTCCTCGAACCGCACATTTATTTTTGAAAAAAATCTCATTTTTCAAGCATAATATAGTAGACACTATTCCTCTACTACATTAACTAAACTAGTAATGCCCGTGTAGCTACTGCTACACAATAAATCTTAACAGCATAAATATAATAGACAAGATACTCGGAATACATTTTAAAAGCTCTCAATATGTACTTCCTACAACAAAATCATGTTTCATTACTACATTTAGAAATTTGAAACCCTGCTTCATATCTGTAACTAAATCCAGATAAACTGCTTCCATATGGCAAACTTACCTGTAGAAATCCTCAAGACTAGCACAGTTCAGAAGAACATACGGAAAAGTAGATAGGCTATATCCACTGTCATTTATTTTCAGCCACTCCATCACCAAATAGTCTAAATGTGATGTCATGAAGTCTTCTATATTTTTATAGCCAAAAATGTCAGACACTTTTTTCAAAACCTGTGCATTACATAAGATTATAAAGTAGCATCCATGGTATATATGATACTACAGTATATTAAAAGTATTATATCTCCATGTCCTCCCCCTGACCTTTTAATGAACATTCGTGTAACTCAGCTTCTATCTAGCAAAAACTACTTTTTTATTATTTGTATTGCTTTATCTCCTAAAAGCCAGTGAGAAGTGGCATGCAAAAAACAAAGAATACACGTTTTGCAGGGCAGAGAAAAGTAGCAGCAAGTGGAAAGAAGGGATAAAGAAGAGAGATGACACACACCAAAAAATGACCAGCACGATAGGCTGCAGTCTGAACAGCAATTATTTCAGTCTGTCCTTGTGAATTGCAGAATAAAAATTCAGAAGCATACCATTTTTCAACACACTGTATTTATTTTACAAGTTTTTCACAATGAAAAATCTCATTTGACTTCCACTGCCTAGAAATATTCTCTTAAATGAGCTCTGAAGTCTTTAATGTGATCTCGGATGTATTTTAGACCTGTGCTTTTAACATACAGGATTAAAACTGATACTTAAAACGTCAATATTTCTATGTTAACACTATATACATTATTAAATACAAGTATCTGATTGAATTTGTAATTAAGTCCCACATTAGCCACTCTTGGCATTTAAAAATATAACAATTTTCAACATTTCCAAAAGCATTTTGTGTAATTACAAATTTGCTTTGTTTAATTTATCGCCTAAATATAAAAGGGAATTTTATACTTGCCTTTTTCACAAGGTGAGGTTCTAATCCGTTCTCTTTCATAGACTGGCAAATAGCAAACAAAGCTTGCTTTTCACACACTGGACTACAGCACAGAACCATAGTTATAAGCATCAACAAAACCGCTTTCCTGTTACACTGCTTGTCCAGAAGATCTTCAGGACTTGCATCACCACTAACCTTCAGTAAGAAAAAATGAAGAACTTGTATAAATAGTACGTCAAAGAACTCGTACAAACATTACGTAAAAGCACATCTCTCAATTCATGAATGATGAACACTGATGAAAATCTTGCATCCCCAGTTGTCTGCTCTGCTCCTCAGCCAGAAGTTACCGCTTTCAGAGCGTCAGCAGAAGAAAGCACATGCTTGTATCTCATACGCTCTAATTCATATAGCAGCATCTCTGCCTGCAGCAGAGCAGTCTGCAACCTACTCTAAAAAAGTTTATAAATTTGTAATGCGGGCAAAAAGTGATTGAGTAGACAAGCAACAGATTTTCTGTCTACCACGTTTCACCACTCCCAGATTATCAAAAGTCTAGAGGAATTAACGTTCTTAAAAAACTCAACATGTTCATTTTAAAAGTCATCTTAATCATATCCTGAACGTTAGACGTAACTAATGACTAGATCTTGGTACCAGATTTCTCATTCCTTCCTGAACTCTGAGATATGCATTCTCAAAAGCCTTTTGCTGGAGCTTCAAAGGAAGAGGTTTCGACAATCCAGAAGGATCTCTCTGTTTCACATCCTGAAACAAACTTAAAACAAGAAGAATAATTATTAGCATAAAATTTCCTCTACAAAATTACTGCATATCACACATAGCAAATAATAAGATTCTGCTTTTCTGAAAATTCTAGTTTTCTTCTGAACTTTCTCGACAGCAATCTTTCCTTCTTCTCCCTCAAACAAGGCCAATAACAGTAAAATCCGCTGGGGATTTTACTGCATCCGCTGGGGCAAAATGGCAGAGGATAGCCTGAAAATATAAATCTTTCGCAATCTCTGCCAGTGCAGGAAGCAACTGTCCATCACGATGTAATCTTCCATGTCATGTAGTACTATGGGAATATGTATTTGTTACATACATATACATGCACAGAGTTTCGCAAATAATTTAATTTTTGTAGATAAAGGCCCAACCCACTTTGCTTTTTATAATGAAAACGGGAACACTATAGTGGGTCAAACCAACAGCTACTCTAGCCATTTCTAAGTGACTGCGAGCAGATAACTAAGATCACTATACACCTGCTTTGTATGTGTAATTCCTCTGAATACAGGCAAGCTATGCACATCACAAGTTAGAAGCAGTGACAGTATTTAATCATCCTCAATGATTTCCTCCTTCATGAATCTGTCTAGTTGCTTTTTGAACCTATGTAAACTTCAGATGTCCAGATAATTTGTGAAACTGCTTGCCACAAGAGAACTTAGTGTTGTATGAAGAAAGTAAACCACATTTTCTTTGACTCTTGAACCTGTTAGTTTCATTTTATTGCCCCCTAATCTTTAAACTGGAAAAGGCAGCCAATCTTCACTTCGTTCTGCTCAAGATTTTGTAGACTTATGTTATACCTCCTGCAATTCAACTCTATTTTGTGCTGAAGGATTCCAGTTCATACAACCAATAGCTGTGCAGAAAGTGTTCCATACTTCTGAACAGCCTTTCTCTACTCCTATTCCAACTCCATTATATCCTTTCTGAGATGCTGGGGGAAGAAGTGCACGCGAGAGTCCCTGAAATAGTTTTTACATTATATGAAGGATCTAACCTATTTCTACACGATAAATAACTATTTCATTTTCAGGTTTTGCACAACACATTTAGTGTGAAATTTGCTATCATATATAGCAAATGCATATCCTATCATATATAGTATATATATTGCAGAGAATACTGCAAACGTAGACAAAGTTTGAAGACTTCAACCGGAGTAACTTGGTAGGAGTCTACATTCCCTCAAGAGTAAAGCTACAAAAGTACTGAAAAGAGCAGTTACACAGTAATAGAAGTACCAGCTAAGCAAAATTAGCTGTTTTTCTTAAACACAATTATTTCATTTCCTAAGTAAACAGAAAAAAAGATCTACCCTATTACCTGGTAATTGACTTTGCAGCAAGAATGCGAACCTGATGGTTACTATCTGCGAGAAAATGTGGAAAAGCATCACTGACGAGAAGATCTTCATTTCTTACATTAAGGATAGCCCACTTCGAATGAGGATCAGCCTGAAAAAAATGAATACTGCGGTTCAAAATATACAGAAGACTCACAATGAAATACACACTGATGTACGCAAAAGCTCTTTAGATACCAATTTCAAGCACACTTTAAATATATACTTAACATGCTAATAAATGTCAGAAAAACAGGGCTTACCTCAAGCAGGGCTTTCATGCAGTTTAAAAGCGCTACTCTTACTGGTGCCGTGCATTTCCCTTCTTGAGCTAAATGCCTAAAATAAGGAACATTTAAATTTAAAAGTTACCATCAACTTAGAGAAAAAGTCTAACAAATTAGTTTCTGCTGCTTGTAATTCATTCTTTTGCACCAAATGTCCAGCAGGATTTTATGTTTTTACTGGCAGTCTATAATTTTACACAATATTCATTATTAGTTGCCAAAGTTATCACTGGTTTTAATTGATGATCCATTTCAGACTATAATCAGTCCTGGAAAATAAACATCAGTGTGCTGTCTATTTCCATAAAGCTATCTGGAAGACTATAAATTTTTTGATACAAATACAATCTAAAACAGAAAATCTGGAGAGAGACATGCATATGGATTCATGAGATACTGACAGTAAGACAGAAAACACTACTACAGTCTTCACATACATAACAAAGTTGAACATTTTATGCCCAGTGCACAGAATTCTGCATTACATAGGTAAAACATACCAAAAGGCTCCAACAACTGTCAAAAATTGTCCTTGAGCATCCCCCATCTCTTCAGCATGAGTGCTGGACTGGGCCAACGCTATTGCTATAGGAAGTAAGTTATTTAGAATTACTTTACAAACTTCTTGATCTCGACGGTACATGGAACACACAGCACTACAAGGGAAAGAAAGAAAAAATGGTTTGAAACACTAAACAGCCCCCATATCCTCTAGCTGTAGAAAGAAAATAGCTTTAATACATGCTGAAGAGTTTCTCTCTTACGAAAGAGGCCTAAGAAGCATAAGAACATCATCTTCAGGCAAGAGGTTTTCTTCAATGGGGAGCTCCTTCAAAAGGACCAAGTACTGAGACATAAAAAAAAGGGGAAAATAATACTTAAGAAAATAAGTAGACCGAAAGAAAAAAAATATAAAACATTTTCAATAACTGTTACATGAAATCATACATCAAGGATACCTACTGTCAGTTCTTACATGTTAGGAACTGACGATTTTTTCATGCAAAGACTGCCACACAGTAATACGGCTCATGAAATTTTAAATTTTGGCAGTCAAAAATATTTCCTTCCTAAACTGAAACACAGATACCGTTCCACTATAAAGACCATTTATAGCCATTCAAAATATAATTAACGATAAAGGTAAGATGTTTATACATCTCAACTGTTTAATTTCTAGTTTACAACAAATTGTAACCCTCTTTCTTCCTCCCCAGCACACTTTTAAACACTGGAAGGAAACATTTCAATGTCTTCTCAAAGGACTGTTGCCGTAGAAAGGTGATTTAAAAAGAAATACACATACAGAATCAAGTCTGTAAAAAGAAATATGTGAAAAAATAAAAGTCACACTCACCATGTGCAGATGTAATGGTTTAGCACTATCAAAGGTACTTCTATCAGTTAGCATTAATAGCTTCCTCCGAATATCAGAAGCTCGGAAGCTTACTGTCTGAATTTGGACGGTAGTTACACAAATGCATAAGAACCTCAGAATTTCAAGGAGAAGTAAATCCTGCTTTGTCAATTGTTCTTCAGCTAATGGACTCACAGCACCTGAAAATAAGATCTGCATGCTAGAAAATGCTTCTCCAGGAACAATAAAAAGCTTGGTAACATCACATGCACATGTATTCTTGTATGTTGTTAACTCTTTCTTAGGATATATTTTAGACTAGAGAATCAAAGCTTCCCCACAATCAAAATTAAGACCGTTACCATTATATTAATGTCTGGATCCAAATTTCAGTTATGATTTAAAAGAAATAGATGCAAATGCCATTTTCCTGTCACGTTTAGCACTCTTGCCACTTTCTGCAATCCCAAATTTTACAGTTACTTATCAGATGGTTGGAGAAGATACTTCTAAAGACACTTATCCAACTTGGTAGCAAAAAAAGACCAGCTACAGTTTGTGGTGGTAGTATAACACTGTGATTCCCTTTCCCTTCAACAATAAAACAGAAATCATTGTACCAAATAAAAACTAAGATGCACCTCATTTTAAGAAAAACATTAAAACAAAAGAGAATATCAGTATTTTTAGCTCCTAACAGGAATAAACACCCGTACCCAGGACACACAAATCCATGCTCCCACCCTACAGATTCATAGCTGAAAGGAAGGACAGAGAACCGGACAGGTAGCTTAGAGGTGTACTTTCTACCCTTAGCTACGCCAAAGCCTCTGTCTGACCTTGAGCACGTTAGCTAGCTTCTCTGCTTGCATTCTACTATATATAAAAACAAAAAAAAAAAAAAATCTCCTTTCCAAATGAGCTAGAACACTTCATTAATGTCTTCAAAACACTAACAGTTACAAAAAGAACAAAAAGAAAGTAATAAAAGAATTATTATTGTTTAGAAAGTACCTGGTTCAACTATTAGCCCACTCAAAGTAGCAAAATTTGGCATCTCATTGTCATTCAATGAAAGAGCAAGTTTTAAAATTGAGGGGAAAAACGTTGTCTTAAGCTTTTGCAAATAGTTTTGGACACAGAGAAGACTTACCAGTTACGTTCTGCATCTCACCGGATTCATTTGTATCACTGATGTCAGCCATAGAAGGACCATCAAATAGAACATCAGATACCTGGTTATCTACTTCCATTATACTCTCCTCAGGATCATTCCCCATTTGGTCCACTTCTCCCACGTCACTTGGTTTTCCAGTAAACGTCATCTGACAAAAACATCACATTTTTTAAAGTTAGCTTTTAACGGCAGGAGAAACAACGGAAGCATGAAAACAAGGAAAGACGCTGCAGCTTCCCAGCGAACTCAAAAGGGTGAAGAAAATAAGCGCTATCCTGAATTTATGAATCTAACCTTTTGTGATAAACCCATCTTCTAGGCATGTAAATTGCTTGATTTGAACTACTCTCTTTAGGACACCAGTTTCCTAACACAGGTACTATCCTCTGTACTTTAGATCTAAATGCCAAGGACATTGTTAGCATTTGAAAAGCAACTCTCTTTAAGAGGCTGGCATTACTGTCCTAACTACACAGAAATGAAAGGATAACGCATGACCTTTCTGAAAGGCACAGTAAGTACTGCTTTCTCTACTAGATGACAAGTTAACAAAAGGTAAGCCTCTCAGTTTCTCCTCACCTGAAACACAAAGGATTTTGCCTATCTAGACCTGTTTACAGCCCAATATGCCAGAAAGAGACGTTTGAACAGTTTTTGTGAAACGGTGATGTGCTACCCTATTACATTTGCCAGTTATTTTTGAGAAAGGAGAGCCATTTACAGTTAGAAGAATTAATACCTGTTTAGGAAACACTTTTAAAAGTGTTTTAAAGCCTGTAAATCCATCAACCCACAAATGTTTAAAACTTTATATATCCATTAAAGTTAAATGTTGTGTGTTACAGAAATTCTTTCTATGGCATACAGTCCGTATATACTTTTACTCCAGCACTGTATTGAAACATTCGCAAAGCTTAACATGATATAATTTGATGTTTAATGTAAGCTGGCACACCAACTTTCATCAAATCTTTTTTTGCCCCCTACATCTGTGTGCAGACCTGTGTGCATCTGTGTGTTGCTAAAAATTGCTAAATAAATAGAAATATTTCTAATGAGAAATCTCCATAAAACTCAGTATATATACATATTTTTTATAATAGGTACCTCATTTGGTTTGCCTAGAAATTATTGTAAACAGTCCTCCCACAGAGAAGCACTGGATTTAGAAATATGGAGAATGTACTTACCAGATGTCTGCAAATATCTACAAGATCATTCATAAGTTTTGATGTTAACAAACGCAGGAATAAGTCAGATAGCGTCTTATTAGCACTGTTCTGTAAGAAAGCAAGATGTACAAGTAGGTTAATTCAGGTTTTTTCAGGGACTATATCTGAGTTTGTGAATTCATTAGGGAAGAAACAGAAATTATTTTATACACTCTACCTTGGTACAGTTGCATAAACATTTTGTACACTGCGCTATCAAAGTCCTCAGTGAGCTGATTTGGGCATCTTCATTTAGTTTGTTTTTAGAGTGACAAATGCTTTCTCCAGCGTAATGAATGAGAGACTAGTAAAAACACGACACAGTTAAAAAACTTGAGTTATATTCCTTTATACGGTGACATGTACACAGAGGTTAAAAAAAACACGTGATTCTCATCCATATGCAAGTTTTGATATATATAGTGTTCACCAATGTTTTGGGGCACAATATCTGTATTTTTTTCTTTTGTTTCATTCATTCCCCTCCAGAAGTTAAAAAAAAAAAAAAAAGACCACATGGACTGTCTGAAATGCTATCATTTTAATCACAAAAGAAAAATATGGCATCTCTCTATATGCATAATACTTACGTTTCCATATGTAAGCATAAAATCTCCTCACATAATAAAAAAAAAAAAAAAAGAGCTGTCTTCATCCTGGCTTAAACTATCAAAGGATCTTAACAAATCCCTGCATAAAAACCTCTAAATGGAAAGATTTATTCTCTTAAGCAGTTCTATGGCCACATGGCCCTTGACCACTTTTTTTAAAGGGGTGATATAGAAATTTATCAATATTTAGAATACCCTCTGCTACAAAACTGATTTATTGCTGTTTTGATAAAATGTCAGTGATGCCTCTATTCGGCCAGCAGTAACCTTCAGCAGTAGGTATCTCTCAACTCTATGCTTTTTAAAAGTAGAAATCAGTGGAAACACTCAGGCTCTGAAAATGTATTAATATGAATATAATTTTAAAAATGATTTTATATTTAATGGCTTATTGTATTTTTTAATAGCTCCCAAACATACTGCTGCTTACCTTAGCTTTCTGGAACAACTCTGATTTACAGGCATCCTCTTCAGTAAATATACCAGCATAGCAATAGCAACCAAGAACACCAATCAGGAGACTGACACATCGGACAAGGTGTTCTGCAGCAATAAGCTTGGACTAAATCAAACAGAAAGGATAAATACCAGTAGTTTAACAGTAAGCTTTTTCACTAAAGTACAGAATTCTCTAGTGTCTTTTTAACTCTCAAGCTCTTACACATGTATTTCATCAGAATTAACGAAGCTTTGCAGCATGGGGTTTTGCACTTTGCAGTTGCCTTAGCTCCCTAACGTGTCCTCCTGGCTCTCCACGTTTTAACGCCCTCTGCATGCCCCATGACCCTTACGCTTTTCTTCACAATACTTTATAAATTCTCCCTCTCCTTTGGATTGCATCACAGTAATATTTTGGGCTTCTCCCACACACTCCGCTTATCTCCTTTACCTCCTGCCAGGTACAAGAGACAGTATGAGCCTAGTCAGGAACACATTTCTACTGCCGTCTCTTGCCATTTTAGTAAATTAATAACTTGCTGCTTAGCAGCTTTTATGTCAACAGACAAATATCTTAGAGGGCTGTGAGTGCATGCAGGCCTGTTGCAGGAATATCTTAAGAGACCCCTTTTCACCTATATAAACCGTTCGGATAAAAGGAGGAGAAAGAGGAGATAATTATTTGTCTTATTTTCTCAGGAAGGGAGACTAAAAAGCATTGATACCACATTTCTGAAGGGCAGTTATCTGCAAAAGACAGGAAAACTTACGCGTACACACCATTATAACACATGCAAAACCAGAAATAAGTTTCATCATTTCCAACTGCCAGTATTTTGTTCCAAACCCTGGTACTGCCTCTCTCAGCTTGACAAATCTTATACAAGCTTAATAACAAGTTGCAAGCAAGACATACCACTATATTAAAATCAGTGCAAGCCTGTCAATGGAATTGAACTTTAAAAAGCCTATCCCTTTGCTTTTTGTAAATCTTTCACCACTATAGGGTAGCTTTTTCCCCTGTAAGCCAGCATATTTCTCAAAAGGAGAGATTCTGTTGTTTGAACACATGGAAGCTCCGACCAGGATCACAGGATAATTCAGTCTGGAAGGGATTGCAGGAGGTCACTGGTCCCACCCTCTTGCTCACAGCAGAGTCAGCTCTGACGTCAGACCCATATGGTCAGGGCTTCATCCCGTTGGGTCTTGAGAACCTCTGAGGAAGGAGACTACGCCACCTCTCTGGGCAACCCTTGCCACTGCTTAACTGTCCTTACGAGTTACAAATTCCTCTCGTATCTAGTGTGAACGTCTCTTGTCTCATTTTACGCCTGCTATCCCTTGTCCTCCTGCCACGCACCACTGAAACACCTGGCTCCATCTCCTCCTGGTAGGCGGTGGGGGCTGCTGTCAGGTATCCCTGAAGCCATCTCTGCTTCAGCAACAAGCCCAGCTCCCCCAGCCTCTGCTCGCAGGACAAGTGCTCCAGCCTGACCATCTCAGTAGCCCTTTGCTGAACTTGCTCTAGTTTGTCAATGTCTGCCTTATACTGGGGGCCCCCAAATTCTATGCAGTATTCTACATGCAGTCTAGAAAGTGCTGTGTAGAGGGGGATCATCACTTTCCTTGAGCACTGGCTGTGCTCTTGTTAATACAGGCTTTATTTGCAGCTTGCTTTACAGTTACTCCTCCACAAAGCTCTCTCTTCCTACAGAATTTTTAGGATCTTAAGTATTTGAGATATTTATGTCTCAGGCTGTCTCGGCTGAAAACTGGGAGGAGTCACAGAATCATACAATGACCAAGGTTGGAAGGGACCTCTGGAGATCATCTAAGTCTGACTCTCTCGCTCAAACACGGCCATCTAGAGCACGCTGCCCAGCACAGTGTCCAGACGGCTTTTGAATATCTCCAAGGAAGGAGACTCCACAACCTCTTCAGGCAACCTGTGCCAGTGCTCTGTCACCCTCACAGCAAAGTTTTTCCTTACGTTCAGTCGGAACTTCCTGTGTTTCGGTTTGTACCTGTTGCCTCTTGTCCCACTGCTGGGCACCACTGAAAAGTCTGTCCCCATCCTTTTGCACCCTCCCTGCGGATATTTATACACATGTATAAGATCCCCCTTCAGTCTCCTCTTCAACAGGGGGACAGAACTGGAAGAAAATATCACAAAAAATAGGGCAACAGCGCTTTACCTAGCAACTTTGCACACGTTCCACTTCTTTACAGCTCATAAATACCCATATACCTATGGGAGCTACAGGTATTTTGACAATTATATACAGAAATAAAGATTTCTGTCTTTCATAATATTGGATTTCTTTTTTTTATGTTTGCAGTTCATTTTTGGCAGCAAAAGGAATGAAAGTCTATACACTTTGGGGCTTGAAACTGTATTGTTTGGCAGCACAAACATAAAGATTCACCAGTAATTTCTAACTTACCTTAGGTGCATAGTTACTTAAAAGCTTTTCTGACATCGCTATAAGACAGTACTCCAATGTTTCCCTAAGATTTTGGTTGATAGCAAGTCTTGAACCAGTCACATTTTTATCTCCAATGTTTACTGCAAAGTTACTGAAAATATCCATTTCATCAAACGTTGTCTGCAGATATAGCTCTTCAACATCAGAAAAACTGATTTCTTCTTTCCCTTGCAAGTGTTGCACACTTGAAGAAGAGATAACGTTCTTGTTTTAACAGCCTGTATATAGCCTACAAGTCTTTAAAGCTATTATTTAAACAAAAGCAAAATAAAATATTTCATCTGTTGTCTGCTAATAAACTGTGGCTGATCTTTATCACTTCTGAGGTGAATTTCTCTATGGAATGCATACTTGCCTTTTTAGCTCTGTCTGAGATAAGGAAAAATAAAGCCTGCACACACATCATAAGTTCTAGCATAGTTTATACAGCAACATCTGTTTTATATAAAGATGGCTGACCTCAACCTACTTTCACAGAATTGGAGCAGAAGCTCACAGCAACTCTGAAACTAGTGTTCTAACTTGTAGGTAGAAAAACTTATACGAACATTTTAGTTTCGTTAAGATGAAACTGGATATAGTTAAAGTACTTTGAACATCATGCATCAGTGAAAGAAGCAACAGCACTCTTATGGTGACCTGGATAGGCGCAAGCAACGTGGCAGGGCCAAACACATATAGCTGGAGTGGCACGAAGATACATGGAATGTTACCATCTAGCCTTTACAGATAGTAACTTCTACAAGACTCACAAGATACATGTTTGTTTTAGAATGGAAGGTAATGTCAAAAGAGCATGGATACATGTTTATACAAATCTACACATTATTTAAAACATACAATTGTAATGAGTTAAAAATAGCTAACGCTTACTTACGTGTGAAGAGCCAAACCTATTATAATTATTTTACTTAGCTGCATTGCTGAAAAGAGATGATCAGTACCTGGAGCTTTGACGGTCAGCGTGAGACTATTTTATTTTAAGATCTGCTTAAGGCACTTTAATATATTGCAAAAGCTCTACTATTTTTATGGTGTCTAAAAGATGTGCTACGGAAAGATGCAAAAGAGCTTTACGAACTTAGGCATTTTGTTGTTATTGTTTGCTATAATGACAAATCTAAGAAGCCTAAGTATCTACAATGATTGGCTTAAAAACATACCATTCAGCAGCACTTTGGAAAAAATTAATTGCAGCTCTACAGTTCTTCATTGTAAGGCTCACAAGAATTTTTTGCAGCAAAAGATGAGGAAAATCGCTACAAAAGAAAAGAAAATTGTTTTGTGTTTTCTTTCAGTCAGACAAGCTATTGGGATTGCTAAACTGTATGCAAATATTTATCAGAATCACCATATACCTTCAGACAAGCTTAAGTTTCCACTTAAGATTTCTAACACGTATACTTCACCTATCTGCTATGCTATGGACACAGAGCTAAATAACACTCCCAAAATGACATCCTACAGTAAGCTTAAAAAAACCCTATAAACTCTACTAAAACACTTAACAACATGCAATTCTGCTAACCCACTTCTCCTTGGGCAACCTTCCGCATTATAAGGTGAGTTTACATGCAAAATTTTGCTCAAAGACTTTACCTGCATAGCACAGGAGGCAACTCTGTACATTCCTCCATTTCTTCCTCCAAATAGCAGGATAGTACCCACTTCATTATTGCCTCCTTTAACATAGAACTCAGATTTCTTTCACAATTATTCTGTTCCATTCCTACATCTAGATTTTCTGGCACTGAACAGGCAGACATCACTAATGCTAAACAGCATATAGCAGAACTATAACAAAAAAGGAACACAGAGCATTTGTGAGAAGCAACAACATAGCATTCGTTGAACAGGACTCTAAAGCAGAGTCAGTCAGCATTTGTGCATGCTGAACAGCTCTGGGAGCATGATAAGCAACTTAATAAGCAGCATACCAGAATACTTGTTTATAAGAATCTCTGCATTTTCAAAAGACGTTTTGACCGTTACAGATGCTTCCTGTCTATTTAAAGACCATATCAGAACACTGGTTTCAGAATCAAAATATATTTGGGAAAAAACATATTTTTTAACTTAAAAAATCAAATCTTTTTCAGTCAGATGTTACACTGGAAGATGCTTTCCTCCCCTCTTCCACTTCTTCTTTTAGATTTACGTTAAGTCCTTCTGTCCATTTCAAATGCTTAAATAGGACTTTTGGCAGTTCTTAGTTAGAAATATAGCCGTAGCGATAAATACTGTTTTTCCGTTTGCACAAATTAAAAAGCAATGTTACTCAGACACAATTATTATCCTTGTTTCCCATTTTACCTTGAAGGCTTGCATACAGGTCCTGAAAATATCTTCCAGAGCTCTTTATCTATTACAACAAGGTTTCCTTGAATCATGGCTCCAAGTAGCCCAAAGCTCTCTATTTCAATTTGCTGAAAACTTATGCTGCGAATGGTGAGAGACCAAATCTTTGCCCAGGTTCTCTGGAGCTCCAACTTGTGGGTGCTTTTCAAATCAGTTTTCTGGTTTTGACATAAAGCCACCTCTATAAGGCACTTCAGGACATAGGGAGTCCTTTCTCCTCGTCGCTGCTGAGGCAGTAACTGGTGAAGTACATTGAGTAAGAGGGGTATTTCACAGTTTGGAAGACTCATAGGATACTTTGATATCAATTGAGCTGTAATCTGTAACCTTGAAAACAGAAAGCGAAGCAATTAATACGAAAGAGGAAGTGTGATTAAGCAAGGAGTGCTTGAAGTGTGATTTAATCAAGAGGCTACACTGGTGCAAACGTGAATTTTCTGAAGAAATAAAAAGGAGATATGGCGTATGAAATCTTAGGCTATCCTAAATGAAAAAGCAGACTACGATTACTAGACTGCAATTACTAAAAATCTAACGTATGATAAATTACAGGTAATCTGAGAAGACAACACTCTCACAGATTTCAGTTAGCACAGTATCCCCAAAGATGAAAGCAGTTTAAACTAGGGTTTGATTACAATAACCTAGCAGTCTGGCTTGAAGTCAAAGAAAAAAAAAATGTTTACAGTCTTCAACTACAAGCCTTGAGATGGACTGAACAAGCCGGAAGAATCAGAGAATGTGAGATCACTGGATCTTACACAGAAGCCATAGAACAGCCATAGAAGTGACAACAACAAGCGGGATAATGGCATAAGAGCCACAAAAATTTGCCAGTATATCATCAGTTTAGCACCCATGTGTTTTCCTGACCACAGGATTAAAGGTTCGCTACCATTGTACAAAATTTATTTATAATTATTCTTTCTTGTCTGGTACTTCCTTCAGCTTAAATAACAGAATTCCATTAAGTCACTACCTGAAAAATATGGCACCGCGACATTTGGGTTTCAGTGATTTTGAAATAATGAAAACAGTAGGGATTATGTTCTCACTTTATAGTGTTAATCCTTAACACAATTCAAACCAGTATCCCCATAAAAAGTGAGTATTTTATGTGTTATCTCCATCATGTGACTAGATCTCCATCATGTTAGTTAGATACCGTCACGTCAGTTACCCAGCCCAGTAATGTAAACGTTAAAACTTCTGTCTATCATTGTGCCGACTCATGAGCGTGAAAATGATTAAACCACGGTAACTGTTAGTATTTCCTGGAGACTGCCGCCTCTACGCAGAACGGCTTGTTTACTTTTCAATCAGATCTTAAATAATCATTTTTTCTCAATATCATGAACAATATCACCTCGCCCTGCTCCCTGCAGCTCAGGACATGATACACAAGTAACTAAGCTGCTCTGGTATCTTCTACAACAACTTCCAAGAAAGAGTCAGGTTGACAGCAAGGAACAGTAACATCTAATTTAACCTACTGAAGCTAACGAGTCAACATTTTTGGACTTGGAACTACAACTGATAAGTTCTGGAAATATCTAGTTGCCATCTGTTAATAACATCCACAGATCCTGCAATGCTCTGCCAGAGAATCTTTCCCCTGCGGCAGTCAATGGAAGATGATGTTCAGCTCCAGTTCCAAAATTCCCCTTCCTCAGGCTACATATTAAGGCAAACTGTTTGAACTAGTCCTCAATTGCCAATCTGTTAGCGGTTGCTGTTCCGTGACACAGCCAGTTTAAGAGAGCAGTAAACCTCAACTTAATTTCATAATACTCATGCATTGGATCATGCACACACACACGTCCTTACGTAAAGATAGGTAATATCTGGCACAAAAGACAGGCAAAAAATCAGGTAATAATCAGGTAATATCTTACTGGTACCACTACAACACAGTTTACCAGAGTTCATTTGCTTTTTCTTAGGAAACCAAAGATACCAAGCTTTTAAAGTAAGATTGCCAAGAACACTACTTGCTATTTTCCAAATACTGTGAGAACTAAGCTTACCGCTTACATATAAGTCACACTACTTACAGCATGTGCAGACACCTCATTTGAAAACACAATACACTCAGGAGAACAATTACATTTAAAAAGATGTCTGTAGCGATATTTGTTTCAAGTAAAGATGTTATTACCAAGGTATGACATCAAAATCCTTCTGTGATCTTTGCAGGTTGTCTCGAATTACCTCCCAGCCCAGTTCAATCTTCCTGCGCTTGCTTGGCACTGTTCCATCATTGGACTCTTCTTGTGAAATGGTATATGACTGGGTAATTTCCAGAACTCTGGTATCATCAGTAAAAACCTTTATGAAGAGACATTAACAAGTACTCAAATGAAAAAAACCAAATAATATTTACAGAAAATTTGAAATTTCAAATTAAACTAGTCAATGTTTACCATGTATAAAGCCTCTTAAGAGGCAATAAACAAAATTATTTATTATTATCTATTATAGTGGAACTTATGCTTACATTCTTATAATCAACAGTAATGAAATCTACTAAATGAAATTTAGGAGTCTAAACTTTCCAAACTGCAAAAAATCTAACAATTAAACACAACAGAAAAGGGACAAAAGGTACTAATACTTTGGTAAACAATTTTGGGGAAATGTTAAAGCCATATTACTCGAAAAAGCAAAACATACAACATATTAAGTACATATACCAACTTTATATTCAACTAAAAATATATAAATAAGTTACCTGATGACAAATATCAGCCATTAACTCAACCAAATTTTCCTTTACAGCAATATTACGTGAGCCTGAAGAATACTTTCCTCTACTACCTACGAGATTTATTTCATTCACCAGCAAATCATACAGATTACTTAAGATACTTCGCCATTTTGTTGAGTCATATGCACCTGGACATGCAAAAATAACGTAAAGAAAATGAATGTACCTCCCACTTGACACAGTATGTAAACCTACCTCGACTATGCAATACAGCCAAAATCAGAGTAAAACATATAAAGGTTGACAACAAATGCTATTTTTCTACAAATTCAATAACAAAATGTTGTGTTTGAACACTGGCAAAGGAAAGCGGGAAGAGAATCACTCACTTCCTCCAACAAAGGAAAACTTTGAGGTAAGTATCTAACACTTCAGCAAGCTGAAACTCCCATCTCTCACACAGACAATTTGTTGCACGGCTCATAAAAGAATTAGAATAATCTTCCAGCACTTGCAAGAAATGTTTGATTAGCTCATCTTCTCAGCCCAAGGAAAAGAAAAGTATTTCAAGTTACATCTAACTGACAGTGCTATGAGAACTGTCCATTAGCATACTCATACAAAACAAACATCCTGCAGAAAAAGTAGCCCTACAAAAAACAATTTCCACTAATCAAAATTAAAACAAAAACATAACCAACAAGATCCAATATCTCTTGGGAATAAGGAAGAAATAAATTCCTATATTTTTCTTCTCTATTTAGGATTGATGTATTCATACCTCTCAGGTACACTGATGAACTAGGAAGCATTGGATTAAATAGGAAGCTGTTAAAACGGCAACGATTGAAGTTAAATATTTTCACATACAAAATATAAAATAATTTCCATTCAAAAAAGTTTTTTTCCCCAAAAAAGTGAACTGTAGGTTTTCTTTAAGCTGCTAAGGTTTTAAAAGAGGTTTTTTTTGAGTAAATCTTGGAGTACTAGAGAGGTCTGTTACAAGCAGACCTAGAAAGGAATAAAACTATGGCAATAGTAAACAAAGATAAACAGGATGATGCAAGGAATGAGAAAACCAAGTTAGTATTCACTAACACTGAGCAATCAGTCAGTACATAAAATGTATGCTTCAACACATTTTCAAGCTATACCAGCCAGTCTACTAAAAGCTGTTATTCTCCCTACACATCCTGCCACATGTATGTTGTTAAATCACTTTGATTATAACAACACTACTATCCAAAGAATGGCGATCCAAATCTAAGTATGGCATATTCAGCTTCAAAAAAACCTCTTAGCTAGTAAATCATAAAAATCATTTGAAATACAGTGTCATTCCCTCACTGAGGTCTTGTCTTAGATCTTTAGCAATTAGTCTTATAATGAAGAACAAATAAAACCAAAAAGGAAGTGACTACAGTTAAGAGAGAACTTAATCACAGTCTACAAGTAATCCATGACATAAAAGTTTCTAACAGATAATTCTTCATCTAGCTGGAAAGACTACAATGAAATGCAACAGATAAATTCATACTAAGTAAAAACTCTTTACCATTTCTACTCAGTCTAAGTCAAGAACAAGCACCTTTTTAAAAGATGATTGTATAGTTAAAATAGGCCACGACAGACAGGCACAAATTACTGACTGATGTTCTTGGATCTGTATTATACAGTAAGGCAGATCTAGTCATATCATAGTAGTCATTTCTGGGTTTAAATATTCCTAATAACATATGAATATGTGTGCCAATCTAAATTCAGTCTAAACTACTATTCCCTTTCCCCAAAGACTTTGTGCTTTGGTTTAGTTAGGATAGAAAGGTTTCTGTTTTCTTTAAGATTTTAGCTTTTGGATAGAAAACTATCATCCTGTACAGGACTTAATATAATTAATATTCTTTTAGCGCATAGATTTTGAAAACCCACTTTCACTTTCAGTCCATATCAATCTATTGTACAAAACAAGCAATAGTTATTTCTATTAACATTTTCAAGACAGTATCAAAATTCAGAAATTAAGCATAATAATTTGAACAATCACACAGTGCTAGAAAAAAAGAGGAGAGCTTTTTATTGTACCTTTTTCCTGAGATTTTGCACCCTTTGGATGATGAATATGAACTTGGAGACGAAACAATTCAATTATTGACTCTTTCAGAGAATCTTTTGGTCTATACTGAGTCCATATATAAAGCACGGTAGGCAAAATTTCTTCTCCTATTTTACAAATCCGTATGCGACAGCTGACAGCAAATGTATTGCAGAAGATATTCATTGCTGCAAGAATATGATCCAGGCCTGCAGTGTTTTTCTCCTGTCTGCAATGTAAACCAAACACTCAAGTTTCCAGAAGAGATAATTGTATTTCTCATTAAAGAAATTTTTCAAATGTAAATACTAGCAAGTATTGTACTCTGAATATTATTTGCCTAACAAGTACATAAGTCAATACTTTAAAGAATATATTAAATCAGTGCTCAAAGACAGATCAATAAAATATGTCTACAGTAACATATCCGTTATTACTCAAGTCTAATCCCAAATACCTGAAAGGAGTTTTTTCTAAAAGTAGGTATTAAGATACAAAAGGAGCACTTGCAACATACCTCACACACTGCATTGCTTTTGAAAAGAAGATAAACATATCAGAACTCAACCCATCAGTTTGGGAGCAATATCCCCTCATAAGTGTGTGAATTATTCTAGCCACCAAAACTCTGTTAATCTTCCCAGAAGGTTCAAGGTATAGTTGCCCATACAGGATCAGCAGCTCTACGAATGTAATAAAAAATGTATATACTTATGTTATAAATTTGCATATATACATCTAAAATATGTCTTTAAGAGGATGACATGAAAAGTACTTTAAGCAAAATATTATATTAAATTTAGAGGGGAAAAAGGCATTCTCACCTGTACGTGATTATTCACAAAAGTTAAGCAGGAAAAAAAAGAAAACAGATGTGGGCTTGTCTACCCTGCAAGGAGAACTACATCCATTCTGAGCTGGCTTACAACCCGCTTCGTGTTACACAGAGCAAAGCAGCTACAGCCATATGGTGGAGTTTTACAACTACTACACTCAGCTCCCATTTGCATAGATTTGTCAGCACAGTAGGCTCCGTTTGTTGTGGAATACACAATAAAAGCAACCGGAAGCAATCAACAGCTACACGTATATTAACAAACAATTTGGTGCAACAGAACAGATCAGCAGATCAAAAGAGTTGGTATTGAGGATCCCCATATTTCCACGTACAGCTCTGATAGTTTACTACAGTCCCCAGAGCCACACATCCATGCCTTGCACATAACTACAAGTTTTCTGAAGGAAAGGCCCCTTCCACAGATTTTTGCTTTCCTATCGCAAGGCCCATTTAGGAATCACCAAACTGTCCTTACATCAGTCTCTCACAGATCACAGTAGCATATCACTGGTCCAACCATCACCAAGGTAAAACCACACATACAAAAGCCTTATTACTGTTTGATTTGTGCCACCTCCAAGTGACACAATACTATCTCTCAGCATACCAGTGGACAATATCCACTGCAAAGCACCACAGCAGGAAGAAATACAGACTTAATCCTATGACATCAGCAGCTATTCTGGGAGGATGCCTTGAATCAATGGCCATCCATCCTCTAAGGCCTCCTCTCCCCAAGAAAAATATAGATAGAACCACCTTTTGGGAATCCTAGCTACTATTACTGCTTTGCTCACAGACAATCCGAGATGAGCTCAAGAGTAGTTGCACCATACGGTCCTTTGGATGCAAAATGACCAGTGATTTCAAAACTTTCAGATAAAGGGGGGGAACCACTGAGGTCTTCTGCCAAGAACTGGTTCCATGCTTTTGCCATGAATGCCATTCATTCCTTGAATGAAGCTTCATGAGCCTGTACTTTTCTTCAATAGAGTGATTATCATCTTCAAAAACCTGAAAACCCTCAGCTGTACTGGCAAGTGGTTCATCAACTAGGGATGAGCAGGCACACCTTGGACAGAGTCAGGATCAAGGCCTTTGAGACCATCTCCCAAAATCTCTTATTTTGAAGAAGAGATTTTTGACTTCATCCTGCAGCTCCTCACTAAGCATGTGGAGGACAAGAAGGTGATCCGCAGTAGTCAGCATGGATTCACCAAACGGAAATCATCCTTGACCAATCTGATTGAGAGCCTTCTCTGCTGGAAGGACAGGCTGCGGAGATGAGGGCAGAGCAGTGGATGTTGTCTCCCTGGACTTCAGCAAGCCTTTTCACACTCTCTCCCACCACATCCTCCTAGGCAAGCTCAGGAAGCACGGGCTGGATGAGTGGACAGGGAGGTGCATTCAGAACTGGCTGGAGGGCACAGCTCCGAGGGTTGTGGTCAGTGGCACAGAGTCCACTTGGAGGCCTGTGGCTAGCGGTGTACCCCAGGGGGCAGTCCTGGGTCCAGTCTTGTTCAATGCATTCATCAGTGACCTGGAGGAAGGCACAGAGTGCACCCTCAGCAAGTGTGCTGAGGATACTAAACTGCGGGGAGAGGCTGACACACCAGAAGGCTGTGCTGCCCTTCAGAGGGACCTGGACAGGCTGGAGAGCTGGGCGGAGAGGAACCTCCTGAAGGTCAACAAAGGCAAGTGCAGGGTCCTGCCCCTCGGGAGGAACAACCCCAGGCACCAGGACAGGCTGGGGGTTGACCTGCTGGCAAGCAGCTCTGCAGAGAAGGACCTGGGACTCCTGGTAGACAACAAGTTGACCATGAGGCAGCAATGTGCCCTTGTGGCCAAGAAGGCCAATGCCGATCCTGGGCTGCATTAGGCAGAGTGTTGCCAGCAGGTGGAGGGAGGGGATCCTGCTCCTCTCCTCAGCCCTGGGGAGGCCTCACCTGGAGTACTGTGTCCAATGCTGGGCTCCCCAGTACAAGAGAGATATGGCACTACTGCAGAGAGTCCAGCAGAGGGCTACCAAGATGATGAGGGGACTGGAGCCTCTCTCCTCTGAAGAAAGGCTGCGAGAGTTGAGGCTGTTCAGCCTGGAGAAGAGCAGGCTCGGGGAGGGATCCCATCAATGCATATAAGTATATGAAGGGAGGGTGTCAAGAGGATGGGGCCAGACTCTTCTCCGTGGTGCCCAGCAACAGGACGAGAGGCAACAGGCACAAACAGAAACGCAGGAAGTTCCACCTGACCACGAGGAAAAACTTTTTTCTTGTGAGGGTGACAGAGCAGTGGAACAGGTTGCCCAGAGAAGTTGTGGAGCCTCCTTCGCTGGAGATATTCAAAACCCGCCTGGATGCGATCCAGAGCAAAGTGCTCTAGAGGACCCTGCTTGAGCAGGGGGGTTGGACTAGACGATGTCCAGAGATCCCTTCCTATCTTGGCCATTGTATGATTCTGTGAATATTCTACATGGGTGATATTGGTGACATCATCCAGGAATTTGATCTCTGTGGATTCCTGAACTGTGGAGGAGCCAGCACAGGACAACAGTGAATAAATAAATTACAGGGGTTCCGCTTTAGTGTCACGCAGGCCTTGGTAGCTTTACGGACATCACGAGTCCTTGTGAGGACTGCCAAAACACTAACATCTTCTATATCTCTGGCCTCAGATGCAACAGAAAATTGGTACCTTCTGCCCAGTGAGCGCTAGGTCATGTGCAGCACTCGTGCGACCGTCAACAATTTAACCACAGTAGCATTGGTTTTACATTCTTACACAGATAGGAACAAACATGTTTCATCTTCCCACTCTACTGGTAGATCTACAGACACTACACAAAGATTTCTGTTCCAGTTAGTAGTTACAAACTGTCTTTTCCTAAAAGATATAAGGGTACAGATATCGTATATACATGAAAAGATATACAGATATATAGATATTTTTTCTGTAAAGATATAAGGGTACAAGAGTCAGTTACAGTGAGGATTTTTGTGTGTATACCCATTTTTATTCTAGTTTAATAATATCTTGTTATTCACTATTATTTTTCAAAATCTTTTCAAATCTTTATATATGCTTGCTTAAGCTCTGTTTCTCTCTCTGGCTTCCTTTTTGTTTCAAACCTTTTACCTTCTTGATATTCCTTCCTGGATTCCTTTTGTTACTTACACACTTGTTTAAAAGAACATTATTGAAACCAACACGTTTATCAGTAGGTTTGGCTTCTTCAAGTTGTCATTCTTTAAAGGATCACTCTATAAAAACAAACAAGCAAGCAAGCAAGCAAACAGAGCTACGAAGGCCATTAGGTTGTTGCAGTGTGGCTTTAACTGTGACTGCTGAGACCACTTCTTTTAAGATGTTAAACTCATCTGTTATTTAAGTTCAAAGTGTTTCTTTAAATTGATTTTTTATCATCAGAGACTTTGCTACTTCTTGAGACATTTTTCAGCCTCCTCTGATTCCTTGTAACAGTATTAGTAATTACAAATGTCAGCTCTGTTTCTTGAGGTCTGGGAATAAATAGGAGATATGGTCTATCTAGTCACTTCCATGGTCCATAATTTTGTCATTTTATTTTTGAAATGCCCTTGCCAGACTCAAGTCTTTCAGATGTACTAAAACAAAACTTGTTTTCTGAGATCTACTATCATGCTTTTAGCAGTGAGTGACATGGGCTACTGGGAAAGTCTCCAGTGAGCTCATACTCATTTCTACCTTGGCTAGAACACATTGGTGCCCCCTACTAGTCTTGTACAAAAGTCCAGTGTAGTCAGTCTACTTGCCACACATCTCAAAATCAGTAGTTTAAATGTCATCTTTCATGCTTTAATATTTTTTATTGTTTAGTTTTTTCCACTAATGCATAAGTTGTATAGACCTTTATAAAGTACTTATAAGTATAATAGCACCTTTAGACAAGTCTACTGCTCAGTCTCTTCTCCAGCATTAGATGGCATCTCGCCCTATATGGCCTCATATTTCATAAGCCTATCAAATTACAAATAATTCCCATTTATGTTCCCAGCCTAGGTCTTTGTTGATTACAGTGATCTGACTGGTTTGGTCTGCTTGGTGGTTGTTGATTTGTTCTTTGCTGGCTCTTTCCTTTGGGATATGGGCACCAAGAAGTAGCACCTGCATACTGGGTTTTTCCAAAACCTGTGTGATGTTTTGCCACACAGGTTAACTCTCCCCCCCCCCAAATAGGCTCCCCTTGTCTCTGTCAATTCCTCTGTTTCTACTGTGTGAGCCAGCCCTGGAAAGTGCTGGTCACCATCCAAGAGTCAGTATAGAGGAATAACTTGGGCTGTTTCCTCTGTAATGCTACTTTGATGGCCAGTCTTATGGCTTGGACTTCTGTAAATTGTGTTGCCTGTCCTTTACCTTAATCCACTTTTATTACCCGTTTGATGAGATTCCAAATGGCAGCTTTCCATCTTCACCAATTGCCAATAATTCAACAAGAACCATTAGCTCTTCTTTCGATAGCTTGTCATTCTAGGGCTTCTTCAGCATGTGGTAACACCTCAGGTGAGGCCCCAAAAATCACAGTCTTCAGGACAATCCATTAATTCTTCCAGCAGGCCTGAATGTCCCTGTTTCCCCCCATTTGAGCCCACTGGGTAATCAGGGCTATCCAGGTAGCACTTCTCACACGGTGAGTTGAGGGCCTTTCATCCTCCAGTGAAGCAGCAACCGACAAGGGGCCTGCAGCAGTTCTGATTCCATTCCCACAATTTCAGATGCTGTCCAGATTCCTTCATAACTGGTGAATATTTCTTCTTCTGACAGGGTATAACTTTCCCTGGATCACTGATAGCCTTGGCTGCAGAAGCCACGTGGTCTTCCTGCAGTCTCTTTGGGTGCTTTCTGCCATAAATTCCATTGGCCTGATTGGTCCCTTTCTGTGACGGGCATCATAGTATCCAAAGATACTTCGACCAGTTCTGACAGGTCAACCTGGCAACCACAGCAACCACATGTGCTACTTGTTTTATCCAGTCAAAGGCTAACTGTTGCTCAGGTCCCTACTCAACTGAGTTCTTCATCCCGGTGTCTTGGCACAGTGGGTTCACAAGCTACCTGTATCTGGGGACTGCATTCATCAAAACCTCACCATTCCAAGATACACTTATGTTTCCTTTTCATCGGTCAGTGGTGCCAATGCTTGATCTTGTCAATCACTTCAGTAGGAATGTGATGGCACCCATCTTGCCCCTTGACACCCGATTTCTTGCATGGGTCTTTTCACCTTATTCCTTTTGATCACAAATCTAGCATTAAGTAAAATTCCAACAGTTTGTTTGCTTTTGTTGTACACCTCTTGGGCAGCGTTTCCCCATACTCTAATGTCACGGATGTACTGTAAGTGTTCTGGGGCATTGCCCTCTTCCAAAACCTTGGATGACAGCGTTGTTATTCTGTCCTTGTGGCAGGTGGTTCTAGGCACGTTGTACTCTTCTCTAGGAAAAGGCAAACTGGGGTTTACACTTAGGTGTCAGGGGAATGGAGAAAAATGCTTTAGCTATGTTGATAGTCACATACCAGCCAGCATTTTTTGCTCTGAGTTCATACTGTAGGTCTAGTATATCTGGTATTGCTTCACTCAAGGGTGATGTTCCCTCAGTCAAATCTTGATAAGCTATCGTTAATCTCCAATCCCCACTCTGTTTTCACACTGGCCAGAGGGCGGTTTTGAAGAGGGAATGGGTTTGAGCAACCACCCCTCGACTTTCCAGCCCTTTGGTAAGACCACGTATGGGACCAAGTCAGCCTCTGTTGATCCAATACCACTGCCAGAGCACCATTTGAATTGCAACCAGCACGTTTAGGTGATGTCTGTAGCAATCCTACCACCGACTCTCCTTTTCAGATGGCAAGCAGTTGAGAGAGTAAAGGGATGTCCTCATTCATTTCCACAGTGGCAATGCAAAATGCCCATCAACGTCTTCATGGATCTTTAAAAAGTTCATTCCTTAAACAGTCAATACCCAAGACGCACGGGATGGCAGGTGCCGTTACCACCTCATGGGGCTTCCAGTTTCCTTCAGCCAGACTGAGTTCAGCCTCTACTACATACAGTTTCCACTGGCCTCTGGTGACACCTTTGACGATGCCACCGTACGCTAACGTGAGCGCTCCTCATCATTTATACGACTTTCAACATTCAGAAGGTCAGAACTTCCAGCAGGTAATAGTGCCTCATGGAGATATTTGCTCGCCAAACCCGATTGCTTTGGGGCAACAGCCAGAATCCATGCTCTAATCTTTGACTCCTGCACCAGATCACCGATTTTATAAAAAGAAAATAGACTTCTCCATTGTACTCCAAGATCTTATAAAGAAGCATTAAGGTGGAAAGGCTAGAAAAGTTTAAGATACCTTTATAAAACTCACATATCCTTCCTTTAATAAAAGCAACTTGTTTCACCTAATGGATTCCTGACTTCCTCTAGATTTATGTCCTTTGGTCCTGCCATACTTCAGTAATTACCTTCCCATGTCCCTTATTATCTAACCTCACAGTTTCTCTTCCCAGACATCCAGCCTCAGTCCATACCTCATAAAGAGACTCAGCTCACTTCCATGTTTCTAAACTACCTCAGACTAGTAAACAATAACTCTTCATGGCTCCTCATGCAACCTGTATTGTACCACGGCTCCTCATGCAACTCAGCCTCAATTTCCCTTCTCTGCCTTCTTCAATATCTGTCTCGGACTTCCCTGGTTTCTTGTCCCATTGCCTTTGTGCCCAACTTCAGTTCTCCCTGAGTACCCAGCTCTTTTTCAGATGCCTTCTCTGATTATTGCTCTGAACTCCAGTTCCCAGCCTCCTTATCCAATCAGTCCACATCCTTGCATTCTGCTCCAGCCTGTAGGTTGACAGCCCCTTTGTACTTTTCCCTTCGCTGGCTCCTAGTGTCAGGCAGTCTCCCCACAGTTTCAGCTTCCCCTTCAACTTCCAGTCCTACCTCCATGGCCAAATGCTATCAACTCCTTTAACCTCCCTGATCCCACTCTCAGCCTCTCTATTCATCCAGTCCCATCTTCTACCCCGAACTGTTCGGTCTCTGTGCTCTGCTAGCCTTCATCACAGTTCTGTTCACCTCCCCCTCCACTCTCACTATAACCACACTCCTCTTCCAAGTTCTTTGCAGGTTCATTTCTATTCTGGAGTTAAGCAACCCTCTTCAAGCTACAGAGCAGATTTTTTTTTTTAATAAATACTTTTCAGAAATCCAAACTCTTGACTGACAACAACTTCTATTGCTATTTGCATAGCACAGTGCTTTGTACTTCTACACTTTCTCCACAATTACACATGCGAGATTGAACAAACTAGACTAAAATTTCTAATTCCTTCTTTTCTCAAGTTACTAATCATCTGTGCTATTACATAAACAAATTAAAATAGATGAGTTGAGAGTTCACTACATGCCAGTTAGATGATTCAAAACATATCCAGCCTGGAGAAGAACATTTATAAGTTAATTGTCTTGGAGTCAAAACCAAATCTCTGAAAAGTAAAAAATTATGTTTGCTTTTTCCCCTAGCAGTGGAGGTTGCACGCCAGACCAACTTTTAAATCTGTTTTAATCTATTTAAACCTTACACGTTCTCATCTTTTCTTTATATGTAGTATTAACATATAACAACGTTGAATCCACGCTTTTTAGGGCCTTCGTGAGCCAATAAAACTCAGATAATAAAATTTAATTTTAGTACATTAACTATATCAAACCTATAGCAGTCAATACCTAATAACAACTTGCCAACAACTGTACACCAAGACCAGTTTTACTGAGACTATTTCTTCTATACAAACTCCATGGATTCGTAATATATGTTATCTCCTGCAGAAAACGTGCATACATATACTCATTGTATAGAAACACTTACGTTTCAGCAGGAAATAGACAAATAATATGCAAAAAGAAGCAAAGCAATAAAGATTAACGATTGATTTTATTTCAGTTGTAAGTCTTCAGGGCTGACCCTACCTTTCTTCATGTGTTTTGTCTCGTACCTCATACAATGTGTAGTACCTCACGCAACAGGGCTTTGCAGTAATAGCATCAGACAACTAAAACCCATCTAAACATACTTTCATAATAGGAAAAGACACTCGTAAGTAGGCTTAAAAATGTTACCTGACCACTGCTGCTGGGATATCTCACACCAGTATCTCCTTACTGAAAGGATATCCTTTAGGAGTATACTACTACAGTCAGCTCCGTAAGCTGCACAACTTGTTGCATCTCTCATGATTTTCAAGACATAATTCAGAAGTTCCTGACACTTCAGTCTGGGTCCTCCTATGTAAAGAAACAAAGTGAGCATTGCAATTAATCCAAAGCTTGCATAACAAACCCGGAATTAATTGCTTGCAAAATGATCATTTCCATATTCACTATTAAAAAAAAAATGCAGTTCAGAAACAGTTTTGCTGGAGATCATATTTTTAAACAAACTGTCTCTAAAAACAAAATTACTTACAAGAAGAGAAAGGATACACCAGTTATAGGCAAAGCAAATAATTAAAAAGGCATTGTCAACATCAACAAGGTAAGTCATACAAAGAACTAATGCAAATAAAGATATTTAATTTGTAAACAACTGAGAGTGGGCAAGATGAACCCCACCCTGACAACTTGCTTCAGAGCAAAAATTCACAGTTGAAAGTAAAGCACCAAATAAAAGAATCAGTGATTCTACATGGACATGTATTACTGACTTTTATTAGCACGTCTGATGAAGTATTTGACCAAACTGCCAATCTCTTGCATCTTTTTCTGTCTGGAAGTTTGCGTTGAAACAGATACATTTGGTTTTGTCAGTCTGAAGCTTTCCATCTCTTTCTGGAAATATTTCTGCAGGACTCTTCAAAAAAAACACCAGAGACATTAATCAAGAATCTGCACGTTTTTGACCTAAGTAAAATAAGTAAACATTGTTTGCACTTAGAATTCAAGTGCTTGCTCATTTAGCAATTCTGATTCTAAAGCTCTGTTAAACACCAAAATACATTACAGCGTAACCATGATAGGAATAGTTTATAAAAGGAGCTGAGATGATCCAGAAGGAACTCGGATAAGAACTGAATATTCCTACATACTTTGCATAATGCTAAACATACAATCCATGATAACGAAAAAAACAATATCGTTATTTATGCTGCGACTTATAGCACAAAATAGTAAGAAATACTTTTTACTGGCTGTATTGGGGAAAACCTTGAAGTCCTTCTGCTTTTAAGCTCACTTACAGTCGACTGGATGTTTTAACTGAATATTTTTGGACTTAATAGATATGCACTTCCTGAAAAAATACAAACCTTCCAGCAGTGTGGAGAAGGTATTATCCATTTATTACAATAACAATTCTCTATCATTTAAAGTTAATATGTAATACAAATAGATTAAACGTTTTACTGGCTTTGTTGCAATTTCTGTAGATTTTCTGGCTTGTTATTTGTATTCAGTTTAGAGTCTGGCCATCTCAAAAGCAACATAAGAAATTTACTGAAAAGTTCTTACAGTATTTTGCTACAGGTGTAAAACAAGACCCATTCAAATGCCATCCAATTAAAAAATATTCTGTAAATCTGCCCAGATGCCAATCTGTAAAAACTAATACTTCAGACACACTTTAATATGAAAACTGCAGTGGGCCCAACTGCTCTAAAAACTTATCCCGCTCCCACTCAGTCCAATCTTGTAGTACACCTAAAGCAATTATATCAAAGATGGGCCTCTACAAACCTCACAGCATGACCTCTTTAGCTTATAAGGCACAGTCCTTCTGCTGTGTCTTGAAGAATTCAGTTACAGAAAAATTTTAAATGAGATACTTAAAATCGACATATGAACTATAAATTGAAAGTCAGATGCAGAGGATATTTTTCAGTAACAGAAAGTAACTATTATTTTTGCAAGAAAAGCTAACCACCTATTAACAATCAGTTTCTCAGGAGACGGTTCTAGTGTTTGTACATTTACAACGTGCTGTGTGCCCCTGCATCTTCTGTAAGTGGAAAGTGTTGTACTCAGATGATTGATGCATTATTTGGCTATTTTAGATTTATTTCTTTTAGAGAGTAACATAAGTCATTTCTTGACTGACAAGAAGCCTCAATCAATCCGCAGGAAGATAAGCATTTAAATAAGCCTGATAAACAAAATAGTGATGTTCCATGCAAGAAACATGACCTTTCACCAAAAAAAAAAAAAAAAGAAGAAAAATGCTTTGCTCTGGACAGTAAAAGAACCTACCCAAATACAGCATCCCAGCTGAGTTGCTTTGCTTGTTTAGAATCAGAATTCCGGTCCAGTTGGAGAACTGTTTCAGAATCACGGAGCAGTCGCTTGAAATTTTCAATTTCTTTCTGAAAATGTATTTCAGGAAAAAAAAGGTTATTAATCATTCCCTTCATTGAGAATGATATATACCAGAAGAAACCTTATTACCCTTCGCTCTGTAGCTTTATCATTCTCAAGGTGACGGCAACAAACGAGCAGATCATGTAACACAAGACTCATGGTTCAGTTTAACAGGACAGTCATTTGCATCTGCAAACAGAAAAAAAGGATGAAATAAATTATTTTATTTAACACAGAGCCAAGTCAATCAGTTCAAAATTTTGAATTTTCAATATATTGCATTTCCATGTCAAATACAACAGCTTTACTTCACTCAAAAGCTCATTCCTCTCTGGGTTGGTGCTATTGCTCACAAGACAGAAGTAGAAAGTGTCATGTCAAGAATGCAATCTATTCCGAAGAGCAGTAGTTGTGGACAAAAACAGAAAAGGGTCCTTTCACATGACTGACTTCCTTCTTTTTAAGGCTAATGAAAGAGCAGAGAGTCGATGAGACAATACAGACTGAAACATGAACGGTAATGAGAACACACTCGGCTCTATGTCATTTTAATCAGGCAAACAGCACTAACTTTCAGGACATAGCAGTTATCAGAAGCACTTTTAACCTGATGAGGAAAAGGCAGCTCTTTGAAAATAAAACTTTCTTCCACTCTAACCTTCTCTATTATACAGCTATGCACCATTATATTTACAAATGCCTCTGGACTCCAAATACCACAAGATGCTCAAATATCAACGACAGGAGAAAAATACTTTTTTGCTTCTATTACTACTTAAGATTATGCCCTACCTCTTTTAACATACGTCCGAATCAGATCAACCTTACATTTCTGGTTTCCAGAAAATTATGTTGACGCAGATCATGACAATGAAATTGTATGCAGCGTCCATGCTTCTCCTTGTACCCTTTCCCTTAAACTAGCCTCAGGACAAACTCTTATCTGAAAAACAGAGATGGACATGCTGGAAGTAACACCAAGCATATGCTGCTGAAGCTGCAGTATGAAGCTGAGAACTGGCATACATGATGCACATCACTGGCCCCGGAACACTTAAGTAAGAATATATAAATAACCATTTAGCTGAATAAGGCAGTTAAAACTTTAAAGATCTACCGTCTTATACAAACATCATCTTGCTTTCATCTTCTTTGGATTCAACAGAGATCACGCTGAGACAAATGGGTTTCTTCATATATGTCTGGAAACCACATTTTAATAGCAAATTATTTTGACTGCTTTATAATCCACGTGATTACTTTGACCGCATTAAAAACCGAGGTGAGGAGAAAAAGGACAGAAGAGTTGACCAATCTGTGGAATAACCAGGGGCAGGGGTCCCTGACATATACCCTTCCCAAAGCAAAAACAAAACAGCAGATTTCAAATGTTTGACGTTTATGCCATCTATACAGCGCATCACAGGAAAAAAAAATACTGAGCACGTTCTTTGACAAAAGGTCAAACTTGACAGATAGTCCTGTGCATAAAACTCTGAATATTGAGAGCTCTTGTTCCTCTAGAAGAGTTCGAACCTCTGTCTTTAATCCCCTAAGATCATCTTTCCATCTTATCACAGTGCTAGGATTTATGGGAACATCACGACTTGAATGGCCTTTTTCCTGTCACATATTCATGTGCCCACCTTCCTGTTCTCTTCCTTGTAAATCTGTGTCTTAAAGGTGACCAGAACTGAGAACTCAAGACAACCGTGAAACACAACGTTAAGGCACCACCATGTAGTAGTGGCAGCTAGCAGCTAAGATGGATGGAGACAGTCAACACGGAAATGGAGCTGAGTAAACATGACCAGAAAGGGATGGTGGCTAGTTAGGTATTGAGGAAAAGGAACCTATGGCAAGCTTGAAAGGCCTGCTCTGGCGTACAACTAAGCTCAGTTAAGCAAGGAAGCATTCCTCTACTAACTTGCTACTTATGCCGAAAATAACCGAAAGCAAGAAACAACATTTCACATGCTAAAGGCTTCTAAAACATTGATGGGATGAAAAATTAAGGGTTGACTGAGAACTGTGGCAACACGGGGTTGTATGTTGTAGGGACTGGGGCTCAAGAAGAAAGAGGGCCGCGTCTTCTTTTACTGGCATTTAAAGGTATTTTAACTACCATGACAACAACAGTGACAAGTTCCTAACACTGTACGCACTTGCCGTTTCTCTTTGCAGCCCAGTCGCCAACTACCAAATCATGACGGCACTCATCCCCTTTCAAAAAAAAAAAAAAATACCTGGGACAAGTGGGACAAGGAAGGAGCCCTTTAAAAACAGCAGACACGCACCGAGCGCTCCTCACCGAGCTACGCTACAGCGGCCCAACCGCCACCTCGCGGGTAACCACAGCCGACCACCCCAGCCCGCCGCCAGGCGAGCGCCGGGCCGCCGCCGCCGCCCGCTGCCTCCCCGCCGCCCGCCACCCGCCGCGCGGGCCGCCCCTCAGCACCCGCGCGGGGACCGCGCCTCGAGCAGCCCCTCAGCCGGGGCGGGGGCAGGCATCGGGAGGGCACGGACGGGCAGGAGCAGGCCCACCTCTGAGCGGCGTCAGGGGAGCGCAGCGCAGCGCGGGCGCGCGGCGGCGGCTTAACGGCCGGCGGCGGCGCGCGCCCCCCTCGCGGCGGCGGCGGCGGGCGAGGAGAGGAGAGGAGAGGAGAGGAGAGGAGCGCAGCGCAGCGCACGTGTGGGCGGCGGCAGCGGCGGACCTGGAAGCGGATGCGCGGCGGCGGGTTCCGGCGGAAGGGGCCGGGCGGGGCGCTGGCTGGCGGAGTTTCCGCGCCTTGCCCTGGGTGGCGGGGCGGCCGCGCCGCGCCTCGGGGGGCCGCGTTCGCCGCGCCCGCGCCGCCTGCCCCTCCGCGCCGCGGGTCATGCTGCTGCCGTCCGACGTGGCCCGGCTGGTGCTGGGTGAGTGCGCGCGGGCGGGGCGGGCACCGCCGGGCCCGCGGAGGCGGCCGCGACCGCGGCCGCGCAGGGCGAGGGGAGGGGAGAGGCGAGGAGAAGCGAGGAGGGGGCTCCGCCGGCCGCTGACAGGGCGCTCGGGGCGGCAGGCGCGCGGAGGCAGCCGCTGCGCCCTTGAGCCTCGGCCGGCGCCGGGCCGTGGCCGCCCGCCGCCGGGGATGTCACCCGTGTCCGCGGCGAGGCGCAGTGCCTGGGCCGCCCCGGGGCGGTCGGGCGGCCTTGGGCCCCGCTTTTAGCGGGGAGCGCGGCCGGTTCGCCGGCGGCTTTCGGCCCCCGCGAAGGCAGCGGCGGGGCAGGTGGAGGCGCCACGTTGTGCTCGGGCGGGTGCTGCGTCGGGAGCCGCCCGGGAGCGGCGCTGAGGTGACTCCCGGGAAGGCCGGTGGGCTCTGCCGCCTCCTTGTGCGGGCGGGGGCTGGTGGGCGAGACTGGGGGGAGCCTCTGCTCTCAGCACCAATCCCGGTGGTCCAAGAGGCCAGATGAGAACAGGTGAGGGTTCAGCTGGTTTTTCTTTCCCTGTTTCCGTGAGCCGCGAGGTCAGATCGAGAACTCCCTTCTGTGGTGCGCGCTGCGTCCGTGGGAAGCATAAAACAAGTGTTTTCAGGACCTTGACAGCAGGGAGGATAAACTGCTAAAAAGACTTTACGCTTGCAATGTTTGGTCACAGCCAAAGATGAGAGCAAGTGGCCGTGGATTGGAAGTAGGACCCCTATATGTAATAGGTACGCTGTCAGCAGGTACTGGTCCAGGTCGCTAAGATTTCCTGGCAGTTTTCATAGCAAGATGCTGTTTTCAGGTGCACAGACAGCCTGGGCAGATTTTGCCAGTCAAAAACCAGTGAGGCTGAATCTTTTCTTTCGTCTGTCTGCAGTTCTATTTATTTTTAAACGCTACCTGAAACGTTTGTTGTTGCTTTTCGAGAACTGAGCGTAACAACAGAAACATTGTTTTTATTATTGCAAAGTAATAGGATTTTTTTCAAATTCTGTGCATTGTAAAAGAACACTTACAATTTGGCGCGGGATATCTCTTTTTGGCCATTTACTTGCTATACTTTTCGATAAAATTTTGGTTAAGTTGTAAGTTTCTTAGTAAACAGTTTATCTCACGTGCTGCGTAGAGACTTGTAGATAGAATAAAAATTTTGAACGTTTCGCGTGTATTGAGGATGCTCCGTCCTATCTTGCGTCTGTTGTGGCGTAGTGCATGCAGTAGTCCTAGAAAATCTCTGAGCAACCCAAGATTGTAGAACAGGATATTCTTAACAGTTATTTTTGTCTTCTAATAGCGATTGCTCCTCTCTGAGGCATCTGAATTCTGAGCAGATCAACAGGCTTCCTAGCGCAGTTCCTCTTCCTTTTTTTTTTTTTGTTTTTCTCTAGCAAAGTCTTTTTGGTGCTGTGAGTGTTGATGAGTATTGATTTAAGAAACAGAACTAAAATGGTAAGATGAGCTTGCCTGTAGAAAAAGGCATAAGCAAATTTATCGTTTTCTAGGTAAAGAGTGAATGAGTACTGTAAGGTAGACCATAGGTCTTCACATATATTAAGATAGAACAAAATGTTGAATACTTTCTAGTTCAGCAGGCACTCTTCCTTTTGTGCCTCTAACTTGTTTTTGGTAATGTTGAAGGTTGTATATGATTCTGTTATTGTAATGTACGTGCACAGACAATTTAAGTTCAGTCGCCGTTATCTGCAGGAAATTGATGTATGTGCCAAATAGGCCTGTGTGCTGGCATTCAGTCATCCTTCGCAATAGGAGGCTCAAGAAAGAAATTGCAACTGTTTTTTAGCAAAGATCCAGAAGATGGGTTTGATCTGTGCTGGTATGGCTGTTCTTACAGTCGAACTCCCATCTAGCTTAATGCCCTGTCTGTAATACTGGTCAGCAATGGATGGTACAGCAGACAGGCATAAGACTGGCATGTAGGTGTATTTCCCCCAGTGTGCCCTCAGCTTCTAGCAATTTGTGGTTTGAGGATTTTCTAACAAAATGTATTTGAAACATTAAATATGGCAGCCCTCTCTATTCCGCAGGTGCCAACTACATTTTGTCCCATATGGGCTAGCTCGTACATCCTAATGAAACTCTCAGCAGTTATTCTCAAACTGTGTTTAACTTTGAAGTTTATTTGTCGGAGGCCTGTGAGTGTGAAAGCTGATCTACTTTTTCTAGCTATGCTTGGATCTGATAAAAGATATTATGTCTTCATGTGAACTTAAAGGCAGGATTTTTCTATGGACTTTCCTGAACTGAGGCAGGCTGTTTTGGGGTTCTGTGTGAATATGATTAGGTATGTGTATTTTAACTCTTTAAACGATTGCGTATGCAGTTCTGCTACAGATAAGAAAGAAAAGGCACGATATTTTGTTTTATGGCTCTTTTGTTCTGTAATCCTTTACTCAGATTGATCTAGCTTTACCTTTTAGCGTTTAGACTATTTGAAGATTAAAGCGGGATTTAAAATACCTTAAAAGAGCATATTAACTGAGGACTGGGATTTTGAAAAAGTGAACTTTTTCAGTATAGTTCCTGGTAAGATAACTACTGAGTCTTGGGGTAGGGTATATAAAGTGTACAAGTGTACACTAGAATACCTATTAAAAATGAAAATTACGGTAAGTAGAAAAACAAAATACTGATTTTGTAAAAATAATTTTTATATAATGTCATTTTTGGAAGAAATCTAATGCGCTGTCTTAACGATGCATATGTTCTACCTGTTCTGAAGCTGGAGAATTTATGGAGAGTTATTGCTGCACAGCAATGCATTTTATTAATACAGTACTATAGAATTCTATTTGTTTATAAAACTAGATGTTTATAATCAAAACCCATGTGTGAGTTTATTCCTGACTTAAGAAGTTGATATTTTCTTTCTTGTCTGTACAGTGCTATGTGTACTAACGATCAGTCAGAAATTGTTCATATTGTCTCACTTCTAGTCTTGAACAGTTTGTAAATCCAGTACAATGTTAATAATATGTGCTCTTTCTGGTTTTAACTATTAAAGGAATACGTTGCAAGATAGGTGTTCTTTCATAATGACTTCAGTTTCCTTATCTAATGCATGAATCCTTATCTAATTGTTCCAACGTTATATCATATAGTTGGTCGTATTAATGCTTCAATACCTACCAAGCACAACATGCAGAAATAATGAATAAAATAGCAAAGTCTTCTGTCTGATTTATTGCAGGGTATTTACAACAGGAAAAGCTTTTAGCTACCTGCCGTGAATTTATTTTGGAAAGCTCAGATTTGAAAGAATATGCAGAGCACTGTACAGAGGATGGGTTTATTCCGGCCTGCTTGCTGGTGAGTTTGTATTTGTAACACAGCAAGTTAAATTGTGTTACAGCCGCGGAAGAGAAGCCTTTTTTTCCCCCCAAAAAGAGTTTTCAGAGTTTTTTTCAGAATACATATGAACAGTGTAACAGTTGCTTCTCAAATGGTGCTTAAGCTGTTTAGTTTGATGGTCATCTCTATTTCTCAGCATCTTTCAATATTTAACATTACTAATAAATAGTTAAGAGGAAAATATGCCAATTGTGTTCAGCATGTTACATTTAGTCTGCTTCATTGTTTTCAAGATTGATATATACAAGGGTGTTCCAAGCATTTTAATTGATTTCAGGATTGCTCTAGTGATTTATTGAAGATCACTTCCTTTTTTTTTAGATACAGCAGTCGGTAATGTTCTCTTTCATGTAAATACTAATTTAGGTAAGGTGCCTCAGCTTTATTTGAGCGTGTCAAAAATTGGTGAAAACAGCTATGTTTTGATTCAGCTTCCCCTTTAATCAGTATGATCTGCTTTGTGCCAGATGAAACGTGGAACTTTGGGCATGGGTATAAATACAACGTGCAGCTGCGTACGTAGATAGGTGCATATAACTACAGGACAACTTGATGCTTTGCACTTTCAGCATATATGACCTGAGATTTTTTTAGTTAGTAACAAAATTATAGGTTTTGGATATTGCTATATATCAAACTTTTGATATTTGTATGTGTATCTTCTTCCCGTTTTGCATTCCATTCTTCTAACGTACCACTCAATCATGTAGTCTGGGATTTTGTCCACAATATTGAAAGTGTGTGGAACTCTTCTGAGATCAGTGATCGTGATACACGTATGAGCATGGAACTTCTTATTTCGTTAACAAGTGTCTAGTCATCTATACTTTGGGAGCAGTGGGGGAAGGGAATTGAGAACCAAGCTATGGCCAGGAAGAATTAGACTAACAACTGTAAGTAGAAAGGATTTATTCGTATTCTTTAAGTTTTTGATTCTCTTCCTTTTCTCAAGAGATACCTTTTTCCTATTTTTCATAGAAAGGTGATGATATTATAGCATAAAGAAAAAAAACTCACTGCAGCGCAAAATACTTGCAATTCAGTAAAGTGCTTTTGTCAGGCATGTGCTGTAGGAGTTGCTACAAGTAAACAAGACAGAAAGGTACAGTAAACGATAGCAATAATTTGAAAATTTTATTTCTCTGTTTCACCTAAAATAACAGAACAAATAAATATGAAATGAAAGTTAATAATAGTAATTGTACTTTAGGCAACAGCTCTGTTCAGGTTTGCATCTTTGTGCACTTTGTTCCAGGATGGTGCATATTTGTTAACCCAGGGTAGGTGCTCTTAATCTTATTCTTGTGTCTTTAGTCCATAAGAACAAAGACAAGTCAAGCTGAAGTCATGCAGATCTGAGTGCTGTACCAATGGTGTGCAACAAGATCATACACTTAAATTTTTTGTTCAGAATGACATTTTGGTTCATAGATTGTTCTCTACCCCTTCTGAGACAACTCAGCACCAGCAGCTTCAAGTACAGTTCTTTGTGTTTAAGGTTACCATGGTGTAGTCTTTTAAGAACCGTGATAATTAAGTATGCCAAGACTGTCTTTTTCACAGCTTAAATATAATGTGTTACAGTGAATGGAGTATATATATTAGGGAAGATTCTAAGATGAGTGGGCCTTTTTCTTTTTATTTTTTTTCCCCAGTCCCTGTGTGGAAAAAACTTGACAACTATTCTTAATGAGTATGTAGCCATGAAAACAAAAGGTAAGCCTTCAGAGTGAGACTTATTTATTTATATATTTTTGTTGTTTATCTGTCAAAATTATGAGCTACTTGAGGAAGGGACGATACCACAGTCTGTATTTGGACTTAGAGTAATACCCCATCTATGTTCAAAGCTGAAGGCCTTGTTATCATGCAGACGATTAACTGCCACTTAGATCAGAATTTTAGAATTGCCAGCCTATATATTCACTTCAGATTTGAAGATAACTCTTACTGTAATAAAGCACAAAAATTCAATAAAGCATGCAGAAAGTATGGGTGTACGATTGTAAAGTTGTTTAGCTGTTTATTGTGAGATAAATAACAAGAGAGAGTCCTATGGCATGACATGTTTCTTGTCTGGTTTGTAAAACTAATTAAAATTCAAAATAATTTAATAGTTTGCGTAGATGGCAGAGATGGAATTAGAACTTTTCAGTTTAATTTTTAAAAGCAGTTTTGAGTGTCGGAATTTGACCTAGTCTTACCAATTTTTCGTATGTGTTGTGTAATCAGATTTTATTAAAGTGCTTGGTTCCAAGTCTTGTAGTTAAGAAATACCATGAGTATTTGATTAAGAAATATCATATTTGGCATGTTTTTGGGTTTTTTTTTTTTCCTTTCTCACTATGTTTAATAGAAATGGTTACTACGGCACAACGTAGTTTTTTCAAAATAATTTGTACTTGGCATCTTGAAGAAAATGGGTCTGTCTACCTCTTTCCATTTTTTTTCTTTAATGTTCTGTGCTTCAAAAATACCAGTTTTTTCACTGTTTTGGGTGACACCTTAAAAGAAACTATAACTTTTAAAGAGCTGTCCCCTAGATTAAAATTTTCAAAAGCACACAAGTGACTTGGGAGTATAAATCCCATTTTCAGAAGGGAGTTTTATGAAGCTGGGTTAGCGAGTTGGCTCAGGGTCCAAAGTCACATGAAGATTCCAGTGAGAATCATCAGCATGAATGTCTCAGTTTCATTTAGCGTGCTAAAACTAAGCGCTGCATCCATGATGACTGTATGTTCATATCAACCAGTTATTTTTTTTTTTTTTTAAGGAGTTTGGACTCTCTAATTAGCAGGATATTAAGAAGGCCGCTAGACACCTAAAATTAAATGATATCTGAATAACTCCAAAATAATTATTTTGAGTGTGATTTTACTTTTTCTCAACATGTATCTATTTTAATACCTAAATTTTTTTTATGGTTTATTTTAGAAACAACAAATGAAGTTCCAGCAATGATGTCATCTCTGTGGAAAAAATTAGACTATACGCTCTCTCAGATCAGGTAATACAGCCTTGAAATCAGGAATGTGAAATTTTGCCTTAAGAGTGAGGCTGTATGTTGACCAATTCTTCTTCTATTCGTATCAGAATGGTTTCCGTGTTTATTATTTCTGAGAAATGGTGAAAGATGCATGATCTGAAAGTAAATGGCTGAGTAGACATCTCAAGAATTTAAGCTTGGGCTAAGCAGATAGGAGGGTGTTGGTGTGGTTTTGTGTGCGGCCTTCCTGTCATAAAACAATATACTATGTTTTATATAGAAACTGCTGCCATTGTGGTTATGTAATGAGAAAACTAACAGTAGGCTTTATTTGAAGAATCTGCAGCTATCGTTTAAAACAAAAAACAACAACAAATAGTCAGTCGATAAAGCCATCTTAAATAGTGCAAAATTGGTGCCAGACTGAAATTTGCCATATGATACTCTCGCAATGGGTAGTTGGGTGTTTCCATAGAGCTCCTTTTATTTATGTCACCCACTTTATTTTATAGGAGTATGCAGAGTTGCACGGGATTTTCTGCTAATCAAAGGGGTAAGTAACTGAATGAGTTGCATGGGATCAACAGGGTTTATGTTCAGCCTATCTGTTGTGGGAACTATGAGGGAATGCTACAGCAATCAGTAATTTATCCATATTCTTAAGAGCAGATTTTAATCTTGTCAAATCTCTATCGCAATGACTTTTCAGCATATGCCTGTTGTCCTTAGGGCAGTCTGTGGCTTACTATGATGATCAAGAAAGGAAAATAAGAAAAGGCTTGCCTCTGGCTAGGTAGCGTTTTCTCCTCTGCTGAAAAAATTTTAGAGGTTTATGCAATTAAAAGGTTTGAAAGCTGCTGCTTCACTCCTGAATTGGTTGACTTAATTTGTGGTTCACAGAGGAAGTGAAAATATAACCGGTCTAATTGTCATGCAGTTTCAATTTCATAGAAGAGGAATTTAAAATCATATTATAATTTTAAAGCAAATATTTTATACGTGTACAGACATACATTTAAACAAAATTTGAAAAGTTATACTCATTCCAGCTAGAATTGTGTTTCCTTCATTGCAAAATCTGGCAAATGAACTCCCAGAAGAGAAAAGTTATTTTATATTTGCAAATAAATTTTTATCTTTGTAGTACTTCTGCTGGGGAACTTGTGTGAGAAAAACGAAGGTGCAGTATGGGTATTGGCCGTTCTTGGACCTGAGACTCAGTAGATCAGGTGGTGTGATGGTGTTTGAATTTAGCAGATTTGGTCGGATAAATAATTGCGTAATTATATTGGCTTAATTATTTCATGTAAGGCCATTTATATAGATGATATATAGTGAAATGTCATGTTGGTGTAATTTAGTCCAAGAAGTGTTTAAGCAGTGATACGAGCACCAGTAATACTGGTAGCAATGTCTGTGTAAGTGATCTGTACTTCTTTAATTACATTGGCTCAAGCCTGTAAAACAGAAGATAGAAATGGAGGTTGCTTACTGGTTGAGTTTCAGAAATTAAACATTTAAGCATGAACAAGTTTTAATGGAGCGTCCTTAATTAGATCTAACACGTCGATGTCCAAGGACGATTACTTGGATAATCTGCAGCCTTTTTAAGATAGTGTCATATATTTTCATCTTGTCTTTATTATCTCTAGCGCGTACAAGAAGTGGAATTGTAGAAATGAAAAGACAGAGAATACTTCAGCAGTCAGCTCCTCCAAACTCAGGATTGTTGTCTATAGCCCATCAGTCAGGACAACAGAGTTCCTCTTCTGTTATAGCTACTCAAGTTATGCATAGGCCAGCAATAAATCAAAGTATATCACAGACAAGACTGAATACCTTGTTTGTGCACCAGTCACAAACACAGGACAATAAGATCAACAGTAAGTTGCGCTTTTTTTAACCTTTCTATGTCTTTGAAAAATTTGTGTGTAAGTCACCTTTGCTTAAAAAAAAAAAAAAAAAAAAAAATTCCAAGAGATTCCTGCTTTGTTCCCCTGACTGTCCAGAATGGTCCAGGTGATTAAAATAAAAGGCATGTCCAAAAGATAAGTAGCTCTTGTATGTTTGCTAATGTGGGTTTGTAGTTCATAAGTACATCAATTTGTCATTGTTCTATCATGTGTTCTCAGCCTCTGCCCAAAAGCTTGTTTTATTAGATAGGATATCACCTGGACATTTTAAGATAAGTTTAAAAGTAATGCTTCTCATTTTCACGATAGTATCAAATTATTTTTCGTGAATTCCCAGCAGCATTTGATTCAAACATACTGCATAATCTGTAGATTTATATAATGCCTTACGAATGTCACTGGAAAAGATATTGGCGTCATGATTGATTAATTTATTTATTTATTTTTAATAAAGCAGGAGATTTCATACACATTCAGGTTCCAGGATCACAAGAACGAAAGCCTCATTCAAACTTGCTATCTCCAGGAAGACGAAAAAGGTGAATACTTCTTTCAGATGTTTTAGAGATTGTGCAAAGTTTTAAACTCGTGCAAATTTTTCTGAGTTGGTAGACTGTTGCAGGTTTAAGGTCCACTGACAGTGGCCAGCGTCTGATACTTCACGGAGGAACGTCTAAGAACCTAACATTAGATTGATAGGAGGCTACGTGTGTTTCTTGCTTGCATACAGCAAGCCTCTACGTTATTTCTTAGAGTTTTAAAGACAGGCAGAAAGCTCTGAAGCCTGAGCTGTAATAATCCTTCCAAAATCAATTATGAAAAGTATCAATATAAATATAAATGTATGAATGTACATTTTTTTACATATACATGTTTTTAACTTAGAGAAGCTATTGGCTCTGGTAAATTTTGATAGCATGAACATGAAACTTTCTGCTAAAAGTGCTATGAAAAACTATGTTTTGCATAGATCTTTGATTCTAGTGTCCCTTTGTTTTTAATGAGGCGAGAACTATGTTTTCTAGTCTTTTTCTGTTCTACTTGTTGTCTTTATCCCTGAATAAATCCCCATCTTATCAGTGCTTTTTGCCTGTAAATTTTCCAAATCCTTACTCATTTTTACTGTTTCCAAATCCCCTCTATTCCTGCATGATTTCTTTTGCATGTAGGTGATTCATTGCCACTGCTGATTGTCATGGTGGTTTCAGAAAGGATCACACCAATCATCTGATTTAAAAAAAAAAAAAAAAAAAACCATATTCACCATCTAAGTTCTTATGCAGCCTAACATTTGTTAGCTTTTTTGACAACAGTTGTACCTTGAGAGTTTTATTTTCAATGATGATGCCCAAATCACTTTCCTGAGAGGCAGTTAATTAGAACCTGTACGAACAGTTAATTTTTTTTCCATCCATTTTGCGTTATTTTGAATTGTGGGCATGACATTCAGTTTGTCATTGTGCTCTTTTACCCACTCTTTACGTATATTTAATTTTGACTTATTTTTATGCGGTCAGACAAAGTACAAGATAATGAAACAAGTGTAAAGTTTTATTGTGGCTACAATATGTGGTTAGTTTTCTGTCGATTAAAATATTTCCCTTGCTGAGGAAGAGGAGGAGGAGAGATTTGATTAACCTCCATTGTTTGTTATGTTCTCACAAAATATGTCATAAATTTCCTGAAATGCTTCAGTGAATCTCAGAAGAGGAAAAGCACTGCAACATCTGCGCCTCTTTCAATAAGTAGAAGTTCTCAAGACACTGATGAAGTAATAGCAGAAAAAGAAAGTGAGCCACTTCAAGAATTCATAGATGGTAACTTCCCAGTGAGTATACACTTCTGGAAGGTGTTTAGATTTAGAAAACAAATTCAAATTAAAGAAAGCTAGTTCCTTATATGTTGCTCATCGTAAGTATTATAGACATCAAGTTTAGAAGTTAAATGTATTGTTTTATATTTTAACTGTCTCTGCTTCTACTCCGTATGGCATAGCTACATATTCTGTCAGAATATAGTAATTTTTAGACAATGAAAATCAGAAAGCACAATAAGCCTTGCTGTGCTTCAGGAGAGTATGAGTATAGGAATGTTTTGTGATGCTTTTCATAGAGATGTTCTTCAGTCATGGACAACTTAGTGGACAGTAAGGATGCTAGACAGTCAAAAAGGTAAGCCAGTTTTTTCAGGAAGAGAATGAGTTTGCACTAGCATCACATGAAATAGTTAAAATAGAGATTGTTATTGTTTTCTGTTACTACAAAGAGTGTTCTCTGTGTTGAACTGATTTTTACCAGTAAGTCAGAAATTCACGTTCCTTTTGTAGCAATGATAAAAACAGGTATCTGACCACTTTAAAACTGTGCTTTCCAGCAACTGGTTATTGAAAATGCCAGAGAAAAAATCCTGAGCAACAAATCTCTTCAGGAGAAGCTTGCTGAGAACATTAACAAAATCTTGGGCAGGTAATAAGCATACATATGAAATGTACAGGTGGTTCCTTTTACTTTATTTTTGAATTCTAAACTAACTCCTGTGTTCCAGTGATGGCAATGTCACACAGGCTCCTAAACAGACAGACAGTGGCCCCACGGAACAAGAGACTTCGATCGATGAAATACTTGGACTTCAGGTAGATGTGGATTGCCCTATTTATGTTTTTTTGTTAGCCAGCCACATGAGAAAGATCACTTTTTGGGACTATGCTGAACCTCTGTTTACTGCCTGATATCGGAGATCAGTCTTCTTTCTCTCATCCTCTTCTGATTTAGTATGAAATCTATTATTTCTATTATTTTTTTCTATGATTTTTACAATACAGCTAAGCCTGTCTAATGGCTAGTGTCTGCCCAAGGGATAGTCCCACTACTTTCCTTGCGTAGGTGCTAACTCCTATGTAGTTGTGTGGTGGTGGACTGGCTCAAGAAGCTGAGCTGGCAGGAAAGTTGTATTTTGTTGGAGTGAGTTTGAGACAGTTTAGCACTCTGAGCTTCTTCCTAGCGCCTGTACAAGGTACCAGAGGCATGCAGCAGGGTCAAAAGGCAAGGGAGTGGATCGCTCTTGGCGGTGGTAAGCTGTTAGGTTGCCCTCAGACTGTGATCCAAGTACGCTGTTGCACGGTCATCAGCTGCTTGCTTTGGATCACTGGATCTATGACACCAGTAATTTCAGAAGCTTCTGGCTCGGGATCCTGATCAATAGACTTATAATGAGGAAGTTTTCAAGATAAAAAGGAAAATATCTTGCAGCTTCTTAACATGTTTATTCTGGTCTGATTTTTTTTTTTTTTTTTCTTTCCAGATTTGCTATTAGTTAAACTTTGGCCATCCAATGTAGAAACAGATACTGTCTTTGGAACCTAAATACAACTCAGTATTTTCTTGCTTTCGGAGGATAAATATATTCTGCTTCTACACACTTCCGTTTTAATGGTCTCCCTCCGCTGTCTTGCAGCCCTTGAGCTGGCAATCACAGGGGCCCTTAATGACGGAAAGAATAATCTCATAGTCGTCATGAAAATGGAAGGAGAGTTTAGGCAGTTCATTGTTTTCAGAGTAGAGGTGTTTAGTTTTTAAATGCTATCCTCTGTCATTTGGTGATTTCCAATGGATATTTGTTGAAATCCACAGTTGAAAAGCTGTATTCCATTTTTCTGAGCAAAACAGAATCAAAGCAGCTTCTTGGTTGCTGAGACAAAACAATCAAAAAAGCATACCTCGTGGACTGTGCCGATTTTAATAATCGGTAACCCAAAGGATAAGTGCTTGTGTCATGTCAAGTGAGAAATCTTGAAAACGTTAATTTATAAGACACCCTAGACCTAATTGTGGTATGGGTAACCCAAGTTCCATACAAGCCAAAAATTCTTTACGAAGTAGCTAATGATTGAGTATGGCCTAGAATAGTTAGGCTTTTGGCTGATATTTTGCATAGTTTTCACATCAAAAAGGCATTCTTAATAGACTGGTTTCCCTTCCGCTTTATCCACAGGAAATCTTGGGCTCATAGCACTCTCCAGGCTAGCGGTATCAGGTCTACTTCTCACCAGTCAGATGTAGAAGTGTATGCAGATATCCTAGGAAAAAGCATGTAGTATTTTCTGGATCTTTTTCATTCACCCTTAAAACCACAGTATCAAGGGTTGTAAAGTGCTTGGAGGATCTCCTGAAGGCTGGGAGAGACTTTCTGCTTGAACTCTTCAGTTTGTACTGACTGCTCCACTCATTTTCCTCCTGGCTGCTGCCAAACAAGTCAACTTGGCTTGGGAACCTTAGAGCAGTGTCCCATGTAGACATGCCTTCTTACTGCCTTTCATAGAAAAGTAATTGGAGATTATATTGTAGAACATCGAATGGATAAATGAAATAAAACTTCATTTTTTTAGCATTGTCTTCTGGAACTTTACCTAGTCGATCATAATTAATGAATTATATGCAAAACCAAGAAATCAGGGTTAATTTGAGGATTTTTTTTTAATCTTATGGCTGGTTAGCGTGGGCTCACTCTGTTTACACCATCTGTATAAGCTTCCAGTATAGCCTGAGATTTAGTCTTTGTTATGTGGAGAATATTCTCATAAGCATATGCAGGGTGTAATGTCTGACGAAGACAAAAAACACTTTAATCACTAGGTTTTTTTTTTTTTTTTTAAGACATTAAATTCGTGGAAGAAATATTTCCAACATTAGTCTTCATGTTTCACTGCTGAGCAGAAATAATAGAACTAAAAACAATTTGTAAATAAAACAATTTTTTTTTTAATTGAGTATGAAAGTAATTGTCTGACAGTTGTGTATGTCTTGTTGTTTTTCAGGGTGAAATTCATATGTCAGAAGAGGCGATACAGGACATTCTAGAACAGACAGAATCAGATCCAGCTTTTCAGGCGCTCTTTGACTTGTTTGATTATGGTAGGTATACTATTCTCGATGTACTATTATTATAAAGCATCATGAATGATGAGGTTTTACAAATGTTTCTTGAAGAAGCAAGGTAATTCAGCAGATTTCTTTTGCAAGAGAAATAGACTCTATGGCATTTGCATCCCTCAATTCAGAATGAGATACTCATATGTCTTTATTTGTGGCTATAAAGTAGAGCGTTTTCACATAGTTGAAATTCAGGTTTTGTGCTACTCGCAGTGATTGTTTTATTGCTGCTATTTTAGACTCTTCTGGTCCAAAGGGTGATAGTTCCTGTTTGTTTTTCTATTTTGTTGTTGTAAATTCTTCTACTTGTCTAATCAGGTATATCTTCAAGTACAATGTAAGGTTGTTTCTATGCTATTGCTGGATCTGTAATAAAAATAAAAGTAGAACAACAGTTGTTCTTTACTTAGTTTAGGATGGGATTTTTGAATTTAAAATCCATATGCTTCATTTAAAAATGTGTTAATTACTTTTGTGTGTAAAACGATGCATTTAAACATTCTTGGTGCTTCATTTTGAAAACAGGAAAGAACAAGATAAACAAGAATTTATCTACTGGTATTTCTGGTCAGAATGGAGTAGAAAATACAATCCTGGTGGATGAAAATAACCTGGAAACACTGGAAAGTTCTTTAGGAACAGAAGAAACTAGTAAGTGTAGGGTTCCCCTCCCCCCCAGATCTCTTCTAGTGTGTTCATTTTTATTATGAGAATACTTTCAGACAATTTGATTCTATATATCAAAGGCTTCATGTTTTCGATGACAATACCCAATCTGAAGTTCACATTTCATGGACATACAATTGCACCTAGTCTATCGGAGTTTCAGACTGCTAAATTTAAAGTAGTCCATCAGTGTACTTGTAAGTTGTGCTTGATGAGCTCCTGAATGAAATCAGAATGTCTGCAAAACCCATTTACTCATTCCAGATAGATACTCTGCAATTTTCAGTGTGGAACATATGAAATAAATATAAAGATAGTATTTTACATTGAACCCTACTAATCTTTTCTCTCTGTTCTGTAATGTACTGGTTAGTTAGTACACAAAAAGAGTCTTACTAAGTTAGAGACTAAGTATACATAGGCATACTAAGTATGTCTAATCTGTCTACTCTGTTCTTGACAAGTCCGTCAGTAGCAGATATTTAGAGAGAGTATATGAGAAATAGAGTAAGAGGTCTTTTTCCTGAGATGTTCTTTTGAGCTTCTGGAAATCTGATTTAGTGACTTCAGCCATTTAGTTATTACATATATACTTATTTATGTACAAACTGAATCACCAGATCACCTGATCTGTCCAGTCTAACCAGATGTTTTCTACTCAGCTTAAAAATAAGGATTAGATGAGTAGTGTTGTTCCCATTTAGTTTTGTGTGAAACAGTTTTCCATTAAAGTGATTTGTGACTGTAAAAACCCTGTAATAGAATCACCTGCTGTAATCATTATGGAACCAATTTGGTCTCTATTTTACAGGTCATCATTCTAGAGAATCTCTATCCTGTAAAGATTTTCATTTAGGAGAAGCATCATGTGCCTTGAAGAATAGCGTTAATGATGATGACATGGCTAAGAAAAATACAGCCAATGAACAGCTGCATGGAAATTGTAGACCAAGAAAGCAGGCTGAAATGCTTAAAACAGTTACCACTGAACAAATTGGAGAGCTTGAAATCCCTTTTGACTCTGTGCCTGGTTTGACTGAATCTACCAAAAGACATAGCTCTGATAGTCCACATAATGAACACTGCGGAGATACTTACAATGATAAAGAGTCAGCTGCAGTAGCGTCTGAAAGTGAAAGAGCTATGGAAACCGAAAAAGACACACTAAGTCATAATGCTCAAAGTAGTCCTGGTTTGGAATACGTTCATTCTGGTAGTCCACAGATTTCTTTAGTTTCACTGACAAATGGTACTGCAGCCAGCGATCACAGAACACAGTCTAGAAGTAAATGTCAGTTATCACCAGATACATCGCTATCTGAAAAAGCACATGTTAAAAGCCCTTCTGATGGGAGTCCTGACCACAGCCTACTGCCAAGAAAAAATAATTCATCAATTTCTAGCCAATCAGCAGATTTAGGAAAACAAGAGGCTGTAACAAATGAGACAGCGACATTACCTGGTGTTTTACAGCAGAGTTCTAGCCACCATTCCAACTGTCAGGACCAGGGTAAGCAGTCAGACTGTGCTGCCAGATCTGCTGTGAAAATTTCAGATCTTGACAAAACAGAGTTGCAGCTTGAAGTTGTTGATACTTCTAACAAACCTTATTCAAATGATCAGCATACACTCAATAACCTTTGTAAGAAAGATTTTAACTTCCCTTCAGGGCTATCAAACTCAGAGGGAACACAAGTGGAAATGCAAGAACCTTCGTCTTCTACAAAAGTAGATGCTGATAATGTTTTCTTCTCTTCTGGTGATGATGCGTGTACAGAAATTTCTGTAGCATCCACTGAAAATAATCTCAGTACGTCCGAAATATGCCATTCCCCTCTCCCAGAAACTGCATCCTCCACAGACGAGTCTGGCACCGAGGCCAAAAGTATTAGTGGTGTGTCTTCTAGTAGTCAGCCAATGGATGTTGATCCTTCGAATATAATGTCCCTCAAAATCATCATCAGTGATGATCCGTTTATTTCCTCAGACACTGAGTTAAATAACGCTGTTTCCAGCATCACAGGAGAAAATTTGCCAACTATAATACTATCTTCTCCGGCCAAATCCCCAACCAAAACTGCAGGCCTGTCCAAACGCCTAACTTCAGAAGATACTGAAAAAAACGTGGATTCAGCCTTGGCAGAGCAGAATCTTCTTGTACTTAGACCAAAGGATCCTGTTGTCAGCTCAGTTAACACTCAGAATGAAGATTGTACTGTTTTTTCAGTTGCTGGTGCAACTAATCTTTCCAAAGAAGGGGGATTTATACAGTTGATGCCAGCAACAAGCACAGCTTTTAGCAATTCAAATAACCTTTACATAGCCACCTGCGTGACAGATCCGGCTACTCTGGGCACCGCTGTAACTCCGTCGAACGTGGTTGTGTTGCCCAGCAATTCTATGCCACTTGCAGCCCAAGCTCCAGCAGTACAGCAGTTACGGACTCCTCCTAGATCCAGCAATACATTTGCAGCAAGCCAGACTGTCTCTCCAAACTTCCCACAAGGTAATCTAGTTTTAAAAAAATCACTGAAAATTTGTTGCATACATACAGCTGTTCTCACTTGCTTTTATAAATGCACTAAAAATAAATTTTCAAACAGTGCTCTATCTGCCCCTCGAAACTAGCCAGGAATTATGTATTTTCTGACTATATTATTTGTTATTAAGAATGAAGTAAAAATTACAAGAGTCTTAGATTATGCTGCTTCAAAAAAAAAATAGCCTTATAGTTCAGAAGCTCACGTTACATGATTTCAGCAGTGGTAAATTTAAGGATATTTTGGCTTGCAGTATAAAAGATGACAGTATTTCAGCTAACGTTACCTTAAACTGCTAAATAAAGCAGTGGAATGTTCTGCGTTACTAGGTACATCTTTTATTTATCAGTGATAATTTGCATTTCAGGAATGCTGCTTCTAATGGCCAGTATTTGACCAATTCTGATCCCATTTTAATGGAAAAAAAGTCACAGAGGTCATTTTTTAAATATAATAGCTTGAAACAGAAAGAATGAGTATATTGCTAAGAGAAAAAGCAGGCTCACATATGCTAATGTTTTGTTTTATATATTTGACTAAATTTTGTTACAACTCTTTAATATTGTTAATACTCTTTAGTATTTGTTTATTTGTTTTAATAAGGTTCCTTGCAAGTAAATTCCTGTGTGTCGTGGGTACTCATATTTAGTCTGGATACCTGGCTGGATACAGATAGACTATCCAAAATGACTTTCTTGTGTCTCCCCCTCCCCACCCCCCCCCAAAAAAAAAAAAAAACCACTAGTTTACACTGTGGAATTTACCTCAAAGTACTCAAATATTTTGCTTGTGAGTATGAATTTTTCTGTGAAAGAGTTGCACCGGTGAAAACTCTAGTACATCTAGACAAAAGTAGAACATTATTTTCTTTCCATAATAATGCTCTCCTGCTGCAAGCATTTTTATTAACACAGTTTTAATTTTTAATTTTAAGTGCTTTTCTAGTGTTAAACACAACCATAAATATAAACCGCTTGCAACCAGCAAATTGCAAGACTTCTTTCCAAAAGTATAAACTTGTCACAGTTATCCTCGAACTTCTGTGTGATCAGAGGTCAGTACAACATTGTGTGCAGAATCTTCAGAGTGCTGGCTTTTTTTACTGTTAGGATTTCTTTATGCAACTATTATCTTCAGCTTTTTATCATAGGAAGAGAAATAGAAATATGTCCATTCTTCTACATTGGATATTTTTTCCTGCATGTGTTCATGGAGCTGAAAGAAAAATATACTCTACGCAGTTCATCACTTTTCAGTTAACATGCTATAATTAATTTCCCTATTTTATGATTCCTATGTGTCTGGTAGCCATAATCTTTTACAACCTGTTAGGAGACTGGATTTGATTTAAAGCATTAAGTAAGAAACTTTGGCTTACATCGTCTATATAAATCTCATTATGCTTTTTTTTTTTTTTTTTGCTTTTTTATCAATTGATTTCAAGCCCGCTAATGAACTATGGTGTTGCATTTGACACCTCTTAGCAGCCAGGAGTATACATTAGATATCTGCATATAGACAAAACTAGCCTTTTTCATCTAGTTTTCCAGTCCTAGGACGAAGGTGTTCTGCTGGATGCACCAGAAGATTAAAAAAAGAATTGTTTTTTGCTATCAACTTCTGGGCATGCTAATTGTGGGGAATAGAATGCAAATACTTGGTTATGTTTGCTAAACAGCAAGATGAGCTATGTAATGTTACTTTTTTGTTTTTTAAATTCATTATAACTTCAAGCCTTAACATAGGTATGTTGTACTTTAAGCTTCATTTTGAACCATTTTTTAAGGAGGAAAACAAAATTTAATTTAAGAATCCACTTAAAACTAAAAATAACGCTTGTACTCATCTTGTTTTGTAAGAGTCGTGCTGAGGAGCCTACTTTTCTTTAAAAGCTAAACCTTCTCTTGCCACAGGTTTTGACCATGCATAATTTTAAGAAATCCTGGCTTCGTGCTTTTATTTTCACTGAGGTGTTTTATTTTCTGTATAATTTTAATCCCTTTTTTTTTTTAGGCTCTGCTATTATAATTGCATCTCCAGTGCAACCTGTCTTGCAAGGAATGGTGGGAATGATCCCTCTCTCAGTAGTGGGACAAAACGGAAATGCTTTCTCAGCACCTGCTCGCCAGGTAGCATGTTATAAATAAATCTTCTATCTTTTCAAAATTAAAGCTGAAGTTCTCCTTAGTCTTTTGGTAAATTGTAATGGGATATTTTGATTCTTTCAAGGTTCTACATATGCCTGTAGCAAATCCAGTGTGTAGCAGAAGTGTTCCTAAACTACCTATCCCTCCCAAATCTCAGAAGATCCCTGGAGCAAGAAACAAGACTAATACAGGTACCTGCCTTGCATTTTTGAGAAGGGCAGAAGTGACAGTTCTGAAGACATGTCAGTTTTGACTGAAAACACTTTAAGTGCCATTCTCCTCTGCTAGGTAGCAGCTGGGGTGGCTTTGAGAGAGGCCTGTACCTCTCATTAGTAACCATATTTGTTCAATTTACAAATAAGAACTGCCAGCATATTAGACAATTCTTAACTCAGGATCAAGCTTATTGTAGAAATTTAATGTTTCAAGACCCTAATGCAGTTCGAAAATTGTACTTTTCTTTATGTTTCTGATTATTTTGCCTCTCATTGGTTTACTCTACATTGGTTAAGTGCAGTTTACTGCTGCTGTTGAAACTAAATTGCCCTGAAATACCAACAGTTCTAAACAGCTGTTAAGGATAAATATATTTGATATGTATCTAAGAGTACATTTTTGTATAAATAGGCAATATTGCTCTATCTCTTTTATCTTTACCATTTCCTATAAATATACATGCGTGCATTCACTTCATTGGGAGATTGTTTCTTTAAATAGTAGATTTAAACAAGTCTGGAATTTAATTTGTTTCTCAGTATTGGGACAGGGTAAAGAAAAATAATTGAAAATTAAAAAATCTTGTTTGAGTTACAAGAGCAACCTGTGTTTCAGCTTGTTTGCCTCTTAAAAAGAGTAGACCTAGCCATAAAAGTGAAAATAGAATGAAGTTGTAAATTAAGAAAAAGGCTAGGATTTCATACTTAGTCTGTATTCTGATTAGGCAATGGGTAGCTGAGAGTTGCCTGTAGTTATATCCCTCTTTCTGCTTGCAAATTCCTGCTGTAAGATTCATAAGTGTAGTTTAATTCATTTTTGTCTTGCCAGGCTTATCTATTATCTAAGATTACGCAGCAAGCTTCTTGTTCGTACTTAATTGGTGAGCTTTGCTAATCTATTAGTCTGTAAATCTTAAAATTAGGAAAATGTTGCGAAGTTTTATTGCTGGATTTCTTTTTTATTGATTCTGTATTGTGGGAAAAGTTACTGTACCGTGAGTTGATTTACTTGGATTACTGCAGTTTATTAATGCTTCATCTGTTGTTCTAGGAAAATTGGTAACAAATGTGGCTGAGCCTTTGAACCATGCAAATTCTCGTGCACAAAGGTTAGTAATGCTAGTTATTCAAACTTGCTTTCTTTTCCTTGCCGTGGATTTCTTTGTGCAGTATGGAGGAAAGGGGAGGGGGAGGTGGTATGGTTCACGGGAGCAGATCGACCGCACCAGTTAAAAGGCGTGCTGAAAGGCTTTATTAAACGCTGAACCATCGATCGAAACAGGTTCCGGGAGCAAGAGAGGATTTCTTACTCTACGTTGTCATAAATCCATTCAGTAGATAACAACAAGATAACTTTTGAATAACTATATTAGCAATGTCTCATTTACATATATTTACAGAAACTTTCTACCATGGGTGTAATACGTACACGCCACATAGGTATATTGACACCACACCGGGATGACCAAGGGTACAGACAGACAGAAATAGTTGTAGGAAAGAAAGATAGATGCCCGGAGAGGCCACGTTGGGCAGACGTGCCTTCTCCTCCCCTCCGGTATGACACCGGGGGGCTGCGTAGGCCGCAGGAGGGAGGTGCGCCATGCCCCAAGGAACTTACGAGTTTGAAGTAGACGGAGCTCTCGCCTGGGTGGCCGCCAGTCTGGCGCCGTGGGCGCCCGCGGCGCCCCCTTGGCGTCCCAGGCCAAGGGGGACGAGGGACGTTCCACCGCTCCTAGTCTCTGTGTCTCCCGCTGGTCGGGCGCCGGCAGTCCCGCTGCCTCGGCTCCAGTGCCGGCGTCTTCAGCGGGGGTTTAGCCTTTACCAAGGCTACTCGGCTCCTTCTGGCCTTTAACAAGGCCGCCGAGCGTCGTCTTCCCCGCGCGGAGCTCCTCGTCGTCTTGGATTTCAGCTCGCTGCCACCACAACAGCGAAACAGCTGTTCTTTGTAGCCCCAAAGCAGCGGGCCACGTAGTCATAGGCTTTCACGTGGCAGTTTGGGATTGGTTCATGTTGGATGCCTTTATGCAAATTGCAGCCACTTTGGCAGGAGCAGGAGGTTCTGTTGGAAGATACAGCAAAGAGTAGCTACCTTTTCATTTTTTCTAGAGCTCTGTTGCGTTTCCCCTTCGGGGAGAGGCTTTTCCAGGCTGAAGAATCCTAGTCTGCCTAATTGTTCTTTGTACAGACTGTTTCATACCTTTTTACCTTCCTTGTTGGCCTTTTCTGAACTTTCTGCAGTTGTTACTCCTTAGTCCCAGTCTTTATATGTTGATCAAATATTTATACTTACAGAATGGAGAAAGCTTTAAATGGGTGTTTTGGTTGAGGGGGAACTTGCAGCCAGCTGAAACAAACTTAGTAAGAAAAAAATGCATTGCTGAAGTATTTTTACCTCATTTTTCAGGACTGGAAATTCAGACAAGCTTATCAGTGCAGAGCTAGGAAGGAAAGTGGAGGAGAACTTACTTGTACCAGCAGAGAGCACGAGCTCACATTCAAGACAAAGTGAAAGTCACAGGAGAGTGCTTTGCTTTGATAATGTCCTGCCCACTCCTGGAGGAAATACTCAAATTCAGACTACTAAGAGTTTACCCCAGAAAGAAAGGAATGAAAATACTTTATTTGCTGTTGACTCTGCATCTTCTGCTAAAGCACAGGTGACAAAGAGAGAGAAAGATAAAACGTTGCCTAGAATTCTCTGTAAGCCAGAAGTTGGTAGCAGCAGAAGTGTTTCTGTGAAGGAGCCCCAGCCTGAGCGGAAGGTGGTAACTGCAGGGCTTCCATTAGATCCTTTCCACAAGACTACAGCAAATAAAGAGAATGAGTTACGAAGAGATAGTGATGAAAAACAGAAGAACCAGGACGCTGCCAAACTCTCAAATGGCCAACAAAGCGTTAGCTTATGGAACGAAAAGACGGTTGCTTCAGTGCAGGAGCTGAACAAAAAACAAGGGTCATTGTCAAACGGGAATAGCAAATCTTCAGCATCTGTTTCTCTGTCCTCAAAGGAGCCAAAACGAGAGCCAGCTAAAGTTTCCAACCAAGGCCTTTGCTTGGCAAGTCCTTTCACTAAACAATGTGTAGAAATGTTGCAAGACATTCAGTGGCATAGCCCTACTAGTAAAGCAGTTGAAAATGGAGAATTACCAGTACCCCGTACACCATCTGGAGTTGGGGACAGGCACACAGACGATACTACGGATAGTGTAAGGACACCAACCTGTCGGCGTTTCAATGAGGACAGCACAACACCTAGAATCATGGTCCCTCCTGCTACTCCAGACTTACCTGCCTGCAGCCCAGCTAGTGAAACAGGTAGCGAAAATAGTGTCAATATGGCTGCTCACACACTGATGATACTGTCACGGGCTGCTATTGCAAGGACTAGCACTGCAACTCCACTGAAGGATAATACTCAGCAGTTCAGATCTTTAAGGAGTACAGTAAAGAAAAGGAAGCTAGAGGACTTGAATGAAGGTGAGAGAAATTCTCGTTCTGCAAATAGAAAAGACCTTCAAAGCTCTCCAACACCATCAAAAAAGAAGAAAATAAAGGCGAGTACAGGCATTTACTTTTCATTTAAAATATTAAATATACAATAGACTGAAAATTATTTATAATGAGATGGTTCAGAGGTGCTAGTCCAAATCCTTGACATCTCATAAATATTCATCAGTTTTAGTAACTTTGCCTCTCAAGTCCATTTTGAATTAACATAGTCTTAAGATTTGTGTACAGTGCTCAGATACACAAGTAACTCCCATCATTGACTTTATGCACCTATCTGTGAAAATCAAATGAATTATCTTAAAATATGACTGAGTGGCTAAATTCAAGCTGTTGAATTTAGAAACTAGGCTAACTCACACTAGGTCTTACTAAAATTCAAGCTATTCTTGCATTTCCCCTCTTCACGGCCAGGACTAGAAGGCCATATTTTGTGTATTGCCAGTCTCTGTAGTCTATCAAACCTTACCTTTAACTTGGGGATTTGATTTAACGGCAAATAGCACAGGTATAGGTGAGACGTTAAAAGGCTGTGTATGTAAATGATCAAAAGGGAGGGAGACGCATTATAATTCTAACTCATCATACTTACTAACACGTATTCCTGAAATATTATGAATGAAAAATGCTCAGCTATTTATAGCAACGTACACGTTACAAAAGCTGAGAGAGATAGTGTGTCTGAAGTCTGGGTGGGCTAATGCTAAAGTTGAGAACTTTTAACTATGCCTGTCCTGTAATCATGCAGTTTCCTTAGGGGATATGCACAAGTGCCTATATGTTTCAGTGTCCAATTTCTGAGTGAGCTTTGTACAGTTACTTCTGCAGCGTGGCTAGGGAAGGATAAAGAAAAAAAAAGAATGTTTAGAGACAGCCTCAGTATTCTCAAATTCTTGGTATTTCATGCAACTACTCTTCTTCTTCAACAGAAAAAGAAGCTGCCAAATTCTTTTCCGGCAGGAATGGATGTGGACAAGTTCTTGTTATCTCTGCATTACGATGAATAAAAAGATATGAACTGTGACTGTATAAAGCCAGTGTTCTATGCTGAGGTTTTGCATGGGAGATTAATTCTTAAGGATGAGTTGCACTTTCAGTGCACTGAAGATTCACTTTATAGCAAAATCATGCTGTTTCTGAAGCAGGTTGCTAAGTCTGTAAATATCATTGAGTTGGTATATGTTTATTTTTGAAAAAGCACTTGCATAATTATAGAGCCATTTAATTTGCAAAATTGTAAATTTGTATAAATGTAATGTACGAAAAGTTGTAAGTAAGTTTCCTGTTACACACCATGTTGTCTGCGTTCTGCTGCATTCTCTACTTACTTACCCTCTGAACTGCTTCATCAATTTGTGAAAAAGTTGTGAATTTGAAGGCAGTGTTTGTAATTCACTGTTCTAAGACATGGACAGCTAATTTTTGCCACTTTCCATTGTCTTGTTGAATCATAAAGAAACTTCAGATGTAACTGACTTGTAGTAACATTATCTTCTGTTATAATTGTAAAATCCATGTTTTAAGGCTTTGAATGAATTATTAAAAATTACATAAATCTAAGGCAAAAAAGTTCTCTTCTAATGAAGCTTTCCCCCCAACCATTCAGACAAAAAAATTAAATGTGTGTAGGCCTAGTCTGTTTCTAGGAATTACTTACACAGTACTTGCTACATAGGATGTTTTTGAATGCAAAAAATATTGTAAAATGTTGTACCTTCAGTATGAATATCTAAACTGTAGTGATAGCCAGAAAAGAACTTGAAAGTGTTCTATTGCAAGAGTAAATTCTTTGAACCATCTTTTGTACTGCTGAAAAGGCATTTAGTAATGTTACTTATGCTTTTAGCCAGATACAGTAAAATTTGCATCTAATCTTTTGGTTTATCATAGAAAGTGGTCACAGCTACTCTACAAACTCTCTTCAAGACCGATACAGGAGAAGCTCAAGCTACATTTTAGTACTAATTAGATGAAAATTAATACACTTAAGCCTTGCTCCAGTACTGCAGAATTTTCTCAAGTGGTGTTTCCTCCTTTGTTCTCAAATTGTTGAGGTCTTAAACAATGCAAGTTTTCTTATGAGAGAGCTGTACAGCAACAGGGCAACGTTTCAAGATAGTATACAAGGATTCCTAAGGAACCAATATTATGCAGTAGATGTTTATATTAAACCCATCCAATAATTTAATACTGCATAGCATTTACAGCTTGAATAAATATTTTTGTTTTAATGAAGTTGTGTGTGTCTCTTACCTGACTGATTAAAATAATAAGTAAGCAAGCTGCTTTGTGGAAATTATATAGAAGTGTTATGTAACTATAAATCAGTTAGTTATTTTTGAAGACAAGAAGTTCACTATTAACACTCAGATCTAATACCAGTAACTGTGAGAGACTGCTGGGGCAGGCAGCAGTGAAAGGCAATCTTTGCAGCAAGGCAAAAAAAAAAAAAAGAAAACCAGTCTATTTGTCTTCGGTACATGGTGGCATTTTATGCCTAATAGTGGACTCAAGGGTATTCTGATTTTAAACAGATTTGCTACTTCAGACAATGTAGTTCTTTCATTGGACAGCTAGTATCTACTATAGTCTGACATTTTCAGTTCAGGTGATCTGGTAATATTAAAGTAGAGAAGTATCAGTATACTTAGGCTTTCAGAAGAAAAACACCTTACTCCAGTTTCAGAAGTGCGCAGCTTCAGGGTGTCATGTGGACAAACACTTTCTAAGTCTTGCATTAGAAATAGGTATCAGACATGGATTAAAAAGTTAATTTTATTAGTATGTAGCACTTAAATCCCACTACTCATTAGATACCTCTACAAATTCCTTCCTTCCCAAAAACAAAAAACACCCCAACCACATCAAGGTATATATTCCTCTTTCCATCCCCAGTTTTAGTAGGTTTTACGATTTAGAACAGACTATGAAAGAATATTCACCCTCTGGCAAAAAGCCTACTATAGAAACTGTATGAACTTTTCACTAAAGCCTTGATCAGAATTCACTGCCTCCAGTAGAGTATATTCCTTTTTCCCCATACTTTAAAATGAATCTAAGTTTCTGCTTAACTGTGAATTCAAGAATGCAGACAGATACTTGGCAGCTCTTACTGAAAGAGCAACAAAAGACACTGCACCTTTTTTGGTGCTGACTATGCCGCTATGCAAAAGCACGTTGACAAAATGTGATATCAAAGCAGCTTAAAGCAAACAAAAAAAAAAAAACCCACACTATCATATTTTGAGGCTAAATCCACCTTAGCTATGCCATATTATTACTTATGTTTGGCAGTTACAACACAATGTCTTCCAGTTTAGTTTGATACTATACATTAAGCCGGTTAAAAGAGGGCTACAGCAAGCCTCCTTTTTTTGCATTTGACATGGTGTGCAACAGCAGGGAGGAAGGAGGGGAAAAAAAAACAACCCCCCCACACACTCTCCCCCACACACCTTCAGATAAAGCTTCTCCCTCTACCCCCACCATGAAAGTCCCTTAGCAGTATGTAATAACTTTAAAACAGTAAGTTATATAGCTATAAGAAATTAGACTTAGCTGATCTAGTAGTAGCACTATATGACTTACTTAAGGGAATTAATTTTCAGTACCATAAGTCATTGACTGAGGAGCCACACTTAGCACAGAGAAACATTCTTTATTGTCTTGAGAGCTGACATTATCGTAATTTGACATTCTTCATTTGTACTGTATAAAAATGCATTGAGTCAAAGTAATAAAAGCCCAGTTGTCCATATCAATAGTCAATGATGTTTTAAGAAGTTTTAGAAGAGTTGCAGTTAAAGAAAGAATTCCTCCACTTAGTCATAAACAAGATGTAACAGGTACCACTCATCATACTGATCAAAGAGGGTTTAAGGCTTTGTTTCCAACAGCTGGTTGGGCTTACAGCTTTTGTATCAATATTGCAGAAGCACCTCCTCCTCCATTGCAAATTCCTGCAAGACCATATTGTCCTTGTTTCAATGCATGGGCCATGTGGACAACAATCCTTGCTCCAGACATTCTAAAAAAAGGAACAACATAGCTTAGTTTGAAGGAAATTCTTAATCTGACCCCACAAAAGAAGATAGTTAGCATAACATAGCACGGATTCACTGGAAAAACCACCACCCCTCTTACTGACATTTAGAAGCCAATACAGGCTACTTCTCTAGCTACAGTACTTCTCAAGCAGAAGGAGATTTTTTTGTATGTACAAAAACCAGCCTCCATGTTTGTCCAAAGTTTCTTCTGGAAAAGGAAAGCCCCTCAAGTATTCTGTATATTGCAAAGCATCTCTGCAGGCAGCAAAGATCTTTCAAATCAACAGTTCATTCCAAACAATCTCTCCTTTGGTTACAACTTCATATAACGCCATATGCTACTTTGATCTAGCTAACATAAAAAAATTTAAATTCTGCCATTAGGTCGTAGAAATTTCCTTTTAAGAAAAAAATCATATTCCCTTATCAGAGGAAGCTGTCAGAACAACAGGTATGTCCGCATGGCTTGAGGTATAACGCCTTGATTTGCACTTTGCTGGCAAATTTCTAAACAATGAAGTACTCCTCCTTGTTCCTGATGTACCAAGTCGTTACTTCTAATCTATATCTAGTTAGAGGATTTGAAATAGATTTCTCCTCATAGACCTGGGCTTTGCAGTCTGATCACCTTTAAGGCAATTAATGGGACTTATTAAGCCATATGCAAGTTACTTGCTGTGTTCTACAACAGCTCTCCCTTAACCAAATGACAGAACTTCCAAACATAAACAGAAGACCCACCAACATCCCCCAAACTATTCCAGCTCTCAGTTACATACTATTGAGACTATTTTGACAAGACTTCAAATTTCACTTTGCTGATGTAAGAAAAGAAAAAGTCTCTGTACTATATCCTTAGGTATTTTCATAAGTTTATTTGCAAAATTTATTAGCTTAACTAGTTGATTAATTGCTACTGCTTATATTGTTGCATTAATACTGTTATGTTTTCAAAGGTTCATAAATCCTTCCAGCTATGGTAACAAGCAAGCTCTTTAAAAAAGTAGATGATAATCAACTGTAAAGAGAAAAATGGGATCATGCTCATTTCAAGGTATCCTGAAGTTTAACACCTGGATTCAGGACCTACTTGATACCAAAATTCTGTTAACCTTTCCTACCCACCTTAAGTATGAGAATAAAATTAAATGTATTAGCAATGCATATAGAAAACATTGCCTCAGAATAAAACCTACTATGTGCAAAACAAAAACAAGCAAACAAAAAAGCTTATTTTACATACCCTATTGGATGTCCCAGAGAGACAGCACCTCCATTAATGTTCACTTTTTGTGGATCAATACCCAGCATTTTAATATTGGCCAGCACCACAACACTGAATGCTTCATTGATTTCCCACATTGCAATATCTTCTTTTTTCAATCCTGCCTCATTTAGAATCTAGAAATAATAATACATAAAATAATTAAAATAAGTGCTGCCATGAAAAAAATTATGACGCTAATAGCACTTCACATAAATTAGGTCTATTTTGAAGCACCAGTGTTACAGTTTTAGAAGTACAATTTGAAAATTCCCTAGTAAACTCGGACCTCCCTCCAATTAGTTTTAAAAGTTATTATAATAAGAGCAAAGATCATTTTAAAATTGTTACACTACAGCTTGCTAAGGCAGAGATGCCATGCCCTTACAGAAGGCTTAAACTGTAGCTGAAACCAGCCATCTCTCTGCCTTTGAGCATGCTTCAGTACTGCAACTAAAATGATCCAAAGAAAGGCCCAGCTAACGTTAAAGCAGAATTTAATTTACAGCATCAGGTTCAGGAAGAATGAACCTATGCCCATAGTTTACTTTTGCATTTACAAAATCCACAAATCATGTTCAGAATCTGCAGAGGGCAAAATTCTTTTTTTTTTTTTTTTTTTTTGCTTTCCTTTTTGCAGAGAACCTTCTAAACACAAAGAAAGTAAATAATGCAACAGCAGCTTCCTAACTTTGTTTCCAAAGTTATTGAATCAAGATGCCTTTAGGTCCTCCACTATATCAAGCAAGAGACTCCACTTTGCATGTCAGAACCTCTTTGCCAGATGGGAAAACAGCAAAATTGAAGTTCTGGAGTACAAACTGAGGTTTTGTAAAGGAAGAAATGGAGAGTACCCCCACACAAAGAATACATTTTCATCACACTTTTACATCAAGACCATTGCTAGGTTAAGTGCATTTACACTGATACAGAGGTGCCTTGTGCCTTCAGTTCCTTTATGAGATAGTCTACAGTTGTATAATTATCAATGTATTCTGCTTTTTAATTATACTAGCTGCAAAGCCTTGACAGTGTAAACAAGCCCAACGATGGTGAAAACAGTATAAAACAGTATTCTCTTTCAAAGTAGATGAGAAGTTTGTTACTCCAAAAATCTACGTTCTAGCCTTGACCCTCTGAAAAACATGCATTCTTTGTATTTATGAAGTAATTATAATTTAAACCTAACTACAGAAATATCAATCCACTGAGGGATGAAACAGTGATCCAGCGCTAGGAAAGTCTGTTGTTTTTCAAACAGCACCGAGTTTTATTCCTACCTTGGGAACGGCATATGCAGGTGCAATTGGAAAGTCAATAGGGTCAACAGCAGCATCTGCAAAAGCTGCAAAATCGTAAAAGCTGTTTAAACACCTTTTGTTCTTACCATAGATGATGTTTATTTGTGCAAGCTGCAAACCCAGCTAAGATAGAGAAATTCTGAATATAATGGTCTCTGAAAACAGATACATCTAAAGTTTATTACCTGCATAACAACATTTTCAGATGTTTAATGTCATCCCAAATAGAAAACTCCGGTTATAATCAAGGGCCTGCTTTTATGGCACTTGAAACTTCCAAGACTATTTTGAGAAAATGCAGCCATAATACAACCTATGGCCCCACCTTTTCTATTCCATGAATGAAAGATAACAGGACAAAAATGATTCCCAGTCTGAGAGCATACATAGGAATATTTTCCGGGACTGTACTCAAAGAAGAAAAGAAAAATCTTACCTACTATTCGTGCCAATGGTTTAACTTTTAGTCTCTTGGCTGCCTCTGTAGTCATCACAACCACAGCAGCTGCTCCATCATTCAGAGTACTGGCATTAGCAGCTGTAACTGTTCCTAAAAGAATGCACTGATTAAACAGACTGTGATAGCTCAGGTGCATCCTGCTAACAATTGTTTTCTTCAAACTCTTGAACCTTTGGTCTCAACAACATAGTATTATTTGTTGCGCTGAGCTAACTAAAAATGAGTGGATTTTTTTTTTTTTTTAAATGAACTTAAACTGGTACAATTGGCTGTATTTGCAAGCCATATCCAAACAGTAGGTTAGATAATGGCTTCCCTATCAGGTGTATTGTCAGCGTTAACACAGAATTTCAGCTTAGATAGGACTGTGAAGAAGTGGCAACTTTAGCCAGAAAGATTTATCAGTTACAGATGTAGGGAAGGAATAGGTAAATATATGTAAAGGCACACCAGCTCTCACTGAAACAAGAAGTTACTCTTGGTGGAGACCAAGGCAACAGCTAAACTGAGGCCAATCTCTTTGAGTCCTTTTAAAGTAACTGTCCAAACTAGGTTTTCACTGGTTTACATGTTCGTGAACCATCTTTTAATTCAAGCCAATTCAAGCTGTTGTGGATTCAAGACTTCAACTTCTTGCCAGAATATTTCTTTACCTTAGCAAACATCTAAAAGTTAGCAGACTACTATCTATCAGACATCCAAGCCCCTGTAAGCAGTACTCTTCACAATAATAAAGTATCTTTGCACTTGGTGTTAAAGAAAACAAATTTTAAAAAGAAAAATGTAAGCAGTTGACTTAATATTTACCATTTTCTTTTTGGAAAACAGCCTTCAGCTTTGGAACTTTACTAAAATCAACACGTTTGTATTCTTCATCTTCTTTCACTTCTGTATCTGGCTTCCCTGAAACATAGATTATTCATATTTTATAGTAAACTCTGTTCTTAAGATATAATTTTGATTAAATGTTGCCCAGTTTAAATAACTTATTTCATTAAAAAATATAAACTTATTCATGCATGTCAAGAAATCCACTTGTGAAAAGTGACAAAATTTATTCCTTAATCCCACTTATTCACAGCAAATCTTTTTTTTATACTACACGGTGAGTGAATGAAAGGAATAAACAACATATCTTTATGGTAATTAATAGTGAAATTAAGACACAGACGTAATACTAGCAAAAGTCATCCTAGCTAAATTCAATACCTAGTCATCCACTCATTAAAAAAAAAAAAAAATGTATATATCTATATGCACACACACACATATGTGATACTTAACATTAAAGAAAAAGACAAGAAGAAACAGACCACAGGTCACTGAATGGGTTTCACCAAAAAGACTGCATAACAGAATTCTCTTAACTTATCTAAAATAATATTAAATATTCCTGAAGTCTGGATATTTAAACAACAGAATTCACACTAAACACAGATAATTTTACTTCTTTCAATGAGAAACAGAATTCATTTTATCATGCCTTTCCAAAATACCTTTTTGCGAAACAGTGACAGGAACTATTTCATTTCTCAGTGTTCCTGATTCCCAGGCTGTTTTGCTCTTAGTGTAAGAGCCTATAGCATAAGTGTCTTGTTCCTCTCGTGAGATGGTAAGCTTCTTAGCAGTGTTCTCAGCACAGTTACCCTTGGAGAAAACAAAGCACATTAGATTTGGCACTTCTGGACATGTGACCCAGAAATATAACTCAAAAGCTTAACCAGTAGATTATTGGAGTTGAAGATGACTATCATTTGGTGTGCATGTCATGAACAAATAATAGTTTCTGCTTTTGAAATATGAACTTCAGATTTAGGAAATGTTTTCTGGATCCAGAAAACATGCAAAACTAAGTCTTAAAATGCTTACAGACTGTCAGAGAAACTGACAAAAACTCTGTCAGAGCCTGAAGAAAACTGTTCAGCCATGGAACAGTATGTTCACATCATCATACTAGTATTTTTATGCCATTATTAGCATGTCTTTTACAAGGGTTAAAAGAACAGTTCAAAACACAGGGCTTATTTAGCCTTTGGGATCTTCTTATACTCCAAAAACTGCATATGTAGACGCGTGCATACCTTTTGTCTAATAACTAGAATGAAATAATTAGAATGAAACAATCATAGTCATAATGATTTATGATTATATAATTACAAACACTATCTAAATACCTGGTGACAAAGAAGAAAATGGATACTCATTTAGCAAGCTTGAAAGATTTATTTTTAAACAGATACTGCTCTTTGGTCTGTCATTTCTAAAGAAAACACAGTGAATCGCCTCAAGAGCCTTTCATGCTGTGTTCCTCCAGTTCTTCAAACAAGCAAGTTAATTTCTATGCAGTTGAAGTATTTAGAGTCTTCAGAGCACCAGCAACTTACTCTATTGCTAGAACATAGACAGGTGTCTTCCTAGAGCCTTGGGATGGGCCTTCCTGGGTATTCTCACACTGTTAAGATTTTCCAGGCAGGCTACAGGCCAAAAGGTTCTAAAATACTGTCCCAATCTATTTAAACTTTGTGTATTATAACCAACTCCTACAGCTTTTCCCACATATAAGAACTAGCAAAGCCACTGTGTATACCCCTAGAAACAAGTCTGATAATCAAAATCCACTTTAGCAGGAATGCATAGGTGGTTTCCAACCTATGGCCTGAACAGAGTGCACTACTGTAAAAAAAGAACACAGCATAAACAGAACAGTGAGGTCTGTATCAAATATGTCAATCAGCTGAAGACAGTGAAATGTTCTTCAGGAGACACATTCACGAACAGTAGCAAGAACACTAACTGATCAATAAATATACTCCACAGTTGGGAACAACTACAGGCAAAGGTCAGAAGTATTCCTGCATTGACGATAGTTACTATCTTGTTGAAATGTTTTCCTTGATGCTTGTTCTTCACTACCTTCATGTCAGTATTTTTTCCCAAACTCATCCTGAGTTTGCAGGTGTTTATCTGATTTGAGTTACCATGCTGATAAGTAAGAGTATCAGCTAGCTCAAATCTGCTAACAGACCCTTGTATGTACATTGGGCAGGGAGAGTAAACAGGAGAGCTTGCTGAACCATACAAAGTAGAAACCCGCAAAGACATTAAGGAATTTGATTGCTCTCTCCTACAGAGAGCACAGCAGCAATCTACCAGTAACAAAAGAGACAGGATTCGGGATTTCACTTTCTGTTTTTTAATCCCTGCTCTGTGCTCCTCAGACTTCAGTGAGGAGAGGCATATAAATATTAACACACAATTTGCGACTATGTTTTGGCCTTCTGTCTAGCCTCTCCCTTTCCATTACTACAGGAAGCCTGGAAATGGAAGACTCTGTCAATCCCCCATTAACATTATTCCTCTTTTCTAAATTTGTTAGACAAAGCAGCTTAGTAATTATAAGTAAGCTCTTCAGAGCTGCATCAAGTCCATGGCTGATATTTTAGTATTGTGCAGGAACATTTACCATATGGATATGGTTATAAACATCTGTAAGCCCATCTTTTACTATCAGATCTTCCAGTTTTACTCCCCCATAAGGCGTTGTTCCTCTGCTCATTGTATAGGGAACATTAGACATGCTCTCCATTCCACCAGCAACCATTACATCCTGTTCAAACAAAATAAAAATTAAATTATTAAAAATAATTAACAATGCAGTGTGCTCTCTATGACTTCTTTTGGAAAGACGTATTAACAAAACCTTAGTACAGGACACTTTACAGGCACATTTCCAAGAAGTCTTACAGAAGGGGGAGGGGTGAAATCTCTGTGCAGTTAAAAAGCAAACAGCAGGGACAACAGCTGAACAGTTAATCCATGCTGACAGAACAACTGGACTTTAGTCTGATCGGTAATTTTAGAAAGCTGCAAGAGCCAAATCAGTCTCTTGCAATTCTACTTCCAAAGTTTCCAAGATCAAATTGTAAGTTTTATTTTAAATAGTTTATTTTTCTCATTTCTGTTCTCCATTAGCAGCCTGATATCCCTGTGGAACAAGCAGCAGTCAATTTAAGAGACCAGTAAGAAGAAAAAGATTTAACAGAAGTACTTGGGGTTTTACATAATACTAGTTAATCTTGCTATGTAAGAAGAGCTGACTCAGGAAGGTTTTATCATCTAGTCTGTCAAAATGCCAGCAAAAAAGGAGACTTTCAGTCAACAATAATCATTGAACTTGAATTAGGTTGAATCATTATGACATTTATAAATGAATATAATTAATATTTTTATAAATTAAAACTTCATATAAATAAAGTTTTCAATCTGAGACAAAAAAAATGAAAAACAGCAAAACCTGTAAGGATCATAAGTATACTAATAAATCACTAGGTTCTCAGAGCAAGACGACGAGACATAATTGTGTTTAATGGAGGACTTGACATGGATAAAGGCAAGAAAAATACCAACACAGCAGTGCAAGTCTTTGAGAGTTCAGTAATGCTGCTTGTGCGACTATAAAAAATATTTTTCATCAACATAATCATTAAAAAAAAGCTTTCAGCTTTTTAATTATGATTCAGAGAAATAACAGTTTGGTTCAGAATAGAGGATAAACTAGATCCAGGAACAGTAACATAAGTAATGAAGAAGAGAAAAGAGCCAGAAGATCACTGGAAAGGCTGGCAAACAGAAAGGTAGTTGTGATATGAAAGCAGTGACTGATCAGAGGAGTACAGGAACAAGAGTCCCTGGCACTCCTATTCCAGGAAATGAAAAACTTGGAGACAGAATTAATACAATTGTTTATATGACACTGTCTGCTCATACACACACTCAAGGCACCGAGAATCATCACTGACTTTCATAGCACAGACACCTCACAGCCTGCAGCCAGGAAAAACATGATAATTTATAGCTCTAAGGAGTTACTAACTGCCAGAATCTCTGCTCTCGCAGTTACCTGCAGCAGAGCACATATAATTAGCACACTGAAAACTCCAGTTCTCTTCAGAGCGCATAGCCTGCATCTGTCAAACAAACCAAATGAATGAGCACTAACAAACTCACTGGATGTAAATTACTAAATCCAAATGTAGCTGTTTACACAGAAATGCTGGGCCTGATTCAAAGCCCAGTGAAAGGCTTCCACTGACTTCCATAGGCTCTGGACAAAGTGTCATTCTCTGCAAAGAAAGGCCAAAGTAATAAGTAGTTGCCTAACTTGGTAATACTTATATTTTTACAGTAAAGACAAAGCAACTTAAATATTGTACTTTTGTTGTTGGTTAAACTGAAAAAGAGTTATTAGTACATTTTGCTCTTATGATCCAATTAGTTTGTAAACCAAAAATACATGTTGAAATAACAAAATCTTCACTTCAGCGAAGGGGAGATTTTGCCAAAATGCTCTAAGTATGGAATTAAAAACAAAAATTGAAGTGTCTTTCTTCACATTCACTCTTCTTCTATATTCTTTGCTGCACAGTATTTGATGGCTTGCTGAAGATAATGGACAGATGGGAGAATACATTAAGTAACACTATTTTTCCCCATTCTGTATAGAAACTTAGACTACAGTTGACAAAGATAAGCAGTTCCTCTCCCTCAAACTCTTCAATAAAAATGCTTATTCAGCAACACTAAAAGTCTCAGCTTCTTCTAAAATAATAACAAAGCCTGAAACATCTTAAAAGAATTAAATGTATATATTACAGCAATATCATTTCAAAACATCTTTAACTACATTAAAGTGTTAACATGCTTGAAAGTCAAGATGATGCATGTTTCAACAAGAGCTATGTCTATATAAATTTCTTCAAGTTTTCAAAGTAGAAAGCTTGAAAATTTATTTCCTTATTGCAGGGGTGGAGGGGGAAAGAGGAGAGGTAAAGATGATGCAAAAAAAAAAAAAGAACAAAAAACCAAAAAGCCACATACACTTGTTATTTGCTCAGCTCCAAAAATACATCAGCAGTTCATAACTGGAACAGTCACAAATGTTTATGTTTCAAATTGCAGGTTGCATAAGCAAAACAATACCTCATTAACCAGCTTCATTATCCCAAGTCAAAAACACAGTAATTCATAGGACAGGATCTATGATACTGGTTGTGTGGTTTTTATTCCATAATTACAGCTATATGTCTAGTTAAACAGCATTAACAATCACCCACCTGACTCCCACACATTAGGCTTTGTGCTGCCATCATGATTGATTTCATTCCTGAGGCACAGACTTTATTGACAGTGGTAGTAGGAGTACAGATTGGTAGACCTAAGTCAAATAGATTGTAGAAACAACTGTATTACTTCAAGGGTAGCCTAACACTGCTGTTGGTGTTTCAACAAGATTTCTCATGGAACCAGCTTTTGTCTAAGCCCAAGGAATCCAACAGGCATTATTTAGCCTGTCAGGACAACTTATCTATCCCCACCCCTCGCTGGTATCCTTCTCGGAGACTCTTGTAGTTTCTCACCACCAGGCTCAGGGGATAAGAGGGGAAGCAAGGGAAGAGCGAGAAAGATGACAGAAGACCAGACAACCAACTCCAGAACTATTCCTCCTCTTAACGCTCCCTGCCTCTAAGAAGCACAGAAGATTGAAAAGGTATAAATAAGCTGTTCGAGCTAGCTACTGGCAATACGACTGTACCCCAGAAGTACAAGAGTTCTAAGCTTTATTTTATCCCTTTTTATTTTACCCAATTTTTATTTTAGCCATTACCAATCAGGACCAAAATTGTTAGGTGTCAGTGTTATTGCAGTGTTTCTGACAATAGTTTTTGGGCTCTGCTACGTGCAGCTTAGCTCGGGTCCATTGCCTCACTGCCTCTATCCCAATGTTGCTTTCTAGCGTTAGGGGTCTGCTACCAGCATATCCTCTCCACATCAGCAACATGAAGAAAACAGTTGGGGGAAAGAAGAGAACCTTATTTATCTCTTTCCCTCAGATGGCAGCACTTTTTGCACTCTTTTAGCAAAGTACAGGGATAGAGCCAAAACAGTATTCAGTTATTACCTAGCCCACAGACTTTCCTAGAGTCATGCTAAGGGATGGAATTCTACCCCTACAGGAACAGGGAGAAGAAAATAATTCCAGCACCCCAACATCATTTACGCTGTAGTTAACATTACAGAGCGTATTGTTTCAGTGACAGCTCCAGGCTCCCTAGTAAGATGAAAGTGTAATGACATACCTACAAATCTACAGTTTACGGACACTCACTGACCCCATATCCAAAAAGATTTAAAAGTAGTGAGACATTAGGGGGGAAAAAAAATCTGTTTCATGAAAGATTCAAACAGCATCATCCATCACTAACATAAAATGCCCTGGAAGTAGCAGTTTGCTCTCCAACATCCTCTTTTCAGGTTCTGCAAAGACTGTAAGCAGTAAGATCTATCATGCATAAGAAAATTGATTCCTGAGCAGGCACAATTACAGCCAGTTACATGAGTACAACATACAGCCCTCACCCACCATGGGAAAAAAAACGTACACAAACTGTCTGGATGAAAGGCGGGGCACCACTGATTCAAATTAACCTCTCTGCTTTAATTCATAGCTCAATAACCTACAGTTGCATTAGCAGCAGTCTGCATCAAGACAGAAGACCTTTAACCCCTGAATCAGGAGAATGCATACCTGCACCCAGTACTGCTTGTCTTGCTGGAGCTTGTCCTTGTCCAGCCTGCAGGACATTACCCATATATACTTCTTTCACTTCTTCTGTGGGGATACCTGTGCAATAAGATTGTTTTGATTCAGGATTTTTGGCATGGAAAAATGCAATGCCCTTTTATAGACCTTAGCATTACAATTTTCTGTCAAAAAAGTAGTGGGGAAACATGCCATTTCCAACCTGTGTGCCAAAAGCAGCACACAGGCCTCTGGACATGCCACCTAGATTTGAACATTCATCCATGGAACATAGTGAACTGGCGATCCCACAGAACAGAATTCCCAGTTATCCTTCAGGACGAGCCATAGTTGGCTAACTAAAGCAAACATTTGCAAGTCTCACCAGCGGCCTAAGCACCTCAAATCCCAGGGATGGTAAAATCTATTTGTTTTCTATAAGTTTTCTATCTGCCACAATTATGACTAAGGGAACAGGTATTTTATATGGCTTAGCCAAAATAACAGCTAGCAGCCACCAAATGGAAGAGTCCTGTTCACCCAGTGCTTCTCTTGCAACAGCACTGGTATTCAGGTTCTCACAAAATGCTGACTCGAGAAGTTAAATTTGAAGATAAATCTCCTCCTCCTCAGCCACAAGACTTTTTTTTTTTTGCCAGTTCCCTGAACAGACTGACAAGGGAGTCAGACATGAGTGTGCATGTAACAAGAGGGCAGCAAAGAGAAGGACCACTAGTTTCAGCAGCAGGTACCCTTTACAACAGGTTAAGTGTGTCACAGAACCACACCCACAGACAAACAATTAGCATGTGCAATAGGAATTGAATTAGCACAGATATCCTTAAGTAATATTCCGCTCTTAGAAGCGGCACTTAATGCTTACTGAAACAAGCCCAATAGTTGTTTTTATTTAAGTACCATTTGTGGATAAAAACTTAAGAGCAATATTTGGGGTGGGGGGAAGGGGGGGGGGGGGGGGGGGGGACACGGGACAGGACAGGGACATCACACAACACCTTCTGTTTACCAAGCAACTTAAAAACAAAAGACGCAAATTGATACTGTTCTGAGTCACTTGCAATTTTCTCTTGTGAAAAAGTATTTACATATACCTGCTCTGTCAATTGCTCCTTTAATTGCAATGGAACCAAGTTTAGTGGCTGGCAATGATGAAAGGGATCCCTGGAAAGACCCAATCGGTGTCCTTGCAGCACTTGCTATCACCACTTCCTAGGAGAAGCATGAAGTAAAAGTCACAGTATCTCTCACACAGGCCCAAGTATACCACTGTTTTTAAAAATTTATACTTTTTTGCTCTCTCATCCACACCACAGCTTCCCCTTTATTTTGCAAGTTTCAGAGCACCAAAATTGTCTTAATTACGTCTTGTACAGAAAAAGCCCCATTTGCTCAAATTCTTGAGCCCATTACACTGCTGTCTAAAGATGTCCTAACAAACGCCAGGGAACTTCAAACTAGTGTACTGGTACACCAGTTTGAAGTTCCCTGGCAAGTTCTCCTTCAGGAGAGCTAACTTTGGCCTCTTCAGGGACCTACTTAGGGTAGGGCTCTAGAAGGAAGAGGGGTCCAAGAAAACTGGCTCATATTCAAGCATCACTTCCTCCAGGTTCAAGACTGGTGCATCCCTCCGAGTAATGAATCCAGCAAAGCGGGCAGGAGACCTGCACGGAAGAGCAAGGAACTCCTGGCAAAACTCCAACAGAAGGAGGAAGTACACAGGATGTGGAAAAGGGGACAGGCCACTTGGGAGGAATACGGGGACGTTGTCAGAGTCTGCAGGGATGCGACAAGGAAGGCTAAGGCCCAGCTGGAATTAGATCTGGCAAGGGATGTCAAGGACAACAAGAAGGGCTTCTTCAAATACATCAATAGCAAAAGGAAGACGAGGGAAAATGTGGGCCCGCTGCTGAGTGGGGCGGGTGCCCTGGTGACAAAGGATATAGAGAAGGCAGAGTTATTGAATGCTGCCTTTGCTTCAGTCTTTACTGCTAAGGCCAGTCCTCAGGAATCCCAGACCTTGGAGACAAGAGAGGAAGGCTGCAGAAAGGAAGACTCTCCCTTGGTGGAGGAGGATCAGGTTAGAGATCTTTTCTCCAAACTTGACATCCACAAATCCATGGGCCCTGATGGGATGCACCCACGAGTGCTGAGGGAGCTGGTGGATGTTATTGCTAGGCCACTCTCCCTCATCTTGGAAAGGTCCTGGAGATCAGGAGAGGTGCCTGAGGACTGGAAGAAAGCCAGTGTCACCCCAGCCTTCCAAAAGGCCAAGAACGAGGAGCCAGGAAACTACAGGCCTGCCAGCCTCACCTCCACCCCTGCAAAGGTCATGGAACAGCTCCTTGTGGAGGTCCTCACTACGCATCTGGAGGACAAGAAGGTGATCCGCAGTAGTCAGCATGGATTCACCAAACGGAAATCATCCTTGACCAATCTGATTGAGAGCCTTCTCTGCTGGAAGGACAGGCTGCGGAGATGAGGGCAGAGCAGTGGATGTTGTCTCCCTGGACTTCAGCAAGCCTTTTCACACTCTCTCCCATCACATCCTCCTAGGCAAGCTCAGGAAGCACGGGCTGGATGAGTGGACAGGGAGGTGCATTCAGAACTGGCTGGAGGGCACAGCTCCGAGGGTTGTGGTCAGTGGCACAAAGTCCACTTGGAGGCCTGGAGCTAGCGGTGTCCCCCAGGGGTCAGTCCTGGGTCCAGTCTTGTTCAACATTATTCATCAGCGACCTGGAGGAAGGCACAGAGTGCACCCTCAGCAAGTGTGCTGAGGATACTAAACTGGGGGGAGTGGCTGACACACCAGAAGGCTGTGCTGCCCTTCAGAGGGACCTGGACAGGCTGGAGAGCTGGGCGGAGAGGAACCTCCTGACGTTCAACAGAGGCAAGTGCAGGGTCCTGCCCCTCGGGAGAAATAACCCCAGGCACCAGGACAGGTTGGGGGTTGACCTGCTGGCAAGCAGCTCTGCAGAGAAGGACCTGGGACTCCTGGTAGACAAGTTAAACATGAGCCAGCAGCGTGCCCTTGTGGCCAAGAAGGCCAATGGGATCCTGGGCTGCATTAGGCAGAGTGTTGCCAGCAGGTGGAGGGAGGGGATCCTGCCCCTCTCCTCAGCCCTGGGGAGGCCTCCCCTGGACTACTGTGTCCAGTGCTGGGCTCCCCAGTACAAGAGAGACATGGCACTACTGCAGAGAGTCCAGCAGAGGGCTGCCAGGATGATGAGGGGACTGGAGCCTCTCTCCTCTGAAGAAAGGCTGAGGGAGCTGGGGCTGTTCAGCCTGGAGAGCAGAAGACTGAGAGGCGATCTCATCAATGCGTCTCACCCCCATTTGAAGCAGGGGTGTCATCCAAGAGGATGAGGCCAGTCTCTTCTTCGTGGTGCCCAGTGACAGGACAAGAGGCAATGGGCAGAAACGGAACCACAGGCAGTTCCATCTGAACATGAGGAAGAACTTCTTGACTGTGAGGGTGACAGAGCAGTGGCACAGGTTGCCCAGAGAGGTAGTGGAGTCTCCTTCCCTGGAGATATTCAAAACCCGCCTGGACGCGATCCTGGGCAATATGCTCTAGAGGACCCTGCTTGAGCAGGGGGGTTGGACTAGATGATCTCCAGAGGTCCCTTCCAACCTAAACGATTCTGTGATTCTGTGATTTCTGTCTGTACAGCAAGGAAAGTAGGTTATAAAATAGCACTTCCCTCTCTCTGCTGATTTCAGCCACTACAATTACATAAACATTTAGTCTACACATAGTAAAGCAATATCTCATGCATTGGAAAAGTAAGAATCTTACCAGGCTTTGCCAAAGCTCTATCAGATTAAAGACCTGTGACAATGCATAACAGTAGTTTTTTTAAGAGATGGTATGACATTCAGCTACTCCTAGGAGTCCCTCAAAACAGATTTATTCATATTTTTCCTCAGTTCTAATTTTGTTCAGTGTTACATCAATATGCCTACCTGCTAACCTGGCTCCCTGTGAGAGTAGCATGAGGACCTGACACCAAAGAGATTCACATTTCAAAGCTCTGGATGCTCCTGCACAGCTACTGAGTAGAGTCAATGAATACCTTCAACCCTATTGATTTCAATGGAAGTCAGACAAAAACTTTGTAGGGTCTTGTCTTGAGTTCTTTATTTAGAGAGACAAGCAAAGAAAGAAACCCTAGAAAATATTTAAAAAAATAAAAACAAAACAAAAAGAAAAATCCCAAATGACAGAATACATTTATTGAAAAACTAAGAAAATCCATCTAACTCATAACTGTTCATCATAATTAACTTCAGTACTATAACATATTTGCACTCCTCTTTTACATTGTAATAGCAAGTTGCGGGATAGCATACAGATAACTTTGAAGAGGTTAGATAGCATCATATGTATTTTCCAATAACAGGTATAAGATAGTCAGAGTAAGTTTATAAATTGGCTGATGTACTTCTAACCAATTTTATCCCACACAACCTGACAATTAGTCAAGCAAACAAAAATTAGGAAGTCTTAGCTTTGTTCCAAATTTTGCTGTATTTTGTGATTTTTGGCAAGTGACACCGCCTACAATGCAGATTTGTTGTGACAACTTAACAAAAATCTTCAGGATTTAAGAAGCAGAGTTAGAACAGTGATTTATTCAGCCTGTGCGTATAGTCAGATGGTGCTTTATACTTACATTTAAAGTACGTTGTGATGCATAGTCACGGCTTGTATACTTCAAAGCCTGAAAATAAAAAAGCCTTCAGAATTTCATGTTAAGAATGCTAATACCATGATGTGTCAGTAACATACATTTAAGAATGCTCCATTTTCATGACAGTCATTAATTTATCAATAATCTAAGAAACACTGGCAAATATTAAAATATAAAAATCACAAACGTATTTTTCAAATACAGTTTAGTACAAAGTCTCACTGTAACATCTTTGATGAAATATTTTTTGAAAAACAAACAGATACTCCTTTAGAACAAAAAACTCATTTTGGCCAAGTCCATTATGCAGACATATAACAGTGCTGTAACAGCCAGGAAGTGAGCGATGCTATCTTTAAAAAGTTCACTGGTCTCCCTGTCTGCTCCCCTGGACTTTGGTTCTTTCATTGCCATTGCTAACTTCACTACTTTTTACTTAGTGGCAGTTCATGTCTCCAGCGTCATTTCTTTGGCATTTCATGATCAAAAATGAGGATAATGACCACAGAATGCTGCACTGAGAAATGATAAAACACATCCAAGAAAAAGAAATCATCACCAAATCAGACAAATTCACTGGCTATTAGCTTCATCCAATTAGTCAGTGTAATGATAACAAAGATACATCTGCAGATATTATTTCATATGTCAGCAGAACTGTCTTTCAGCTGATGGCTTAACAGTTGAAGTTAAGAGTTTAAGCCATTTTCACACATAATATTTTAGCACATTGGAGACTTCTGGTTCATTACTGAAAGAGGGCATTCAGCTAAATGACTATTAATTAAAAATAATCATCATTTAATAACATTGCCAGAGCACTACCAGCAGCAGCATTTTATGTCAGAGAATGCTTTCTGGTACTGTGTCCACTGTAGAATTCCCCATTTCTTTTATTTTTGTTTTTCAAAATTGCTTCTCTCCCTACTACAATACAAAAACTTAATCTGTTTCTTTCTTCATTGGACAATTTTCAATTAACAAAACAGAAGGCAGAGTTTTCCTCCTGTCTTTCAATTAGGGTTTTTTTTCCTTCACCTCAGGTTGTAATTTCCAGTGTAAAAGTTTAAAACGAAACTTTTCTCTGAAAATGAACTGCATGCCCTTCGGGCTTTAGCACTGTGGTTTTAAAGGGTTAGTCACAAAAAACGACCTACCAAAATAACATGCCCTTATTGGGCTGTACCTAAAGTTTGCATTTGTCGTAAATTGGACAAATAGGATAGTACTGTTAAGTGCAGCTGGTTTCAGCTAGCAGTACTCATATGCTACGTCCGTGGCGGATAATTCTTTTTTTTTTTTTTTAACTTTTCTGCAGCGAGTAGGACACAAGGCTGTGACAGCCGCTGCCAGCCGCTCGTGCGGAGACGAACGTACGGGCCTCAGCGGGCGGCGCGTTGCCCCGGAGGCAGCGGAGAAGCGCGGCCGCGGCAGCCCGCGCGGCACTGACCGGCCGTTACCGGGCGCGGCGATAAGCCGCTCTCGAAATCGCGGCCCAGCGAACCGCGCCAGCACCAGGCGGCGGCGGGGGTGGGGGGGGTGGGGAGGGCAAGGCGGACAGCGCGACGCCCCGAGGCCCGGCACCCTCCGGCCGCGGCCCCACTACCTCCACGCGGCACCGTCACGGGCCAGCCTTCCTCCTCCTCCTGGCCGAGCCGTTTCGGGCCCGGCGGCGGCGGCAGGGCGGGGCGGGAGGGGCTGGGCCCACCGGGCGGCGAAGGCCGCGCGGCCCCGCCAGGCCTCACGCTCTCCCCTTCCGTTCCCCGCCCCCCAACGCCTCGCGCATCCCCCCCCACCTCACCCGCAGCAGCTCCGCGGCGGCTCGCCGCCGCCGCCCCAGCATCGCCGCCATCCTCGCGCCCGCCGCTTTCCCTGTCACCTTCACGCACCCGCACCCGCAACCCCGCCCCCGCCCTCCGCCTATAGGCACCGCCTCTCCGCCGCCGCCCGGCTCCCATTGGCTCGCGGCGGAGGGCGGGACCATGCCCGCCTCTGCCATTGGCTCCCGGCCGCCGCCCTCGCGAGCGTGAGCAGCGGGCCCCGCGGCCGCGCCCTCCCCACCCCCCCACCCCACCCCCACCCCGCCGCCCTCCCGCGCCCTCAAGTCAACAAAATAACCAAAACACAGATACACGGGAAATTCTCTCCCTACGTAACCCTCGTCTGAAGGCGGTTACGAGGTCTGTGGGGATGCAGGCGCTTGTGTATTCCGGAGCCGGCGGCACCTTGCGCCTATCTGGGCCTCACAGTGCAGCCTCCCGCCCTGTAGGCAGGGGCCAGCGAGGCAGCTCCTGAGGCACCTGAACCTCCTCCCGGGCACAGCCGTCCCGAAACGTTACCTCAGGCTTCAGCCCCGCCCGAGGAACGTCTAGGCAGCTGCGCTTACAACAAGCTTGGCCTCCCCTTGCCCTCAGGTCACTCTCCGGACCAGCTCCCCGGGCTCCATCTCTCATCTTACGCTCCCCCCCTTCACGCTCTCCGCGTCCAGATCTGCGTTTCCCAGTCAAGGCCCGTATCGAGTCCCTACAGCTGTCCCCCCGTCCGTCCTTCCCACGCACAGAGCTACGCCAGCAAGAGCCTGGCCCTTCCCCGTCCTGGGGGAACAACATGGCGCGCGTGTGCTCTGCAGCCTCCTCGGGTTTGTCTGCGGGAGCAAAACACCTCAGAATTATTACGGTACCTTTTAAGCTCTCCCTCCGAGGGAGCCAGCACCCTGCTGCCACAGTACCCCAGGCTGCCTGCTGCCTTCCCTGGGGCTGTCTCTGCAGTCAGGTAAGGCGGCGTTTCCTTGCAGCCTGCCTCCCTCAGGACGTGACCACGAGCTGGAACAAAAACCAAGATACATCCTTTGGGTATCTGGAGAGCAACAGCATCTCAGCAGCTTGTTGTCCAGTCACTATCTTGAGTGGTTTTTCCTTTATTATTTTCCCTTTACATTGTAAAATTAACCTTCATCAAAATTGCTTTAGTTCATTTTTCTATTCTACATCTCATTATTTTTCCCTTTGAGATAGGGTTTCCCCTGCTATCCCTCTGCTCTAAAAGGCAAAACACTGTTTACTTTCTGTGTGTGTCAAAAGACTCTCTGAACTAAAGGTAAGGGATCAGTTGGGACCCACACAGACAAGGGATGCAGGTGTAGCCTTGCTTCCTTGGCTCTTGGTAGATGGCGTTTTGAGAGTCTGATGAACCTAATCCAGACCTTTGATTCAGAGACAAAGTTTTCAGCTGAAAAACAGAGATAACGAAGGGACTAACAAATATTGACTCAGGAAGAACTGAAGTTTTTACCCTGAGAATTTATGAGTACCATCAAGTAAAGACACGAAAAAAACTCACTTGGATATTTTTCCATAAATGACTAATGCTAATCATACGTCAAAAAGTTTCCAGCTCTCATTAACTTCACCTTTATTACTATTTGCCTGCAGCATAAGGCCCTTTTTCTGGGATGCAGCCTTGTAATGCACCAGGTTCATTATGACCTCAGTAAGAAATGCCCTCAGACTCCATAAGATATTGATTAAAATATCATTTATTGGAACTAACCCTAGGAGGAAAAAGAGGATTGTATAGATAATCTTGCATCCCTTCAGATGCTGGGAAGCCCGAGCTGTGCAGCACCGGACAGTCCTCCAGTCAGGTCACAGCATGCGGTGCAGGTCCCATCTGTGGAGAAGTTCCCCAAACTTTTGGTCTTTAGAGCTCTTACAGGATTTTCTTAGAAGAAAACAAAGCTATCCATCATTTCTATTCTCAAGCAAAAGCATGGTCAGGTGAGAACGTGCTGCTTAGCTTCCAGATGAAGCCGAGGACAGGCAGGTGGTGCCATTGCTGGTGCCGAGTGGGAGCTGCTCCCAGGCTCCTCGTTGCGATCGGCCGGTGAAGGCCATCCTGGGCCAGAGACACGCGCAGCCTTGCACGGCCTGAAGCCCAGCTGTACGTGCCATGCAGGCCTGCGCAGGCCCGTGTTTATCTCTTACCTGCATCGTGAACTTTTCAATGTACCACCATCTTCTGGTTGGGATCACTACAAGCCCACGTTGCTGGAATATTACTATCATATCATACAAAGCATCATTTACCTAGCCTAAAGGGTAAGCACGTTTTTCAGATAATTTATCAGTTTTCTGCAACATAAGTGTTAACTCTGTTAGAATTCAGAAGATACAACATAGCACTATACTAAAATTATTTAACTGCTCTGCAACTCATAAAGTAAGTCTCCAACAAGAAGACAGATACTGTTGAAATAACGTTAGTTTAAAAGATAGTGTTGAGCTGCATACGAATTCTAGCGCATAGAGAAACAAACTAAAGAAAAAATACAACGTCCCCCACGGTGAATAAAATCAGTGAGTTGACGCATTTCAGGATACAGAGCTCCTAATGCAATATCCAACAACACGAAGTCTGTTAATCGGTCAGACTAAAGGCCCATCTATGCCAGTGTTCCCTCATGCACACGCACATGCGCACGTGAACTATGGAGCAGCCCTCCTCCCTGAGGTGCAGGCTGCACCTTCCCCCTCACCTGCCTTTGGGGGCTCTTTGCCTGAGCCCCGCCCAGGCTGCAGGACATCCTTTCCCACCTCCTCCTAGACCTGGCCAAGTGGGCCAGTCCCACCACCAGCAGGAGCAAGTGTAACCAGGAGAGGGGAAGAAATCCCTTTGACTACGGGAACTGTTTCCGGTCCCATGTCTCTGGGCAGACCACCAGTTGGCCATTGCCTCCTCGGGTAGCTTCAGGTGGGCACTGACAGGGCTCCTCTGCTAGGTGCTCCCCTACCTTGATATTTTTGGTCCCTTGACCCTCACATACCTTCCTTTTCTTCCCCCAATCAATTACCAGTAGTTTTTTTTTTTTATTTCATTTTTTCCATTTCTTCTTTTGCCCTTTTCTTGTCTGGGAGGGCTTTAAGATTTTGTAGGGTAACTCAAATTTAGGAGAGCTCAGAAAAAAGGAGTGTTCAAAAGGGACTGTAGCAAAAGAATAGCACCCTGTATTACCACTTCTTGAGGTTGAGCAGAAGAGCCTGGCCACTTTCTGTGGTTGATTCTCTTTTAATCTCCCCAGCATCCACTTTTATTGTTTTATGGATGTTTTGTCATTAATATCTGTTCATGAACCTGTTATTCATGCATTTATCTAACCATTTTTGAACTGGCTTGTCACCTGTGATCTGCACTCACAATCTCCCATGGAAACAAATACTAGATGTTCACTTTCCATTGTACAAAGTCTTATTTTAGCTGTTTTAAACCAATTTTTGCTAACCAAGTAGCCCCTAGTGCTGATATTATAGGATCCAGTGAAAATAGTTCTGCCTTATTCTCTGCCTTTATGCTTCTGTAAACCTCAAGTCATTGCCACATCTGCCTTCTCTCTGAACTGAAGTCCTAGCTTCCTCCAGCTTCCTGGTAACTTAGCTTCCTTGGTACCATCTGATGGCAAACCTCGTCAAAAGCTTTTGGAAAACTCAAGTACGTGTCCCTTCATTCCCTGTGCTTACTGCACCTCCTACGGTATGCCAGCAGGCTTGGCAGGATTTTCCTTTAGAGAAGCTATGATGGCTCTTTCTCAACAGACTGTTTATTCATGTGATTTTATGTCATCAGTGATCTTATTCTTCATCACAAGTGGAAGTCATATGCATTAGCCTGTAGTTCCCAGGCTGCCCTCTAGAGCCTTGTTTGTGGCAACCCACGGCACACGATAGGTGACACACCTTGGCCAGCAGTTTGGTTTCACATCTAATTCCCTTCAGAAGCAATGGCTGAATGTCACGTGGTGGACTTATGTCAGGTGGACTTTTTTTAACATCTAGGTTACCCCTTCAGTGCAATACTTCCAGCCTATTTCCCTCAACTTGATCTAATCTCTGACTACCTGCTATGAAAAACGCTATGAATTTCCTTAATGCCTTCAGCAATGTAAAATCAATGCAAAGAACGAACTGAGCTTCTCTGCTACAGCTTTATCATCTTCAAGTGCCCCTTTTGCATTTTTGCCATCAAGCAGTCCCCCCCACTTTTGATGCGTTAAAAAAACAAAAGTCCCCCTACCCCTCCCCCCAACAAGTAGCTTGAGCAGCCTTTGCCAGGACCTCTTCAAAATCCTTTCCAGCTCACATTTGACCTGCTACGGTCTATAGGCTTTCCTAACACCTTTAGGTCACTGATTCCACCTAAACTGTGAGCACTTTAAGCTGATAGAAACTGAAACAGCTAAGTAACTCCTGTGATAACTAGTTTATTTCTATAGGACAGCTTTACATCGAAGACCGTGGCTGTGAAAGACTATACTTTGCCCTAACAGTGAAAAGAAGTTGGAGAAGTGAGCGCAGTGTGCTGTGTAGATTCTGTTTACAAGAAATGCCAATCTGAAAATTGCCATGCACACTGAAGAGTCACTCAAAAATAATATTTATTCCATAGAAATAATTCTAACCTTTGCATACACCAGAAAGCACGAAACACTGAGTTTATTTGCTGCACAAACAGAAAAAAAAAAAAAGAGTTGAAATGTAAGAATTTTCACATGAAAAAGCAAGGACAGTCAAAGAGTCATTCCAGCAGAAGTACTCCTTTGGGCAACCAACAAGTACTACACCCTTTTTTGTTTACTGCAGGATTAGCAACCTGAAGCTCGCAATGATCTGCATAATCTGGTGACAATGTCAGTAATTTTCAGCAACACTCAGATTTCAAAGACAAACATATCATGAGATTCAGCAGTCCAAGTGTGTCCCAATAAGCTTTAAAGAGATATAGCCATTTTTTAAAAAAGGCTATAAACAATAATTTTAGGCACCTCTTAGTCACTTTTGGCAGGTCAGGCTCAGATAAATTTTGAAATATTACAACCCATCTTTAAAAATAATTTAGAAGATGGAATAGCTCTACATAAATCATTAAGTACTTGAAAATCCTAAGAAGTCTGTCCTTTTTTTTTTTTTTTTTTTTTTTTTTTAATATCCTGATCAGAATAAACTTCAGGTTCAGGACTTGGAATCAGGCAAATTTCATACTATAGTATGTTTCAGAATATAATATCTAGATGAGTACTTGAATTCAGTTTAAAATCTTTGTAGGGGAAGACACCAAAATACCTTGCTAAAATGAGTAGTCTTTTATATTACATTTTTATTTTGCAAGAAAATAAATTATACAACTTAAAAAATAAAATTCAAAAATTAAGCAGTACATCAAAATAGTTCAGCTGGACTGCCATACAGAAACTACCACCATTCAAAATTGTACAGCATTATCATCTTGGTAGTGGCACACATTCAAAATTGTAAATACCATACGTAGATAGATATTACAACTCAGGAACTCAAGTTTGCTCAACACTCCAGACTACATATAGTGTCTATGACAGGAAAGCTTTCGTGTATTGTTTATTTCACAAATATGACCTCAAAGAATTACAAAGATAGCATCCCAGTCATTTAGATGAAAATAGAAAACAGTTTGAGTTTAAGATAGCAAATCTTTCTGTAAAACTATCAAATCTTTTGCCAATTGTGTTTTTAAAATTTGCACTTTATAGGACAATGGCATCCCAATGCAAATAAATGTAACACGTGAACATTCAAAACATTTATATTAAGTTTAAAAAGGTGAAAACAAGAAGTCACATTTTGTTTTGGAAATGCAATTGCATCATAGTCATAACGAATGAAAGGTAGATGAGTAAGAATAGAAGCTAGGGACATCAACTGTGGAAAGAGGAAAATGGAAGACTTCAGAATTGAAACTGAGATCCTCATCAAGTTGTTGGGACAGAGAAAGATTAACAGTATTTCTTAATTAAACCCATGAAGAGTGATTTTCCCCACCTCCTCTACAATAAGTTGTATTTCATAGCTATTCACCGTGGCAGTGTGTGTGGCAACATGTTTTTCAGATGCAGCACCTCTTTAAGCTAGGTCTTTGGACATATATATTCATAGCTAAAAATTGCAGCTTTAAAAGTGCGTTGTTGCCATATTGCAATTGAAGAATAGATCATTTTTATTTAGATCTGAACTCCACTCTCCCCCACAGAACAGTTTACCCCAGGCATCTCCCTGTGCCCCAGATGATACTATTTTTAAGTGCTTATTGGTGAAAGTGACCTGACAAAGGACGCTAAATGTGTTTCTGCATCTTTAACAAATTTGCTGGTGTGATTCTGATTTAATTGAAAAACAAAAACAAATCAAAAATCCAACAACCCACATCCATATCCAGTATATGTTTACAGAAAAATGACCATGTTATAGGCACATTACCCATTATATTTTCGCATCCCAGGTGCTGAAAAGTATATAGATAACATTTAGGTTATATTTTTATATGTATTAGTTGGAGGGGAAAACGCAGCTAACTAGCTTGTAGCAATCTATTGCTGTCTGCATACACTCAGACTTCTAAAACAGTCGTATCTGAAATACGGTCTCAAACTTCTCTCTCAAATTAAATCAATGGCTTTGGAATGAGTATTCCCCCCTTTCCAGTCACTTGTATGTGACAATTTCAAATCCGTTATTCTCTGATTATGGGATGGAAACTCTTTATGTTGTAAAGAATGCACTCAAGACACTCTTTAGACTTTAGAGTTCTGGGCTCTCAATTTTACCCTAATTATCCCAAGTGAGGCTTTATTACTTTTAATGTAAGTTACAAATACTGGAAATCTTGTAGCACAAAGTTCGTATTAGAATTTTGACTTCTAATTTATAATATTCAAATAGTTTTTATTGGTTAAATACACAGAGCAGCACTTGCTTTGGATTATGAATAGCAACACCATAGGGCTAACCAAAGATGCAATATTTTTAAACAGCATCCACTTCTGAGTATCAACAAAAGCATATAATATAAGCTATGGGATTTCAATTAATTTTAATTTGCCTGGTCTCAATTTCTCTCCATCTCTTGTTCATGAAACTCTCACTCCTGCAAATTTCTTATTCTAGAAGTATGCACTGTTCTCAGGCAGTCACACTGGCACTTACATTAGTAATAGAGCATGCAGCCTGTTTAAGGGGGCAAACAGCCGTCTTTGTAGTCTGCTTTAAACCACTCTTGTTTTACACTTTACAACAGTCACGTGAAAAGAAAACTCCTCCTCTTATTTACTGGGAGGTTTTACTTTTCGAGTAAAGTTAACTGCATCCTCTTCCCCCTTTCAATCATCAAAAGAGATGAGATCTTTAGATGTTGTACTTGAATTGGTAAATTAAATAAAAAAAATTGCACAGTTACCTGTGACATTTATTGAGTATTCATACAAAACTGAGTAAAGCTCAACTTACCTTTTGTCCCAAGACAGGCACTCTGCTCCAGTGATTCATGTTATCAGTCCAGTACATGCTGGGACATTTCAGAGTACCAGAGAGTCAGGCATTGCCAAAAGACTACTTAAGATGATTGAAAAAAGAAGAGGTAATATTAAAAATGTTGAAATTCCTGATGTGTATTTGGCACTCTCTCTGCGTATACTAAACAAAGTGTGTTTCCCCTTAACTTTTACAATTTTCTTACAGCTGTCGTTCCCATTTCTTGCCAGTTTCAAAGTAAAAAGTAGAGGGTTTGTTTCTCCATATAAAGATGCTGACTTTCAAGCAACAAAACAGTCAAATTTGATTAACTTTACAGGTATATATATAAAGTTACCAATGAGGAATTAATACAGGGATCTTCAAGTATTACTTACTTTCTGGGGGAGTTGTGCATCAATTACTGTTTAATGCATTCAGATTTATGTAGTCGTACTTAAATATTTGGAATACAAATATTAAATGTACAAGGACATACACTTAATATTTCTGTTCACTATAACAGACCCACCCATGAAAACTGTTTTTAGAGTGAAGTATCATTCAAGAATGCTTCATCTCTTCAAAAAGATTGTAGCAAGTCATCTGTCCAAATAAGATAACAAATAATGTATATCCATTTGTTTACAGCAAACAATATAAAAACAATGATCTCCTGCTTAGGGGAAAATATCACCCACAAGTTGGAATTACTCTTATGTCACTTGTGTGTCAATTATTAAAATACAGTTACTAGATTGAAGCACTGCTCTAGCCAACAGGTTTTAACTGTAACAAATACATATCAGTTGTGAGGCATGTGTATGTGTCTCTCAAATGTTATTACATAAAAAGGATCAAAGGTGGACAGTACATTACTCTGTTGATCCAAAACACAAAAGTGAAAGTGCTACCTCTAGTCCTAATCGCATTTTAAAAAACAAAACAAAACTAATAGCAGTTCCTCAGTGCATGAATATTTGAGTATTTTCTTCCTTGTGCAAGTACTGGTCATCTAAAAACCCAAACCTGTATTCTTCCTGGTGGGTGTAAATCAAATCTACTTTAGAAAGTTCACAATGGGCTCTTCATGAATGCAAGTTTCCCACAAAACAGCATGCTGTTAAAAGTGTGCAACATGAAGGGAATGCCATCATGCTAGCTGAATGAGATTGGCAAAATATAGTCCTCTTTAAGGTAAGGCAGGGATTTTAATACGTAACGAAAGTCAAAACAAGTCCTTCTGCAGCACAAACTGTTGCAGCTGTCTGTCCAAGCACCCTTCCATTTATATTCTCAGCATCTTACAGAGTCCTCAAATTATGCCATATATATGAAGGTGTTGATATCCGACTCATCTCTTCTAATATATTTGTGCTCTATAAGCCATTCAATTTGCTCTTTTATCATTTTCTTCTGTGGCAAGAACATGTTTTTCAATATTTCTACCAGTTCAGTCTGAAGCTGAGCATTAGTAATTTTCTTCCGCATTTTCATTATTTGGATAATAGCCTCCTGGTGGGGCACAAAAAAGGAAAAAAAAGTAATAAATAAATATATATATTTATACATACACATACACTTTTGAAATATCTGATGGAAGTGACAAAGGGAACACAGCATTAATAGGGGGCTCCTTGCAAGGCAAGACAGCAAAAAGTTTAAAAATTTTTCTCAGAAATCCAATAGAAAAATTAGCTTGCCATCAGGTAGTATCAATACAACATGACATAGCAAATGCTGTGCATAAAACAGGCTACAATTAAAACAAGAGAGGTCCAATTTCTGCTCTTGCTTACACATTTCTAAAAATGAGGGCCATCTGAACCCACTCGGGGGGAAGAATACCCCAAACCCACTGTAAATACGATGCTTTACCTTTGTGAATTACAACCAGTTGCCCATGGTAAGGTACCATCTTAAAACTTTAAACATCAGAATAAAACAGTATAAAGATTGCTTGGGAGTTTCTATTCTCCCCAGTCTTATAACACAAGAAAGAATAAAAAACTAAAGCCAGAAACGTTGGAAACATGCAATAAGAACACCTTGTACGTGCAAGGCCACAGCATAGAGTTCATCATCTCATAAGCTGTGGCCAAGAACTTGGCAAAACTCAAGCCAGGGAAAACAGTGTGGCAAAGGTTAATTTAGGGTACCTCAAAAAGCACTCTTGAAATTATAAATCCATGTAGTATAACAGAGCTTTGAATTTGAACGTGTCAGTTAATTAGGTACAAAGTCACATTCTGTTGCTACATTTCTTAGCCTAAGTAGTTACTAAACCATTTTTACAAAGATGTTGATAAACAAAGTAACAGATTGAAGCATTGACATGATGCAAAAGAAATGGATGACTCCAGTCACCAACTTTTGAAGATGAATCTGCAGTTAAATCTTCTATCTAAATGCGAATTAAGTCGCTAAAATCTAACATTTATTCACTCTATTAGCAGAGGTCACCGTCTACAGGGGAATACCGTGTGAAATGCAACAGTAACATCAGCATGGAACTCGGAGGGAGTTCTCCTTTGGTAAGTGCAACCAGGCACTGATCCTGCTTGAAGGATGGCCAAGCTGCTAAGTCAGGCAGTACAGTTTGCAATGTGACTGGCCTGAAATGTAATCTTAGTGATCAGAAAAGATCTGCAATTTGAAGAGAAGCTTGGAGTTTGAGACTGCATTGCAGGTGATACCTCCGATGGCCAAACCAGTTGTTCAGAACCATCAGCTCAAAAACTTTACATGAGCATTGTCACCAAAGAAGGACATTAATCACAAAACAGGAAGTTGCAGTTTTTACATCTAGGATGTACTTATAAACTTTCCCTATAAAGGGAAGGCTTCTCAAAAAGTTATACTGCTTTTACTGAAGCGTGACTCCCACCTCGAAATATTCTATTCTCTTCACACAGAGCAGTCAAAGATCTCAAGATCAGTAATACTGTTTGTTCATTTTTGTGTCTCAAGTAAGTCAACTTAACCATCTGCTGCCACCCACTAACGGTTATGCCTTCACTTCCTTAGTAACCGTTTCCTCCTCTTTACAAATTATAATTTGTTATATCAGAAGACCGCTATCTACAAGTGTGTATGCACATACACAGTCTGGTATCTGCAAAGGATCCCAAGCATTCATCAGCTTTCAAATGTGGACAGTATGCAATAGCAATAACCTAAGAAAGGAATTAGGGTTAATTTTATATTCCCCTGTCAGTTTTACTTGCCTGGGTTCGCAATATTCTTAGCTGGACTATTCCTTCATTCTCCTCTTCTCGCATCCTCTCTGTCGTAAGTTGCAATCGACCAATCAAATTTATCTTGCCCCTTTTCTGAACTTTAGCGTTTTTTCTGAAAAAGTTGCATTGTATAAAAATAAGCCAAAACCACATTTTCAATTAAGAAATTCCCATTAAACTTGCATTAAAACAGCACTGAGTACCATCTTATATCAGGTATTTATAGGCTATTAGTAGTGCAGCAGCAAAGTAGTTGGCTGGTAAATCCCAACACAATGGCAATTTCTCCCACCAACAAAAAGCAAACACACTAGCATTTTAAACATCCATTAGCTGAAACTGACAGCGTTCAAAATCAAAGAGTAACCCAGTAATCTTTTAAAGAATAAATTTCTGGAGAAACATATTTCAGTTTAATTATATAAAACTGGGGTTCTGTAAAGGAGTTTTTACAAGTAATGTCAGGAAATAGGACTAGTTCATTTTTCAATCACAAGAAATGGCTATCATAAAAACAAGAGAAAAAACAGATATTGTAACAAATATAGCAGAAAGCTTTGGCATTCTTCACCCACAGATTTGCTGTATAGCCTGTCTCTTCTGTCATGTCCTGTCATCATTACCCAAAGCTTATCCTGACAAGAAGAAAGAATATCATGGGCTCTGGGCAAGAAACTGTGCACCAGGAGCAGCAGATTTGGCACCTCTCTCCACAGATCCAGATGTCCAATCGCTAGTAAGAATGAGGCCCAGAATCTGAGGTTAATAGCAAGGAGCCAGTTCTAATCACAGCTATTCACAATAAAGAGAGGCAAAATCAAAGTAAAATATGCTAAACTGTATATATCATTAGGATGTTCTCTCTCTATAGTATTTTATGTTCTGAAGGATTTCAGAGCACCAGGAAGAGTACTGCAGTTCTCACTGAAATAAAGATGTGCCTCTCTGGTCAAAAATCACAGCGACAAGCCACCATAATATTAAGGAATTTCACTTCCTGTTTAAACTTATCACTCTGCTTTTGAAATAGCTGAGGGGATGGAAATACCAATACAGCAACAGTGTTCTTCCTATATCAAATCTCATAGGCTCATTAGTAAGAGCAAGATAGCAAAGTCTCAAGTTTTGCACCTCATCCATACACGTTTAAGAAATTTAACTCCACAGAAATCAGAATCATAGAAACACTCATCTGAAGGGCCCCCTGGATGTCATCTAGTCCAACCACCTACTTGAAGCACAACACAACCAAGACTCAGGTGAGAATCAGAGTAGCCAAGGGTTTGTCTAGCTGAATCTTGAAAATTTCCATAGATGAAGGTTAACTTAAAGTGAATTCCTTTAATTCCAAAATAGCACATGTTATTTTCATTTTCAAACATCATCTTACATTAAACTGAACTCCTGGTTCACCGAGAAGAGGGTTCCTTCTGTAAAGTCTTTGGGTGAATTGACTTGAGGTTCATACAATAAAACCTGACGTTTCAGCTTTGGAAATGCTACAAGAGACTACAGAGAAAAGGGGGGAAAAAAGAATGAAAATAAAACACCAGACTTTCTGAATGGAAACAACAACTATTTGAGAACATAGTTCACTGCTACGTGGACTGTAGCGAGGTTACTGCATAGTCTTGTTTGGAGCTGCTGGAGCGCAACATGAAGATACCAGTAAAAGCACAGAGGGGACCCAGTTTACCACATTTCTTTTTGAAATAAGTTAGCATAAATAAGATCATATAAAAGTAGCAAAACGCATGAACTCACATCTAAAGAGGTAACTTGTGGTGTTAAGTCTGCTTTACTTGACTCGTCTCATTATTCTTAATCAAAAGATAGAGCAAACAAGTTATTTTTTAAACAACATACATTTAGCAGGTACCACTGAGTTCCCAGAATTAGACCAGTCCCACGCCACAAACCACAATCATAACTGTGTGCTTTAGGCAGTATTTGGTCAGAAAGATCTTGCTGTTTCCAAAAGCTAAGTTAGGTAATTCTGGGAAGAGAGAACACATTTAATGTAGAGGCTGTATGTGCTTAACAGTAGTGCAAGGAGCCAGCATTACAACTGATTAATTAGTAGGAAAGGTGTTCACGCTTCAGTTTCAGAGAGTTATCTGATAGCACTTTAAGAATATTAATCCAGTATTTCAGAGTACAAAAAAAAAAAATTGTTTCAAGAGAAAGGGAAATACCCATAAAGTCCTCCTAAGTTCTGCATCAGGAAGTTCAGTTGCCAGTTTAAGATTTTCAAAGCTGATCTTCTCTCTGGGTCTTTGGTTCCATGCAAACAGCACAGCTAGCTGAAATGTTGTTACCTCCAAGTCATACTGGCCAACCTCATTCTTAAAAGTTATCTGTGCATAGAAACACACAATTTTGCTTATAAGCCTTTCTGGAACACAAGCTTTCTTGCTGTTATAAAGACATGGAAAGTACAGACTTTAAAACAGACATACTAAAAACTATAAACTTACAATTCCATTGGACATGAGGTGATGCCAGTGCAGTTTTCTACCACTGTGATTCTTTTTATAAAACTCCTCAACTTCTGGGATGAGATCTTCTAATTCCGTGGGCAGTGAGACAAAGACTTTTTCAGAACTTCGAGACCAGGCACCAGCGTTTAAAATTTTAATATTCACAGAGTCAGCTGTAAGACAATTTGGGATCATATGACCCTCCAGGCATAACAGATAAACAAATGCATTTTTTCTACTTTAAATGACAAAGGACTGAATCTTCAGAAAGCAGCAGACATTAGCCTACTCTATTTATGCACTGCTGGCTGTCTGCCAGCAATATCAACTGAAATCTCAGCTATTTTGCTGGTGTCTGCAGAGCTCCCTAAGCCCTGATGCTACTTTATTGCTGCTGCTTGCATGCACTGTTCAAGAGGTTTTTCCAGCAGTGGAAAAACCTAAACGTTCCCCAGCCTCTCTCATCAGTGAAATTTAATCTCAGATACACGACTTGAAGTCTTAACAGCGTGCATCCAGCTTTCCTGCTGGTAGGTAAACGAGGAGCACAGCGTGAAGCGCTCACGAAGAATGATGAGGGCATAAAAATAAGGCAGTAATTAAGGCATTTACCCGGTTAAGGATCAAGCCTCTGCTTGGAATTTAGCTACAAGAGCAGGGAGTTTATATCTCCAAGACTACTCACGAGGGGAAAATGAATAACTTAGTGATATAGCTCAAGTGTCAATTGTAAGAGGAAACAGAGTCTACCCAGAATACAGACACTTCAAACCTAATGGTAACAAAGCCCTGAAGACTACGTTCAACTTGGTACCAATTTTTAACTCAAAGCTCAACAAAATTATTATTATTATTTTTTTAAAATCAAGAGAAATGAAAAATAGCAAATCATTTGAAAATAATACCTGGTAGAGCAAGTTTATTGTTTTTGTGCATTTCTTTGAAGGCCTGGTTCAAGTCTTCAGATACTTTGATATCCTGGAACATTCTAGCCAACTTATTTACATAGTCTGCTGGCATACCTACTTCCTGCAAAAATAAACAAGATATAGAACTATAACAGAGACATCTAAGAACAAAAACCTTTAGTTTTAAAATAATAAAGTCAAAAAAATTAACAATAGCAGCAAAGTAGATAGATATCATCAATTTATAATAACAAACCTCAACGCGGTAACAAGTTTTTTTTGCATGGATTACAAGTAGTTACCCTTAAGGACATATGATGATTCTCTAAAAGAAATCCAGGTGCTTAAGAACATATGTAAACACTACAGAACAAACGAATTCTGAGATTTGAGGGAATGTTTATGGCATGCAAATCATACTCTAATTTACATAAAATTTCAATTAGTCCCATCACAAGTCTCAAATGTATTTACACACCTAAAAAACAAATCAAATGCATTGTGGTTATTTGCACATAGTTATCTGAAGGTTTGAAATATTCCGTATGTGAAATAGCTTTTAAAGTCTATAACTAGCACTATTAGAGCCAACATTTCTCTTAGAAAAGAGCTAAACTGTTTTACTTTCTGAAAGTTTTGCAATAATAAGGAAGCATAAAATGGCATAAGCAGCCTTTAATTTAAAATAGAACTTGCCTAAGCAAGAAGGATATTTAAGTTCAGGAGTAAGAATTAATACTGCAAACAATGGGAACAAGCAAATAAAGCAAAACATCAGGCTACTTACTCTGAGCCATTCCACCATGTTCTCCTCAATTTCACTGTCAGCTGATATATCTAATATCAGACGTCTTGTTAAGTGAGCTTTGTGATACCGCATGAACACATCTTTATTCTGTACATATTTAAGTACCAAAAGCTGTCAAAAGATGTAGAATTCAATATATTTGTTTGAATTGTTAATCAGACAATTCTTTCCACGCTGATCTAGTAACACTATGGACTATGAAGTAAAAAAGACTACCTGAGATTGCCTTAAAAGGAACCATCGTATGATATCACAGGTATCAGCTATAAATATTTTATAATATTGTATCTCCAATTTTTTTTTCCCTTTGTCAACCATGGAGGAGTCTCTCTTAAATCAGAGGGCATTAAAACAATGGTATGTAAAAATCTCCTATATCATTTTCTAGACTAGAATGCATGACGTGTAGTTACTGTAATAAGCTACACAGCTTGATATCGGCAATAAATCAGCATATTAATTTTGTGAACTCACAACACAGACCTGAAACACTGCAAGGTTTACAATGTATATACACACACACTTCACCACATAACAATTTTTCCCCCATTTTTACACTCTGAATAACTGGTTTTCAAGATTAAGGCCCGCTTCCAGAAATACGACAGCCAAATTTATTCTTCAGAACAATTAAGAAGTAGAAGGCAAGAACATACCACTTCTTTAAGCTTTGCTTCAATTTCTTCAGAGGTTAGTTTTTTGCTTAGTGGTGTTTTTCTTAGCAACATATCACAGTAATTAGCAAGAAGCTCAGGGCATTTGGATTCAGGCTGTGTTTTCAATCCAACACTAAATAAAAGAATAACAACGTATCTTCAGTCTGAAGAGAATCCTGCTATACTGGAATTGTCACACTGTTAACAAGACAGAACACCACCCTTTCCCCATCCACGTGGCAAGAATCTTAGTAATGAATTCATACCCTTGTTAGATTAAGGGAAAGTTAAGGACAATTCCCTTCTCTTCTTCAAATAGTAAATACTACCAACCATTTTCAGACATCTACAGCTTGATCATTTTAACTGCTTTTAATTTTAGAGCTCTTAACTACGTAGGATTACTTTCAAACTGTAGTTTGAAACACGAGAGACAAAACACCCCAACTAAGTATTGCTTAGTAATAAGTATAGAAATAAGTAAAGAATTACCAAATACTGGAGTGAAATCTGTTTCGCTCACCTTGTCAGCATCCCCTGCTGACAACTCTCAGGAAGCAACCTCATGCACTGCATTTTACAGATGGCAAAGCCAGACATATATATCAGGCAGCAGTGAGATCAAATTATTTTACAGTAGGTGGAAACAGCAGGATGACAGTTTAAAGATTAAAAAGAGATCAACATTGAACGAGAGATGCTACAGTAGTCATACTGCAGTCCTTTGAAATGTGCACAACGAGCACAAAGTGGCATTCTGAACCTCTCTCTAGGCTGCTGAATTAACTAGTGCCAGGGACTAATCCCTAGCCATAAAGTCATGTAGTACCAACTCGATTACTAGGCTTGAATTGTTAGGGCCAGCTCTCTAACAGATTCTCTTGGACAGATCTACTTGAATGGACCCAACACAGAGACAGTTGTGCAAGCTAACAGGTAAGCCACGGACGTGCTCAGGAATCCAGCACTCATGTTCATTCTCTCACCCTGTCTCATCAGCTAGCACAGATGACGCTAAAACTCTTCAGATAACTCATCCTTTCTAGTTCATAAAGTAGCTTGTAAGCTGGTGTCTGTTGTCTTCCTTAAGGCTATCTGAAGTAAAAGTAGACCAACAGTCTTTTGGCAATTACAAGACAAATCCTACTTATCCAACTTGCTCTTTTGTATTTCTGAACGGGTGTCTTCAGGGTCCTGAGAGCACCCAAAAAATGATCAAATTCCATATTCTTAAGCTAAACTTAATGGAACAAGCTAGGCAGGATAAAGTTTCAGTTCAATTAAAAACAGACTGCACAAGTAGGTAACTCAAAGAAGCTTGGGAAGAAGAATAAACAGAAGACTACCACCATCATGATGGTGGGAAAGAGAGAAAATTCAGCTGGGGGCCAGGAAGGAGCAAAACTCAAAAACCTAAAACACATTATTAGACAGATTAAGTTTCCAAGGAGTGAAACACAATTATACTGAAGCATTGGCTTGGATACTCCCACAGGAAATTAAAACATTACCCAAGACCTCGAATGAAGGAAAATAACCTTCTCTACCCTGCCTATGACTGAACAAAGAATACAAAGCAGGGATAGACCTTTGTGAAGGTGTTCCTCCAATAACATGAGGGCAGCAAGGCTAACCCCCATCCAGGCTTCACTCGTATCAACAAATGGCGTAGAGAATCATTTTAATTGGTTCAACTCTCTTATAAGAAAACATATCTATTTTATCTGAGGCTCTTGGAGAACTTAGACTGGCTTACCACAGATTGCACAGTTGTACATACTATGTTGATATTCCATAAAATAGAGAACGTACCCTGAACCCAGCCTACTGCCTACAAAATTTAATTTTATAAATAATAATCCTAGAAAATGAATTCATAGCATCTCTGAAACTCAGGTTGGCTGTTTCCTCAGAAGTCTCAAGGATAAAAACCATAGCAACTTTATCACATAACTCATGCCCTAACCAACATGAAACCATTTTAAACCTAGTGGTAGCTGCCTGATCATCAGCTGCAACTTTCACCAGCAATTTTAGTCTGGAACTGATGCACTGTTACTGGAATTTGTTCTGGCCATAAGTCATATCTATTATTAAATTAATGCATCTACAGTAAATTCCCAACAGATATTGCACCTCATATTATTCCATTCTTATGTCTTCACCTTATTTGCTGCATCTTTTACTCTGTCACAGAATCAAACATGAGGCAAATAAGAGTATCCAGTCATAAAGCAACAGATGACAACTCATTCTTCTTCTTTCATCACATAATAAAAATGTTTTTGTCAAAAGAAGTATTTGTTTTCCTATCTCGGCGGACTGAAAATATTTAGTACTTGTTCACTGTTGTAGGTAAAATCATTCCCCCCCTACCCCCCCACCCCCCCAAAATTACAGATTGGCGATTGCATTGTATCTATAATCCAAGGTGGAAAGAGTTTCACTGCTAATGCAATGTTCAACAGCAGATTCTCCATGATTATTTAAATGGCATTTTCATTGAAGATAGCAAAACAAAACAACTAATTCCACTAGCTGAAGATCTACCAACACATTACTTGTTCACATCTTCTGTGTGGGAAAGCATTCAGGGAACAAATGCAGAAATAATTCAACTTTCTAATAGGCCTCTGGTACATTGGACAGGCCACAGCACATGTTATTTTGTGTCCAGAGTGAAGCATCCATCGGTTAGAGCCCCAGTATGCAGCAGCGGGACAGCCTGACTGACTTTTCCCAAGCAGCCACTGTCTCTTTCAGTCTAACTGTTTTTTCACATCTTTCGCCTTCTGTGTTGTTGTTCTTCATGAAAGGTGTAGAAATTTGAGTCACACCCCCTTCAGCCAATTCCAATATAATCTGACAAACTGGTTTAGAAGTTCTTGGGAGGGGAAGCTGACAGCCCAACCACATAAGCTTTGTTTCTGTGGTTAGTCAGACCACAAATTACACATAAGCAATCCCAACTACATACAGATTCCTACTCAAGTGACACATCACATGATAAAATTAACAGTTTTAATTAACTGACTGCTACCTCCTCTTGGCTGAGTTATCAAAGCAGCTACTGTAAGCATGCTGCTTTTTATTTTTTTGGAGTGAAAAGTCACACAAATTAACTTAATCTTCTATTGAAAGCTATTTAAATTAATCCAGTTGATCCTGCACTGAAGCAGAATTGTTACGCCCACAAAGGTCACTCACAGCTCACACCAGAGGTGGCAGCAGACAGCTGGGAGTTGGTAACATCTTAATCAAGCTCAGTTGTTCCCAGAGATCACAGTCTCATTTTTTCCCAGGACTTTTTTATTGAAGTTTCGGCAGAGTTACACTGCTCAGTTATTTGGAAACAATAATTCTGGCAGGTGTTATTAAGTTAGCTAACAAAGTGACTCATTATTATAAAAGTAATAGATCCCAACTACAACAAATACATTTGAGTTTGCATAGGCTACATTTTTGACCTGCTGTCATGGGAAGGGTGCCTTAACAGAATTTCACAAGCAATGACAAATTGCATTATGCAAGGAGTTCAAAGCACTTTTAAATATACTGCGTTATTTTTTAAAGAGACATTTAAAAACGGAAGCTTGATCTTTAACAATTCAAAAAACTGATTCACATTGAAGTTTATAAGACCTACCCCTTTTGCTTCAGTGGCAGTTCAAGTTTAAATATTGTAGCATCATTCACAACTGCTTTGTATGCCTAAGAAAAAGAATTACAAATTATTAGTGCTTCATTCAACTTCTCTCTTCAAAGTATGAAAATATAGAGGTTTCATTTCCCTTTTTTAGATGACTGTAACATAACACTGCATTACAAATTCATTTACTTCATTTATTAGCCCAAAGCTTATGGATTTGATTTTCAGCATAAGAGTTCAGATCCTATGACTCAATTTTCCATTAACTGATGCTTTACATTTCCATCCTTTCCATTAACATACTACTCTCCTTTAAGCAACAACTTTGGAAGGGACTGCTTGGAACGCACTGTGTATCTGAAGTCATGGTATTTACACCTAGATATACAGTAAATCCTGAACACAAATCTATTGTTGAATTGGACAATAAAACTTGAGCTGCTCAACATGAAGATAGTCTTCTGAGGTGCTGCACAGCATTACAAATCTGAAAACAAACGCAGCTTTACAAATTACTACAATGCAAATTAAAACAAGAGGCTATCAATTGGTAGTAAGTTTTATTCATGTTTTAGTCCATATATTTACCAGAATAAAAGCGGTTCCCAAATTTAAAAGACTACCGTAAACAAGGATTTCAGAGATATCGTAATATGAATTTCCACAATTCTTAAAAAGCTGAAAACAAAAGGTCAGCAGAACCGTACCTTATCTCTTGCAGTAAGAAATCTCGGATCGTCTTGGAAAGCTTCTTTAACCAACTTACTAAATCGATTAAATAATGTAAGCAATTGCTCTACATATTTCTCAGAATCCTAAAGTTAGAGGCAAGAATGAAACAAATAATAAATAATAATAAAAAGAGTAATTAAAAAAAAGAGGCTTCATAGCAGTTAGTGTGAGCTTACATACCAATCTCAAACCTGCGATAAGATAGCTATGCAAGTTTAGGACACTACGAACGAACGTTTTAACTTTATCCTCTGTACTGAAGAGCTTTACAACGCTCAAGTCTCAACACAGACTTTCAGTAGAGCTTTCTACATAAAAAAAAATAGCACACGTGAGCTTTCAAAAATTGTATAACTGCAAAACGAAAAAAAGTTTAAGGACCAATAAAAGGCACTTCTTCACTGGTGCAGATACTCAGTCCTTCTAGACCCAGAGGGAAAGATGATAAAAAGCTGAAAAGGAACAGTAGGGAAAAAAAAAAACCTTCATGAATTTCCACACTGAATAATCATTCTTAGATTGAAAACAAAGCTTCAACTTCATCAAGAAGTTAAAACTGAGTAAATTAATTAAGCCCTTTTAATTAAGGTACTAACATAATACTATCACAGAAGTATCCCATGCATTTAATTTATAAGCTTCTCTATTACAAAGTGGATTCACTTTTTGAAGCAACACAATTGAAGATATATGGAAGAAAACCTCTTCTTTGGACTTTTCAAATTTTGATAGCTGGAAAGTTTTATGTTTAAATTTCAAAAAAAATATTTAAGTTCGCATGTGATATGTCCCCTAAATAAATCTAACATTTGTACAAAGCTTTTTTTTTAAGCAATACACTTACAGTAGTAATAGTTTCAGCAGCTGCTACCATATCTGCAAGTCCAGCACTAACAATATGTTCTTCCAAGTCTTTTAACATGGGCTCTATTCCGTTCGGAACTTTATCCATCAATGAAAACATTAAATGCAACTCTGAAAGATACAAATACTGATAAAGCCACCAGTCAAAGACCCATGTACAAACAAAAACTAAACAAAGAAAAAACCCACTGCATTTCCAGTAAGGACATCTCAAGTGGGACATAAAATATGTAAGGAACAAATAATCCAATTTATGCCTTTATAAGAAGAATGTTTTGAAGATTTAAATATGGTTGCACAAGGAAATTCTTCTGAAAGGAAGACGTACTTATTGTAGGATATTACTTGTTTATGCATATAATATTATAAGCTTGAAAAAAGAAGTCAATGGCAATTGCATTAAGTACAATTGCCTCAACAACCCTGGCAAAAATGAATCTCTGAGTTGGAAGCCTATGAGAGTTTATGTATGATATCACACATATTCAAGATTTTTCTTTTAAGACTAAAACTGAACAGATCTTTCCCTGTGAATTTTACAATACCGTCTACAATATTTCGTTTTAATTTAAAGCACGCCAAATTCTAATGTTACCATAACTGATTAAAGTAAATAGTGTATTTTTCTTTATGTTTTCCCCAAAAATTCTCCCGAAAGTTACCAGTTTAACAACTATAAAGACTGATATAGTTTATTCATCTACATTTTGGGAAGGTATTTCAACACCAAGAAAAAAGAGTGCTGAAATATCAGTACTCATCTCTGCAAGACTGGTCATATAGGAACACCTGGATTAAGGCCACCAGATTACTTTAGAGAGACCACACAGATTCAGACTAAAGTTAGCTAATAACTTTTCTTAATGAAGTAGAACAAACTGATCACGGCCTCTGTTTCTTCTTTTTTTTTTTTTTTGATAGGAAAAAAAAAAAGGATACATCTGCTTTGTTTCTCAGTGGTACATCTACAGTGAAAGGGGACAAAAGCCAGAGATCCTGTCTTATCGCTTTCGCCTCTGCAGTAATTCTGTCCACAACATCACCACAGAAGATGAAGTTTATGCTAGTGAATTCTGTATCCCAACAACTGTTGCAGGACCAAATGGAAAAAAAAACAACATACAGGGAGGACAAAATCCTCTTACAGTGTAAGAGCGCAAATGAAAAAATGAAAACTACCAATAGTCTTGAAGGAAAACTTGCAGTGCAACTACAGATAACCCATAATGGGCTACACAATAGCATTTCAGAAACTAGAAAAAATTTGGAGTCAGAAGTACACCAGCAACTTCTTAGTGCACTTTAGGTATACTGTAAGTGATGAAGCACTGTTTTACACGTAAAAGTTCAAAAAGCTCCCTCAACTTTACTGTACATTATATACTAGAAGGTACAATAGCTGTTTCTGAAAGCTACTGATGGCATGAATAATCCAGGGAAGAAAAGAAAAAAGAAAAAAAAAAAAAACTAGTGACTTCTCCTAATAAGCTTCCCTAAAACTGTAGGAACCTGAAAAAAACAGATTCTTCAAAGACAGATGTCAAGTCAAAACAAGGAACATTTCACTGAAGTTCTCTCAGAAAACATTATGAAATTGAAAGGTAAAGAAATCCATATCCATGTCATAGATGTTTGGGAAATTTAACAATTTTCACTTCATACTTATACAAGCTAATTTACTTTTTATTTCTGTTGTGAATTTCAAGAATGAAATTTAGGCCTCACATCCCCAATACTGCAGGCAAACAAAAATGTACTTAGCTAATTCCGATGAGTGTCTGCAAGTTATGACATCTTTGATAGCTTTTAGGTAGAAAACGTTATGCTTTCGTTCATCTGTAGGGCATGTGAGTATTAAATACTTTTTGTAACTGGACGTTTTACAGTAGTACTCAGTCAAAAAAAGCCATCACCACCACCAACCAAAAAAACAAAAAAACAAAACAAGAAAATCCCAGCTCTTTTATGTCAGCTGCTTTACGATAAAGAAAAAAAACCCGTAAAACTCCTTGGAACAATTAATGTTAAAGACTCATGCACAAGCGAAGTACAACAGAGGATACCATCATGTGTATTCAAGCAGAGGATACTATCGGATCTATACATTATGTAGTTGCAGTCTCTAAATAAATCTTCAACCATTCCCCACATGCATCCTTCATTATAACATTTTAGATAGAACAGATAAGCAAAGAAAAAAAAAAAGATTGGAAGAATGTGAGCATCTCTTTATAGATCAAATATAAACAGTAACATTTCAAAACCAACCAACAGCACGGGGGCAGAGGTAACCACGAGGAAAGAGAGGACTTCAGTTTCTGAAGAAAGATGCTTTGGATGCTATAGATGAACTCTTCTGAAGCTCTGCATTTGTATAAGCCTCCTGTACTCTTATGAAGGCTGAAACCTATACTCATACAAAGTTTGGTGGCTTTCTAGATTTAGCTCTGGACTAATGCCAGAAATCATGCTTCTAGATAAACAGATGAGCATGACATAGTTTTGAGGTCAAATATTTTCTGAAATCCTAGCTTTAGAAGTACACTTTCTAGGTGTTTGAAAGCCATAAATTCCAATTTTCACATTCATATAGAAATGAAAACTTCACACAGACGATATTAATAATCAAATCATCGGCTGCAGGATACTGAGCCTTCAAAAAATAATTATACTATTCCTGTTCCCCCCATCTCCCTACTTGAATTACGACATTTTAATGACTTATCTAGTTTGGCTTACCATACAGGACCAGCGCAAGATTTCTGAACCACACTAACCTCTCAGTTTCTAGGAACAAAGTGACAAAGCCTTCTGAAAACCTTAAAAAGGTAGGCAATATTAAGTTTCAATACTCAGTCGCATACTGATTATATAACCAGATGGAAAAGACTTGCAGAGATATTTTTTATTCATTGACCTATGGGTCCTGCACCAGTAATCAGAATAGAAAAAAAGTCTCTCTGCTTTTCAGAAAAATATCTTGGAAAGTGATGCTTCACTTTTTTTTGGAGGGGAGTAAGGGGAGAAAGAAAACGGTAGGTGTTTGTGTCTGACCAACACAAGTAAGAAGTGACATATATGCAACATTTATCAACCACTGATTTTAGGAAAACAAACTGTAGGAAAAAGAAAGAAAAATGGAGCATAAAATATTCTTTTCTTTCAAGAAAGATGAGAGTTATCCAGTCATTCCAAGTACGGCACTGTGGTATAGATTTCAGAAGTGATATAAAAAAAGATACTAACCAATGATGGTCATTTCTGTGGGATAAAATGGCTCATAAGCAGTAATATTTTAGCTATGAAACACTGCCAGCATCTATTAGGAACAGTAATTTGATACATCTACCAACAAATCTATTTTTATGCAGTTGATGCTCAGTTCATCCTGCACCATTCTTGAAGCTTCACTTACTTTCTGTTTCATTTCGTTTGATCATGCCTTGGCATTCAGCTAAAATAGTCTCTTTAAAAGATGTCACCAGAGCATTGACGCAGCACTCCATTAGCTGAAATGTATTAAACACAGAATTAGCTCATTTAGCCATCTGAACTCCAAAGTTTGTTCTCTCTCAAGCTTGCTGTCACACAAGATCTAGCCTGTTCTCATCAACTATGCGGTATAAAACAATTAATGCTGATAAAGCTATACTTGATTCATAAAATTGTAGTTAGAAGAAAATCTATACAGCTAGTCATACTTCTTTAAAATGTGTGGTAATTTAAATCTTTAAAATGGGTTAGTAAACGTGGTAAACTCTACCAAACCGGTAATCAGCTTAATGTTTCTGTAGCCTCTTTTTGTCAAGGGAGCTATCGCTTTTGGAACATTAACTACCCTACTTAGTTTCCAAGTATATATTCAAGAGCTAAGAATAGTTCTCATTCCAGCATACCCTGTTTGGACCAGGCTCATTGGCTTGAACAGGACACTAAGGCTACATCTAGCACAGGAACTGCTTGTACAGGTCAGAACCATCTTTCTTTTGTCAGTCCATTTACACAGGTTACAATTTATAATTGTGCAGAGTGAATAATTTACAACTTCACACAACACATAAAACAAATACTAATCAACTACAGTCAGTTCAGATTTAGAGGTATTTATTTAAAATAACACGTGTTTTGAATTAACTCCAGCATAGACAATTGTGAACTACTCACTGAAGTTAATCTTCTTCCAATCTGAACTGAATAAAATATTGCTCATGGGGGGAGGAGGGGTAAGGGAGGAATCTTCTATACTAAATGGCCATGTTTCAGTCTAGGAAAGGGGAAATCTAGAACTGTTCTAATGAAATTTCCATTTCTCCTTCTGATTGCAATAACCAATAACTCTTTCAGATATTCTAAATCAGTACCAAGAAACTCTTTACCTACTAGATTGGCCTATAAATCTTACCTGACTCAAAATGAAAGAATAAAAATCCACCCAAATAAAATCTGCCCTTAAAGCTGAACTTTCAATCTGCTTTTACAATAAAAAAATCTGTAGAAATTTTAAGTTGCCGGATTGGAAAGTAACACAGACTTTTGCGGAAAAAACATAGTGGATGGTTTAAAAACATCAAACAAATACAGTTTCATATCAATTTACTGCCACCAAATAATACTGTAGCACAGAAAATGATCAAAACTACATAGCTTTTTTGCACTGCAAATACATAGCATTTTTTCTACATTAGTATACTTACTGCTTCTACAGAGTTACATTCACGCCTTGTTTCTAAATATCGTAGTGCTCTTTTCTCTTCTTCTTTTAGTTTAGCATCTGCCTGTGCAAAAGTAGAACAGCAATCATTTTAAGTACTAATACTTGCAGAACAAAATTCTGACAGTATTTTTACTTACATATTTCATATAATTCTGTACACCATTTTGTTGTAAATAAGAAGGAGCTTGTGTTCTATAAAATCTCTCTGTTGAATCCAAATATGCCTTTTCAAAGTTATCCCGATAAATCTGAAGTTTATCTTCAGGATTAGAACAAAGGTTAACTGCAAAGAGAAAGTCCAAACTTACTCTCAAGTCTTGGAAACTATGTGGCTAATAAGCAAATCTCTCTCACTAAAGCGAGTTTTGTATTGAAAGACTGCCTTGAGCAATTTGAAATATCCTACAAATGTACTCTGAAACAAAAAAACTATCCAATATTGGCCATTCTTTGCTCCAAAAAGATTTCAGATTAACTACAGTAACGTGGAAAGAATTGCGTACACATCTCCAGAGTTTTAGAAGTTCAAACTTGGTAGCCAAACATACACAATCAAATACAGTTGCAAAAGTGGAAAGTTAAAAAAAAGTGCTCAGTATAATACTTAAAGTAAAAGCATCTCCATTTCACTGAGCAATGCAGTTTTCTTAGATATGTTCTTAGAATCCCAAGGTCTTCATTTTAGACTTTTTTTTTTTTTTTTTTACACTTGATTTTTTCCTTTTTAATTTTACAAGAATTACAGATAGAAACCGCAAGTTTGTGTTTGCTACCAGTGATAGTTTGCACCTTTAGGAAAAACATTTTCTACCTTGCTCTCAACTGTTACAAAACAAACAAACAAACCAACTCACACCACAAACAGAAAACCAATAAAATAAGCCCTAGAATGGATTATGCTTTAAAACACTTAGAATTAGTCTACCTAGGAGAGTATTAGGCACAAATTTAATTTAACAGGCTGAAGAGTTTCAAAGAAAAAGCAGAAAAATAGTGAAGTGTCACAGAAGTTTCAGATATACGGATCTATCTTCTGCAAAGAAGACAAAATTTGAAGTCTTAGATGTAAGCTGTTTAGCATTCCTTCCTCAAACTGTCTAAAGAGTCAGAGACAGTACCGTAAGGAGCACAGTGAGAAGGTTACTTCTGCAACTATAAAAGGTCAAAAAGATGTCTGCTCTTTGAAAACACTGATTTTGCAGTAACTGATGTGTAGCAAAATCATTCTAAAGTTAAAGATATTTTACAACTGAATTTAATTGGTATTACATATCAATAAAATCAATACAAAATGAGGAGATAATCATTCCAACCTTCCCACCCCAACTGCTGTATGGTGAAAGTTCATTTACTCAAGTGAGGAGGCAACTGAGATCAGTCTGTGTAAGACATACCATATGATTCTCGAACTCCAATAACAAGTTGAGAGTCGAAAGCTTCTCCTAGTCTTTCAGCATGAACTAACTTCATTGCACTGTCCTGAAGTCTATTTTTTATATTTGAAAATATGGATTCATTCCACGTATCTAGCATGAGCTACATAACAGGAAGAAAAAAAAAATCCTATCAGAAAGGGATATGCAGATTTAAGTTGTGCAAATGAAATACAAGAGATAAGAAACAGAAATCAAGCAAATTATAACATCATTTTCAAGTTCTATACAACAGTTTAATTATCTTAGAATTTGATCTTGTTCTAACTGACCTGTAATAGAAGTAATAGTCAGCTTATATTCTAATCTTACTTACTATGTAACTGGACAGCTAGGGAAAGCAGTCACTATTTGATTCTGATACTATTTCCATCATTCTGTATTACTTCTACAGTTCTTGATAATGCATCAAGTAACATTTGCAGCAACAGAATGTGTCAGGAGTTGCAATATCTGGGGCTACTTTGGAGCCAAATATCCAAATACAGTTCACCACTTAGCAGGCTCAGTCTTAAATAAAATGAAAACTCAATTAACATGAAACAGTTGTGTAAAAAAATAAACCTTTTTTTATTGCATTAATCCAATATGGAACTTTAATGTACAAGTAACGCAAACATAATTGATAAAGAACTCCAAATCTCATCCAAGTATTGCAAAGTTTTAAAGCTACTTACAGAGGCCTCTAACAAAATAATCATCACTTTAAAAGGATCATTTCATATTCCACTGTGTGATTTTTGAATCACTGCTACTAACATTTCTGCAAAAATAGTGTTACATCTGATCATCAGACCCAATGTACTGCAGCTGAGCTTACTGGCAAGCCAAACTTATGCCTACCTAAGCTCCACCAGCTGTTCTGTAATAAATACTCTGAGCACCCTACATTTGCTAAAGCCTTAATTCTCTTCTGAATTCAAGTTACAATAGACCTTTCCCCCACCTTCAACACTGGAGCTCCTTGTTTCTCTATGCTACTGAATACCTAAAAAAAAATTACAACAAAGTTTAAAAGATCAGTTTTAAAATTTTCTATCAACCTCACGCCATTTCAGGGCTTTCAAAAGAGAGCTCAGCTTTATAGTAGCTTCAAGCTTGGTAGTAACTGCTATGAGTGCAAGTTAAGCATGCCCATTTTCAGTCTAGCATACCAGGCCTGCTCTCCGCTGCCAGTGTAAAATGTATGAATTCACACGTTATTTCACTATTGTGAATAAGCTTACTAAAAACAAGTTTAAAAAGATCTGACACAGTTGTAAGACAAACAACTGTAAACATTACATGTTTCTGTTCCATTCTTGCTTTGTACATTGTGGATTTTAACACAACAAGCACCTGCTGAAAGTCAGATATCCATTTGGGAGAGCTAATGAATTTACCACCCTTTAGCTGAATTTCACCACAGCCATCTCTTAATTTCACCTAAGTTCTATTTCTGACACTGGAGTCATATGTAATAACTCCCTTCCATGTGTGGAAGGAAAATAATGTTCAAAACATTGGGACATTCTTAAAAACATAGCTTTATTTGTGTATTCTCAATTACTTTTTTCCTAATTAAACATTATCAATATGCAAATTACATTTGTGCTGTACAATTACAGAAAGAACTTCAGGAGCTGAAACAGGTAACAAATGGAGAAGAGAATAGTGAGATAATATCAACCAACCTGATAGGTACATCAGCAGCTCTGTCATGGTCAAACTGTCTTTAGACATTATGGAAAAAGAAGAATTTTATGGAGATATTTGAAGGAATACAGAGGTAACATTTTGGGAGCTTATAAGAAGAACTTCTCAAGCATGAGAAAAGTTTTCACAAGGTAGTTTTTAAGCAAACTACTGGGAATGATGCCAGAAATAGGAAGTGACCTTCAGCAGTGAATACAAAATTATAAAATAGGGTGGAGCTTTGATGACTCAATCATGAGATGTCCTAATCAGACTACACATGAAAGATGGCCACTTCTCCATTAGCTTCAGTCCTGAACAATATCTAGATTGCTGCACTCCAGTTCTTTCTCCTACTTCCTCCTCATTACTTTTTCTGCCCCACCTTACTTTCTTCTTTAATTTTTCAGTCTCCTGTCTAATGCAAACAGCAGAGTTAAGAGTTCAAGTTCACCAGGTCTCAGAGAGCCTAATACAATCCTATGCTTTCTCCAAAAAGGAAAACACATTGAAAAGAGAAAAAAGGTAACTTGTGGTGGTGATTCCTCTTATTGTTGCAGCTCTCTTCCTTTTCTTCCAAAGGTATAGAGGATAAGGAAAAGATAAACCACCAAAAGTTGTCTATTTCAACTTTTTTGCTCCTCCTGCCCATCCTGAAGATAGGAGGACAGTTACTACGATCTTTGATACCAAATGAAAGATTGCCAAAGAACTTTTATTGCCCTACAGATGTAATTCCTGTAATGAAAATGGATAAGATGTTAAACTAAAGAACTTTACAGCTCATATGCTCTGTTTTTACTTTCTCCTCTTTGTACTATAATAAGAGATTAATAATAAACAAAAGATTTCAAGAAGCATTGTTCATGCAACTCAGAAGGCTAAGGATTCTGTACTCAAAACCTCAGAACCTCCTTTATTTGTTTGATATGAAACAGTAAAAAGATACGTTCAGAATAGATTCTGCATGTCCCATCTTTTCATTGATATGACAGACAGTTTGGAGGAAAAAGAGAAAATTTGGAGATCAACAGCCACATCTAATTTGAGATAACAGTATTGAATTGTTTATAAGTGAACCTCAGATATCTCCCAATTAAGATCTTGGCCTAAGGAAATAAATTAGGAGCAGGAATGCTAATCTGCTAATCACAAGTACAGAGACAGTAGGTAAATTTATAATTGCCACTCCACTAGGATTTGTCACAACTATTTTAATAACTGTCATGTATTTTTTTTCTTTTATATAAAGAGAACTGCTTAAACCACCTGAGCAAAACTGTCAATAGGCAAAATAAAATTGGAGAAGCAACAGAGTGAAATTACTGTGGAGAGGAATAATCAAATTGCAAGGTTGTTATACTGACCCTCACACTGAAGCAAAGTGAGATGCTGTATCACGCAACTGGTGCGAGTTCATCTTCAGCTACAGGTTACCTTCTGTACTATTACTGTAAGCAGAATGGTGTGCAACAAAACTCTTAATATCTATCACTTACCTTTCGAACAATACTGTCTTCTACATTAGATTTCTTGTTGCTGCCCTGCTTGCCCATTAAAGTAATCTCTAATTGACAAAATGGCTTAGGCAAAATATCACACTGTGTGAAGAACTTGCGCCACTCCACTATATATGCTTTTAGCAAAGCTGTATCATCTTGATGGCTCAGCACTCTCTGGAACAGGAGGGGGGGGGGGGGGGGAAAAAAAGAGGTCATTTACAAACCAGTTCCTGTAAAAAGCAAAAAATATAGATTGACTTCTCTTATTGAAAATGTTTCCCATATAAGATGCAAATATACACATATATCAGAATAAGAATGTCTAAATATTTAAGTGTCATTTAGTTTAAAGCAGTGGTTATTAACCTGTAGCATAGGGACTATTTCTAACAGGTGGTGAAAGGTAAAAGCAAACCAATCATCAGTAGGCTGAAATTTTCCAGCTGAACTTTTTTTTTTTTTTTTTTTTTAAAAAGCCATCTGCAAGTCAAAGGGGTTAAAACCTTTGGTTTTAAAAGCCTGTACTGGTACAATTACATCTACAAAAAACCCTGTAAGGATTATGTTTTACTATATACAGTGAAAAGTTTAATTCAGTGGCATCTACTAACCTTCTGTTAGACAAATATAAATGTTAACTAGCTGTCTATCTTGGTAATGCCTGGAGGCTACTACATTGTACAATGTCTATCGCAACGCCTAAGAAAAAAAATCTCTAGATAACAGCCAACATGGACCATGTCAAAGGCCCCAATTCAGAAAAGCATTTATGCATGCATGCACAGAAGCAAGCTGATGAAACAAATCAACATTTGAATGCCTGTTTATATCAAGGCTAATATATATACAAAAAAAAAATATTCCTTTGAACAAATCCATAATGAGGCAAATCTTTTCACTAAAGAAAGATTTTAATCAAATGAAGTTTTCTACCTTCTCCTTTCCAAACCTTTGTCATAGGTATCTTTTTATCTCACATCAGTTCCCTCTTAAATCCCTTACTCCAGACAACATGTACTGCTATACACTTTAAAAAGAAGAAATTTAGTTTTGAACCTACTGATGCATTCAGCTATTTGGGAGGAGCCTATAAAACTGGCCTGCTAAGGTTGCCAGGCTGATAGCCCAGATAATACTTCCAGTGTGCTGTACATATTTATGAATGACTTGAGAATAAGTCATGTGTCAGCATAGCACTGAAGCTTTACAAAATAAAAAGTGTTTCCTTCCTTTAAAAAAGACATTTTTCAGACAGTAATTTCTTACAGAAAATTTTGCCTCAAGAAAGAGTTTCAATTGAAAGAAGATTCCATAAGCACTGTTGGATAAACAAAAATAATGCTGTTTTATTTATATATATATATATATATAAATACACACACACATATATATACAGAAAATAAAATACAGCAATCATTGCCCACCCCAGTTTCAAGAACTGTGAGAAAACAGTGAGCCCAGGCAAACCCTCAAGGCTAAGTCTTCTTTTTGCCAATAACAGTTTGCAGGGTAATCATGATCTCCAGAACATCATAAAATGTCAAACAAAAAAAGCAAGGCATTTGCACGCAAAGAAAATCAAAACTGTTTGGTTTTTCCCCCCTTCCTCCCCAAATGATACGAACAGCAGTTATGAAAGGTTAATGACTTACTGCTTGTGCTTGCTTAATAAAATCAAGGATGTCTTCTTTCAGAGCCTGATGGATTTTTGCTGGACCTTTATCATCCCACAAGCAAACTGCATGTACATCTCTAGAAAACAATTTATCTACCTTTTAGTTAAGAACTATGCAGTTATGTATGAAGTTTGAACAGTCATAATTTAAGTAAGTCTAAGAAAATAAGTAACACATACAAGAAAATTATTTGGAGAAGAGGTTGAAGCTGTAAGAAAATCTGGGAAGCAAGTAATGGCAGCGTACCTAGGAACAGATTATGGGCAAGGAGATTTTAAAAACATACAGAAGCCAATTTTGTTTTCATACCTATTCAATAACCCTTACTGCATTAAGGACAACTCTTAAAGCTTTCCTTTGGCTAAGACAGAAATCACTTGCCAGCAAAAGTATTGATACTCAGCCCATACTATTCTGAAATACTCTCATTAAGAGGCAGCCTTCACTCAAAGCTTCCTTAACTCAAAGCACAAATTCCTTGTGCTACAAAGGAAATCGACCTTCTTTGTAAGAAATTTGAGCTCAGGCGTATCAGGTAATTTAAAAGGAGCTTTAATTAGTTTAATAAGATCACTTTAACATTTCATGACATTGGTAGCTTTTTGAAGTGCAACTCCACCGCAAAAAAGCTACCAAATTGCTTCACAAAGTAGAATTCTATTTATGAGTTTTAATCAATGTGCAAATACATTCCTGCTTTTCCTAGCTGGCGACCCAGCAAGTCTAACTCCTATGTTATTTCCTTACTAAAGTATATATAAAGTGAGTTATGCTTTTAATTATATCATCATATATAATGTAGCCTGCCAAGTCTTTTTTTGAATCATTACTTTCCTCTACTTTTTTCTTCTCCTTCTCTCAGTAATAAGGCCATGTCTTTGTGGGAAAGCAACTATATGATCTAAAGGCATGGCTTTGTTCCTATTAAATCAATATAGCTATTTCAACATAAGAGCAACCTTTTTTTTTTTTTAACTCAAAAGACAAAAACTTACAAAGTTAAAAAAGAAGTTTCTTTTACATGAACAAAGGTGCTGGCTCAGGATATACTCAGAGGTCTAGCTAACTTGACAGACTCGAGCAACTTTCACGTGCAGAAAAGGTGTTAGTGTATTCACAATGACAGTTTTCTGACAGTGCTCAAAACGGAATACTGGGTGATTATATTCTAGTCAAAGAGAGGTAGAAGACACCTACAGCTTTACAACTTCTTTTTTAAAAAAGGCATTTTCCAAGCTTAATGAAGAGCACAGTTCAAAAATAGAAACCTAGCAGAGCGGGACTCCTTCCTCTCACATCCTTAAGTTAGCCATAAAGTTACTCAAGTTCCATTCAATAGCTTGTCTGCTAGCAAAATAATAAACGGAAAATTTCAACTCAAAAGCAGAATTATTTAACTAGTTACTAGAAAATGAAAGCAATGACTCAGTATTGAATTTGTACCTTAACTACACCTTGTTTCTGGCAACTACTACAGCGATGATATCATAAGCTATTAAAACTCCCTACATGATAAACTGCCTTTCTGTTTGACTGGCAGAAAAGTGTCTGACAGGTGCAATAAGATGGCTGTGAAGAGAATCACCGCACTGTTCTCATCAAAAAGGAGTAATAAAGATGTAGTAGGCAACAAGATTGCATTCCAAATAAAATCAGCTTTTATGACAGATTTTAAAAAGCTGAGGAAGAAACTGCAGATCTAAGCTGCAATTATATTTGGGGGGGGGAAACAACTTTATGTTGAGACATGGACTATTTCAGATACACTTTTGATACATAGGTTGTAATTCACTTCCATACTCTGTTGACAGAGAATCATATGATGTGTGTTAAGGAAAAAAGGAGTCATCATCTAACAGGAAAGGGTGATGGTCTTTTGGAAGTGCAATAATATAAACAACATCTGAAAAGTATTATATAGGTTATTCTTAAGGTATTAGCTTATTCATGTTAGGTCAGTAAAATTTCATTACCATTTTACTTTGCTGGTATTTTTAGTTATTTTAGATGAAACCTATTTAAATCGTAACAACATAACGCTTGGCAGATTGCCTTTACACAAACTGAGCACCAAAGGAGTAAACAACATTTTCCCTCCGATTCTAACAAAAACTTTGTGAGCAGGTACAAAACTCGCTTACTATGATCAGCTGAAGTCATAAGCTGTGCTACTCTGTCTCCATCTTATTTGCAAAGATCTGAATCTCAATAAAACACTACTTTCGCCCATTTACAGAGAAGTATGCACAATTACCACTTAATAAGACTGAACAAAATAATACTTTTTGTGTATTCCTGCATAGTCTGCGTCATCTGACTTCTGTATCAGTAAGGAGTACCATAACTGTATGCTTATTATTATGCAGAAGGATGCAAGATGCTAAAAAATTACTTACGAAAACAGATCAAACCATTGCTGTTTTGTGACAGACTCCTGACGTAGCAGTTTCAGGACAATAGGGCGCATGAAATCCCATTTGTCTTCAAACTGAAGTGAACCTTTATTCTAAAACAAAAAAATTAAATGACAGTCAAACAAAGCTTAACCTTTACATCAATTAATTTGTTGGAAGTACTTTGTTTCTAAAATTACTTTTGACTGAAGCTAAAAAACAAACCCAGCATAAACGATGCTTACGTGGCAAACACACACAGAATGTTTCCACACAATTTATAGACTTCCCTCTTTTTAAGTTCATTTTAAGACTTGAGGGGCTCTGACTCACTAACTTGGTGAAAAAGTTAGTTTTGTAAACTAATGGATGTCTTTACTTAAGATGGTTGACAAAGAGTAATTCATACCTACCCATTACGTAACTTACTACGGAATCTATTGTTAATAAAATAGTTTATTATTTAAAGTTATCTTTAGGGATTACAGTTTCCACGGATAAGAAAAATATCTTCTTTATCTTCTTTGCAGAGGTATCTTGTATAACCTGGCACTTGAACTATATCTACAACACCAAAGCTAAACAACAGTAAGTATTTTCACAGTAAGTATTATTTTTAAAAGTGCCAGAACCAGCACTGGTTTCTTAGAGAAGCAGATTGCCAATTTATTCCCTAATTCACTGCACTAATAAAATAACAAGTTCTAGCAAACATTCTTCATCTGCTAATGAACAAAGCCATTTCAGGGTTACACGTGGACATCACGAACGGCACTGAGAGCTCTGCTGCCCCAACCAAGAGATGCACAAGACAAGCCGAGAGAGAGACCTGCAAAACAGCCTTGAATAAACTACCATGATCAAAACGGCAGACTGGAATCAAGAATAATACCGTACGTGGATGCTGCCACGCGCCTTCTTTCTCTCCACTGTGCCTTTGACCTCAGCAGCAAAGAGGAAGGAAGGAATCAGAGTAACATAGGAGCTGTTATATAACAGACTCCCTTCCCGTGGGTTAACTGGCCTTTGGCTGGATGACACCCAACACTACCATCAGCGCAGTTGAAAGAAATACGATTTCCACCCTGGATTAGATTTTTCAGCACAACATATTTTTTCAAATTCACTACACAAACTTAGAGGAAAGCTAATGGAATCAAGTGCTCCGATATCACTGGATTATTCCAAAAAAAAATCTCATTGTAGTATATAGGCTGCCTTCCGTAAAAAAACTTTAAAGAGAGAAAAGTAACAGAGTTTTACTGCCTAAGCAGTAATCCTGTTTGCTTACAGCTCCAAATTTGAAAAGAAAAATCTATAATTAAAAAAAAAAAAAAAAGGTTGATTTGGAGTTCTGTGGCAGAAAGACTATTGGTTGAATTACCTTCAGTGTTACATCACACTACATTGTTTACTTTTAAACAGATCATTGCCTTGGCCACTAATATTAAATTTAACACAATTCACTTTTTCGAAAATAGCAAATACTACATACTAATTACTTGGAAATCTGACAAGTGCGCTCTTCTGCCACTAACATCTCTTTAGACAAGAAAAGAAGTATGAGCAGCATGCCACATTCTCTAAACCTTCTTCTTCTGGATTAAGTCATACATGGAAATCTATAACTATATCTGTCACTCAATATTCAGAACAAGTACAGTTTGGGGAACAGTATCCCCTGATGCTCTTAAGTGCAAAGATGCCTCAGCTTTAAATTATAAAGATGCAACAGGCATCAAAATACCTATTTTTACTGTAATAGCATCTGGAGACGTCACAGCATTATCAGACCGTTGCGGTAGGTACTGAACATCAGTCTCAAGGAAACAGCCCCTGTCCAAGAACATTTAGAATTCTTTCAACGTTTAAGAAAATGTTTTTCATTGTTTGTGCAATTTAGAGAGACAGTTTTGCCTGTTATCTTCCTTGGGGTGGAGTGGGGGAATCATCTGAATGCATCAGCCCTGAAAATCACTGACCACATGCTTCCCCCAGATAGGGCAGGCTTTACAATTACTTCCCAAACTGTAATGACTTGTTCCCATCTTTCCTATTCCTGTGAAAACAATTAATCTCTACTTGAAAGTACTTCTGTTCCCAGTCCCTCTTTGCAGCATAATGAAAGAGCAATTGGCAAGCAGGCTCCAGGCAAGACATCATAAAAAAAGTTGCACTAACTTCCTCAAAAGTCTTCCTTTACAGCGAGACTTCAGAGTAGGTCCCATAAGTTTTCTAGAAGAGGTGAAAAGCCTGTTCTACAGTTTTGGAAAAATGAAAGAGAACATTCATTTTATTCAGATCTCTGCTGAGCATAGCTGAAGATAAAAACTGAATGCTCTTTGTGACTAAGACTAGTTTCATTGTAAAACATAGGAAAAAAACAGTACTTGCACATGCCACTGTTTATATAATATACATCATGATTACCTAGTAAAAGCATACATAAAACTATTTCAGCTGTAAAGCTGTTCAGTTGCAACAACCACGTACCAAATTAAAAAGAATTCCCTTTATAAACCCTGGCAAAAAACGCCATTGGGAAAGTTTATAACTTTGCTTCCTGAAGGTTATTCTGTTTTCACTAGTTTAATAAAAAGAAGGTATTTTTACACTTCCTCCTTTATTCCCAAATTAAACAGAAATAAAATTAACGGATTAGAAAAATCTCACTATACTAATCTGTTCTTCAACCTCAATAAACAACTCAACAGTTGACAAACCGAGTCAGGCCTTCATGCCTACTAATCTTATGCTTTCTCCCTGAAATTACGAACAAGAAAGGGTGCCTAATACGACCTGCTGTGTATCACTCGCATTCATTACCTCTGTCCCTGTCAGTGCACTAGAATACAGGCTCAAAGTACAAAGCCAAATTTACAGTAGAACAAGAAGTCAAACAGCGCTAATTCTTAATTGTTACCAAAGTCACATATGCACCAGTGACCTAGAGAACAGAAAGAACCTGTTTCCCACTTTCGTGAGCCATGTGCACCCTTAAGTGACTCCTGAGCAACATTAGGATCAATGGCAATACCCCAGTTAAGTAACAATTCAAGGAGTTAAACATTTAGTGCTTTGAAAAAAATAACTCAACTGTGAAATATTCTATGTCTCAAAAGTCACTTCACTACGTTTGCTCACAGAGATGTAAAATCTCATTTTAACACTAAACTCCACTTGAAATATATACCATTTCATGTACTATATAGAAATATATACTACAACACTCCTCTTCAAACTTTCTTTTTCTGTTTCTCACTCCTACACGTAAGCATCTCAGTGCTATATTTTACATCGCACGAAAGAAACCTCCCAGATGCTACTGGAGGATATTCTGCAGATTCAGTAGAGTAACGCAAGCAGCACTGCTGCCCGAAATGCAAGCAAGACACTCGATTAGGAACTGGGGTTCCGTTCCCAGACCCAGGCAAGTCCTAGCAACCTCCACGCAACTGTCCCCCTGGACTTGGAAATGCCTCTTTGGACATTATGCTCTTTGGGGCAGAAACCAGGTTTTGTTTGTTTGTTTTTTTTTAAACTGTGTACTGTCAGTACTTTAGGCCACATATAAATGCAGTCCTGATCCCACGTGTCTAAGCAGTACCATAAAAAAAGGTGTATCCTCTACAATAAGAGCATATTTCAATAACATATTTGACTTGACTACCGTACCACTTTCAGATACTATACTAAGGCTAGTTGATAGAGGGAAGAAGTAGGAAATAGGGGTCCCTAGATTGAAATAAGCATGAAAATCTGATTCAACTCTGCTACTAGCAGCTCTTAAAAGAAAAACAAACAAACAAACAAAAACAGTGCAATTATTGTAGTGAAGTCATGGCACAAAACAGAAAAGCAGCCACAGAGAAAGTTAGTCATATAGCAAAGCTTACTAGAGCAGAATATTTGCTAGTATCTTAAGTATATTCTAACTGGAAGTAGCCAGGAAGACAGACAAATGTAAACCACAGATCTGGAAGTATTTATTTTAGGTTGAAGAATTCAAAAATTTCAGACATGCTTCCAGTTGTCAGTGACAAAGGCATGAAATCAAGAAAAATAGTTAAAACAAAGGGAAAGGTAAACTGTGGTTCTCATTTCACTCAAGCCTACAGAAAATCTGCTGCTTGTTTTGTTTCTTCCCTCCTAATACCAGGCTCAATCTCCAGTCCTGTGACTGCAAGGGCCAACTCTTGAATTTGCCAGCACCTCCAGTAAGGCTGCAGAGAAATGCCAGGATGTGCTAGCATACATACAGCTACAAGTTTTCTTCATGCTGCAGTAAACTGAGCTGTTCTGCGCCTCAGGAACCGCAGGAAAACACGTGCATCTTCACGTCACATGAGTGAATTGGTTTAGACTATTTTGTCACTGCAAAATGAACAGGTTACAAGTCCAACACATCCCCTGAAACAAAGTACTCCACTTTAAAAGAGCCAGGACCACAAGTATGTTGAAAGAAAAAGTACTAAGGAACGAATCTAGCAAAGACTCAGCCACAGAGCTGTAGCCACAGCCTACAGAAAAGTCACAGCCTTAACATGGGACAGTAGTCCTGCTATAGGTAGAGTATAAACTAGCTTGCCCATTTAATGGCTAGCTCTTCCTAAGTAGTTTAATATTTTGATCACACTGAAATTTGTTGCATCTCATCAAGAGTCAACATATGATTAGTCATACTAATTTTGCATTTAAAGAAGGAAGTCTAAGAATATGCTTCTCCCTAAAAATCAAGCACATTTTACACTTAAGAAAAACCATGCACTAGTGGAGTTTAAATGATGCCCTCTAAAACAAGGGCAGCCAGTCAGATTTCACTTCAGCCAGTACCCATTACTAGAATAGGAAAGGAATATTCCACTTCATTTTCTCAACTATGTAGAAGGTCGAGAGAGGATGGGGGAAACCCAGAGAAAACTCTTAGTTCCTGTTTATCCTAGCAAAAAATAGAACCTGCCTCAACCTGGCTTACATTAGCATACAGGCTAATTTGGAAAAATACAGACCTCCCTCAAGATTTTAACATCTCTCCTTTCTTACCCCACGGATTTTTACCGACTAGGGGATATTGCTCCCCCCTAGTGCGAGGCACTGGCAACAGCACTGACATTCAATCAATCAACGGTTTGCTTCTCCGGGAGCACACTGAGTGTCAGAACTGTGGAACAAAAACCCTCATCCAGTTCCAACTCTCTCACTGGTTTATTTTGTCATTATAAACAAAGTGAAATCACTGTCTAATTGCTCTCTTTTGTAATGTAGAACTCATACTTTATTATCTTTAGGAAACTTACTAAGTTAGCTCCCAAGTCACCAGAAAGGCCTACTCTAAGTATCTCCCTGTAGCATTTTCCCTGAAACATACTTTTTGTCAACATAAAATATTAATGATTCAAAGGCCAGTGGTGAAGCTGTCACTAGCAAACAAAAGGGCTTCAAGTCATTAGGAACCATCTCACAGAGTCAAGAACTTTGACTGTATTTTCACTTGCTGCACACCTAGTAGTTTTCAGAAGAGGTGAAGCAGAATGCTGATAAATCTCACAGGCCTTCTAGCTGCTGAGGGCTACACAACCACGTTCTCATCAACGCGCCTCTCAGCCTTCCTAGAAACCCTTACACATACTGCAAAGCAATGGACTAAATATCAAGTAGATAAACTGTTTGAACCCTACTCTAAAGCAATACTCTTCCACAAAAAAACCCCAACATTTTGTTCCAGAAACTCTTGTGGGGCATTATGCTTTTTGCCAGAATGTGTGGATTCTTCCAAGTTAGACTTTGATTAACACCTTACATAGTTTAAAAAGCTAACTGCTTATTTTCACAGGAAGAAAAAGAATTAAGAGAAATGAAAAAGAACTAATTTCCGTTACATTTCAATTTCAAGAAAAACTTTTTTTTTTTTAAAGCTCTGTCTTTATGACAGAAAACCTCTCTCTTTGGACACGAGGAAGAAACAAGGCTATCAATTATTTCTCATTTCTGCAAACTGAGTGTCTTAGAGTAATATAACCCACAGTTTCAGGACAAATCCACACACCTGAAATAGGTCAGCTTGCTGAAATGTAAGAAGCACTTTTCCAGAACCATACCTGAATACAACACACGACGCTGAACACAGATATTTATTTTACATATATTTTAACTGCTAGCCGATAAAGTTAAACAAAGCTAGCAATCTTTCACAAGCCTTTCACCACAACTACACTGAGGATCTAGAAACACTTACTGGAGGCATTAGTAACAGCTGCTTTAAGTAGGCCCGTTTTCCACGTGCTGGCACAGCCTCAAAGGCCACATACAGCCTGATCTATACGCACGCCACCAAAATTTGGACAGACAGTCCTGGACGCAAATACTGGGCTGTCACAGCAAAAACTCCCCCTAAAATTTGCAACAGGTTAGGATGATTGACATCTGTCCTCAAACATGGGCAAAGCGCCTGGAAACCCCTCGCTATGCGAGTAAAGCTGCTCGACGCAACTGAAAGGCCTGGGAGAGTTTTTCTCTGCAGAAAAATTGCCGTTAACAAAAGAGGGCCCCCCCAAGTCACAACACCTGCTCCCCGCAGCGGCGTTTTTCAACCCCTGGCTCAACTTAAAATTCGTTTTCTGCACATCCAGGGTTGCAGAAAAATCTAAACAAGAGAGCCAGCACCGCGCCCGGCCTAACAGCACGGCGCAACGTTGTTTCGCAGCGGCGCAGGTTTGGGAAGGGCGGGCGGCCCGCTAGCAGCCCAGAGGCCGCGGGGTGGCCGAGGCGAGCGGCCCGCGCCCGGCCCCGCCGCCCCCCGCTCGCCCCAGCCCCGGCGGCCCGCAGGCCCCGCGGGGCCGCCCCGGGCGCCCGGCCCCCGCCTGCCCCTCCGGCAGCGGCCGGCGCGGCCCGCCCTCACCTTCAGGAGATTAGACGTCGCCATGTTCCCCCCGCGGGGCCCCGCGGCCGCCGCCGCCTCCGGCTCCTCTCCCCACGCTCGGCTCGGCTCCCCCGGGCCGCTGCCGCTTTACATGGCGCCGGGCCGCCCGCCCGCCCGGCCGGACCCGCGGCAGCGGCGCCGCCCGCAGCGCTGCGCTGCGCTGCGCTCCCCGCCCGCCCTCCCGCGGCGAGGCCGGCGCGAGGCTGGGCGCGCTCCGCCGCGCGGCCGGCTCGCTCCCCCGCGCGCAGCCGCCCCTCAGAGCCTCATGGCGGCGTCCGCCCAGCAGACGCTCAGCGGCGGCGACCCCGGCTCCATGGAAGGGGCTGGCCCACATGATGCGCGGCGCCGAGGAGCCGGCCCGCCGCCAAGCGCGGACACCCGGGCCGGCGAGCTCCGGCGACGGCGCCCCCTAGCGTCCCGCCGCGGGGAGGCCGCCCGGCGCGGCCCGGCCCAGGCAGCCCGGCCTTGCCCCACCCCCCGTCCTTCGTGGGGGAACGGGGACCCCCCCGCCCGTCCTTCCTGGGGGAACGGGGACCCCCCCCCTCTCTATGAGGCGGGGTCCCGTCCCTACGTGTAAGCCCCCCTCTAAGCCTGCGCTCCTTTGACCGCCCTGAGTGAAAACGCGAGTTTTCTGTCTAGTAAGAAGTGTTTGGTTTTAGGCACGTTTTGGGCGGGAGATGGGGAAACGTTTTCAGTGAGAGGAAACTGAATTGTACCTTTTTATTAAAACATTTTGCTTTGGTCCGAAGTGTGTCTCCAAGAAAAAAAAAAAAAAAAAAGTCCAGCGAGCTTCTCTTACAGGTTAGGAAACCTGAGCATTAACGTCATCCATTCCGCTTTAATCTGGCCCCTTCTTGGGCACGCTGCGTGCTCGTCTCCGCTAACGACCACGCCGTTTTCCATGGCGCTTCCAATCCGTTCTTTGCGCGGATTTAGAGCGGGCAAGGAATGAGTCATCGCCCTGCGAGAAGGAGGTTTTGTCTGTTCTCCACCTGGTTTGCTAAAGAAGTTGGAAGGGGCGCAGGGGACAAGAGAGGTGGCAAGAGACAGACTTGTCCTGAGATGAAGTCAGCTGGATGCCGCTCCGGGGACCTGGTCTGTCTGGGACTCTGTCAAAGCAAGCCCATCGAAAGCGTTTTTTTCTCAGCCACCAGGAAGAACACGGATCACGGCTGTCCGTCTGGAGGGCCAGTGGTGTGCCTGACAAAACACTAAGTACTCACCACAGCCACTGGGGTTATTGAGAAGAAGGTGCTGAACAAAAGGTGTTTCGGGTATGGCCGGAGACTTCAAGCCCTAAGCCTCTCTCGGAGCTTTTAACAGCTTTGATCTCCTAATGAGTCAACACCTCGTTTGCAAATGGTGACAATAGTGCTCTCTCAGTCTTGTCTGGGGCATAAGATGAAGAGAAGAGAAACTGAGGATTTGAAGAGAAATTCATGTTGTAAAACACAGACATCCTAAACTGTTAGCTCAGTAGAAAAGCTGTCAGACAAAATTCAGAAATTCTGTGCTCCACAGAAGGTTTGATAACGTCGACTAAACAGGGCCTGCAGCCTTATTAATTTAACATGTTTTAAGGCTTAGTAAGGTGTTCTCTTAACTAAGAAGTGTTGAGGAGGTATTGAACAGTTACCCGTTTTTACAAACCTTCCAGGTTTTGAATGCTTCAATTGGACTTTAAAATTTTCCTTTGTTGTTGCATATACATTGCATAGTCTATACTATGTATATATATCATGACCAATTATACAGTATTCACTGTGTATGTAATGCATACAGTTGCACAGTTGTATATATAGTATAGAACTACACAATATAGATTGCATGGTATTATATACCATACTTTCTGTATCTATTTCATAATATGGAGGATTTAAGTCCTTATAGATCAAATTAGAGAAAAGAGAAATGAGTTTTCAAGTCTTCTTCCTGCTAATCGAAGGCTGATGATTTATAGAAGACAATATAACTAGTGATTCAATGTCCTCAGGTTGTAGCTGTGAAGATTTAGTGTTTAAATACAGTGTAAAATAAGCACATAAAGCAATTTTAAAAGTGTACAACCTCTGCTTATGTCCAAATTGGCCCATTTTTTCTAAAGCCTCTAATTTAAAAACAGAAAACGATAGCGACTGATATACATTTACCTTTCCAACATAGCTTTTATTATTCAGTACTCACACAGTGAAACACATGCAAATACATGTAAAAACATTATTTCTCCCACATTGTTAATTTGAGGGGGGAGGTGAGAGAAGAGTTTCTATTCCATCACCACCGTATTTTTAGATGATGTCACATGACTGTCTCAGCTTTGACCTGATGCTTGAGAAGAATGACCATTGCTTCATCCTTTCCAAACGCTCACAATTACTCAGCAAACAGCTTGGATCTCCACGGCTAGCTCTGAGCCTTTAAGTGAAGAACTGACTGTTCCTGGTTGCTGATGAAAACAGAAATCTGTAACATGTATCCACAGAGGAAGAGGTAGTAGGATCAACATACAAACATCTATTCCTATTCTACTCTATTTAATACTCCCACTCTACAAAAAAAAGTGTATTTTCTCTAAAAATTCAGCTCAAATCAGATTAAAAAAGAAGAATCTTCTACATATGAAAGTGGTCTCTTTTTAACAAGCAAAGAAACCTAGGTGAGGATAATATCTAATAACTACGCATAGGTGCCACTGAGCTTATAGCCCATAGGGTTGACAAATGTTCCCTGAAAGCTGGCCTGAACATCTTCCTCAGAAAGGTTTTCACCCAGACAAAGCTGATGCAGCAGATGGTGTGAGACCAAGCTCATAATGAACAAATCTCAGTCCTGCATTAATCAGCGCCTACTTCCCTCATTTTCCTAGTGGATTCAGCTCTTGGGTCACGACTGAGTAACATCATGTTGGATGAAGCCCAAACTGAAGTCAATATCATCTGGAATTCTCTATAATGGGGGCCAGCGTCAGACAGTTGCAGGAAGATGTCATACCTTGTCATTCAGAGATTTGGGACCTACTTAGGTCTCTCTTTGGTCTCTAACATTTATTGCTTAAACCCTGGACGCAAGATACACTATCCTTTACCAAGTAAAATATCAATACATTTGCTAAGAATTCTTTAATCCACCTTTTAATCCATCTCACTGAGGGATCTCTTTGCCGTTTTTGTGCACACCTACCACAGAAATGTAGCGGTACACAGGACACCCCAGGATCTGAGCGCCCACCATGGTCTTGTCTAGTCTAAGTATTCCCAGAAATCCTGTAAGCATTGCTGTAACAGTTACGCGGTTGGCCGGAAACAATCAGCAAGGAAAGTCCTGAGGACAAGCGTTTGTGCCTCCTATTTAAATACGCTCTGATGCCAAAGCTGTGAGTAGTGACAGCGGAGGAATAAAGAGGATTTGAACAGCTGAGAAGCCATGAAACTAGGAAACGGTCGTACATTTTACTGATATTAAAAATAACGTCCATTTCATTTTGCATGGCTTACATAGTAACTGTAAGATTCTTCTAAAAATCTGTACGTTATTTTTCCTGGAAAGTAAAGACATCTTTGAGCCTCAAGGTTTTGTGGTATTTTAGCACCACTTCAGGGCACACGGAAAGTACAAAGAGTTACATAATTTCGTCTAATTTGCTTTAATTCTATTGCAAATGGATTATTATTGAATTCTGACACTAATGAAAATATTAATTAATTAGTATACGGTACTACATTGGACTACAGTTTTATAAGTTTGGCATGGATCATAAAAGACAGAGTGAAAAACACTTAATCCCAGAGTTATTCCTGGATTCACAGTGATTTGCACATGCCATCTCATTAAGCTCTAGACGATCAGTGAAATGAATATTGTGCATATACAAATATATATCCTAGGCATCTTGGAGTGAATTGATTCCAGGGGCAAATATGTTGACTTTGAATGAGTTGCATCAGATATAAATATGCACTGTTACGTTCTCATCTAACACCCCAAGGCACACATATAATGAATAAGATGTGTATAGTTTCTTGTGATTTTTACTTAGTCCGTGATGGAAAAAGACATTTGATGGGTGATTAGTCAATCTTGGACACCTCTCCGATCAAGCTAGATATGTTCAGTGGGATACTAAGCCTTTACATTCTTTTCTTCAGTGGGAAAGCCTGGTTTATCACTGCACTGCTTAGTCACCACCCTCTGCATGAACGATGCCATGAAAGTCTCCAAAGATTATCCTTTTAACAAGGCAAGGAGGCACAAATGCTTATCTGGCTGACAAAAGACACGCCACCAATGACCAGACTTTTCACGTGAAACTTCTTCCGAATGTTTGTTTCTATTTGAACAAGAAAGCAAACAATTTTATTTCTGGTGCGCCTGAGCTTCGTGTCACCCTTCCAGTTAATAACAATAGCATTTTGGAAAAGATGTCTGTGTGGGGGAGCAGAGATTATTGTTGCTTCCACTTACAACTGTTGAAGATTTTGGTGTCTTTGTATCGCCAGAGCCACCTATCCTGTGCATCTCAGGGTGACCTGTTTGTTCTTATGCCAACATTGTCCTTTAGTTTAAATAACTCTTCTCTCTCCCTGACGTTTACTCTTCTCTGATATATTTTTAGACAACAATGCTATTGCCTCGCGATTCAGCTTGGTGGAAAATTTTGCACAACTCGCCCTGAGTGATGCTGAGGATATCGGGGAGTGGTGCAGGGTGAGCGCTGGCAGGCAGAAGCTGCGGGAGGGTTTCCAGTGCACCCGGTCGCTCAGGAACACGGGGCGTTTGTGGGACAAAACGTGGCCCCTGTTCTGTGCCCAGCCACCGAGCTGCAGAGAACCGTGACAAGGAATTCAGTCTGATCTAATTTTCCCTCTCTGAGCCTTTTTTGGACTGCTAAAATGTACTGTTCCACTCTGGGTACTGAAGGGGTTATATCATAATCTGTTTGTGAAGCATGGTGGGGTGAAAGAGGGCATCACATGAAAAACTATGATTTCACATGCTGATTTTCTGACACTGTTACCTTGTTCACATATGCAACTGTTTTTCATGCTCAGCCAGCTTTGTGTGCTTCTTATTTGGAAAGTTCTCAGAGAATCACACTCTGTTTTGCCACAGAGAGCTGGGCAGAGGAAAATCCCACTAAAATGAACGGTGTTACTGGTAATTTCAGTGGTTTGACTGACTGGATTGGAACTTACTTCTTCTAAACTTAGCAGCAAGCTATGCCCTGGCATAGCTTGCCCTGGCATAGCTTGCTCTTTTATTGCATGTAACACTGGCTATACATCAGGGAAATGAGAAAAAAGATCTGCACGGAGGATGCCATTTCCCCCTTAATAATAAGCGGTAATTATTTAAAAATAGAAAATTAATTTAAAACATGACTAAATATCTAAACTCTTTGCTTGGCATTGAAAACTGTAACCAAAACTCAGAGTTCTCAAGAGTGCCGCAGAGCAGTGCCAACCTGCAAGCTTTTTCTACTAAGATTACGACTAAAATATTTTCCATAATTCCTGTCCTCACTCTTAGTACCTTAATACTTAACAACAGCCACCCGTATTTTAAACTAGCGCCCCGCTCACCGTCATACCTCAGAACCAAATAAAGCTCCTGGCAGACCCTTCCCGTAAAGCAAACACGCAGGGGAGAAGGAGAAAGGGGAAGACATCTCTGCAACGCCCGTGTAAACACCCAGCGATTCCTCTCCAGCGTTGTCCCACAGAATTAACAGATCCTGAGGGAGCAGCCGTAGCTGTGGAGTCCGTAGCCCGTTTCTCTGGGCTCACTCCGGGTCTTTGGTGCTTTCCCTTCACCCTGCCACCCACCGCAGCTGCAGAGGTGAGGGCAGCGTCGAGAGGGCTCTGCCAACGTTAGCTCTCGTTTCTGTCTCCGGGCTCTGTGGGGATGGCAGAGGTGCCGGCATCTTCCTTTCTAGCTCCCTCTTGCGCGCTCCTTTCCCAGCCTGCCAACTGCTTTTCTGCCTGGTTTGTGGATACGGGAGGCTGTGTCCATCCCTCCGGTGCCGCGGGGGAAGTTGCCACAGGCTCACATGTGCATGGAGCAGGGGAAGTCAGTATCTGCACAAGCAGGCTGGAAGCCACGGCAACTAGGAAACACATTAACTATAGCTGGAACTTCAGCTTCTTTACCTAAGCATTGACTTTACTGGCTATGCATGCATTTTCTTCATGTTACTTCTTCATGTTAAGCTGCCATAGGAAGTTTTCAGCTGCAAAGCGGGCCCCTAGCAGCCTGGGGGGGTAACAGGCTGATTCTCAGTCCCATCTCCCCTAGCCCTGAGAGACAGCTGACGGCTCGGCATCAGCAGCTAGCTCTCCTGGGAGCAGCTCTTCTCCCACAGACCAGCAGGCTCTGGGTACTGAGAGGTAGCTAAAACGTGTCTTTCTCTGAAAAATGAATACATGAAATACTTTCAAAGGTGGCGATCCAGCTCAGCAGCTCTGCGTCTTGATCTGTATTTTGGATTCCTCGGTTGTGAGTCTCAATTAAAATGTACCTACCCGTACATAAAGAGCCTACCAGTCCCCCTTTCAGTCTAGCCTTTCTGAGGTCCCTGGGCAGTGTCAGGAGGAGAGGCCATTCGACCGCTACCGTGGTGTATGCTTTTCCCATCTCCCTTGGGGCTAAAAGCCTACAGTGTGGGTATTATACTTTTTTTGGTGCATTATCACAGCCTGGGATTTGTGCTAGCAGCTTCTTTCCCAGGACACGCTTTAGTCTTGTGTTTGCTGTTTCATTGCAGTATTTCACCAGTTGCTTGTGAGAGCGGCAAAACACGCGAAGGGAAACAATTGCAACGTGTCTCTCTGTGTTCACAGAGCCGCCTGTTCCCTATCCAAAGTGCTGCTTAGTAAAATATTTTTGGGTTCTCAGCGTCAACCTAGTTTTCTTCATACATATGCTGCACTGCTACTAATTAAGTATTATGCAAGTCAAATTGTCTGCAGGAACTTGTACAACTTCATAGTCTTTATACTATGCTCTGCTGGCACTTCTTCAATCACATCGCCTTCAGCAGATTTGCACATTCCCTGAAACGTGATAAAACAAATTTGCCATACTCAGAAGTAAAATTCAGACTTTTCCATAGCTGTATTCGCTTCTCAGTGGAGGAAGCATTGCTGAGTAAAAAGACACCATATGTTATCCAGTCGGTTTTCAGAGAAAGTCTCACACAACTTAAAACTAAACATAGGCCTTGAATCGTTGCTAGAAATAGACTGGGAAATAAGTCTACAGGCACTTATGACATGTGCTTTTGAAGTTTTTTCTCTTTAAGGATCAGGCAGATGAAATTTTCAGTCAAATTCTTCTATTTTTGGATACATTCAATGCTGCTATTATTACCCTTAAGATACCAAGGTATCTTAAGTGGTACTGCATAGGGTTAACTACCGTAACAAAGGATCATTAGACAAATGGTTGAACTTTTTCTAGAATATTCATAATGTTTGCAGTTTGTTGTGTGGTCTTATCTGTTAGACTTTTAAGAGAGATTCCTATTTTACAGATGCCTCTTCTAGAACTATAATTCCATTAACTGACTTAAAAGATTGTCTTTAGACTCTGTGAAGCAAGCGAGGCAAATCCTGACTGTCGACAACTGCCTTCTGCTATTTTAGCGATTTTGTTAACGGTTCAGCATGTCTGGTGCATGGTCCCGCCCTTCCATGCCCATGTAGCGAATGAGCCCCTGAGCCCTCCTTCGTTGTCTCCAGGGCTGGATGAAGCTGCTCACATTGCTGTGTCAGTTCTGGGCGAGGGCAAGGCTGGAGACTTGGAGGAGCTGATGCCTCCTGTGGTTGGGTCTACAGCTAGGAGAAAATTACTCTCCCAGATGATGTTAATTATGTAAAAAGAGATGTATGAAGTACATACTCCATGAAGGCCCTGAGTACTGGAACGGAAGGAACTGAAATATCTGTGAGTATTATGGATCCATTCATCTTTGCTTAAGTTAGGTGACTTGGGTATCAGTAATAATTTAGCTGTGCCAGAAGTAATCTGAGCACAGAGCAACTGTAGAGTATTTGGGCGCTCAGTCAGCCCTATGTTATTCTCCGTAAGCATGCAACAGTTACCGGGATGTCAGTCGTACAGCTTGAAGTTAGGTTGGAAAGTCTATTCTACCCTGAAAGTAGTATGAAAACATAAATGACTAGTGTGAACATTTGCTGCTTCAGATTTTTTCTCTGGTTGGCTCCAAGTGTGTGCAGCTACGTTCTGCTCCTTACATAGGACAGATGCAGTTATAAGTGAGCCAAAATATCTGATGAATTAATGTGTAAAATATTTAAATGAGCAGAACAAGATATTTTTCTTCTTTACCAAACTTAAAAAAAAAGCAATGACAGTTGAAATATTTTAGGCGCCCAAAACAATATTTTATATCCATCCCTTCATTGGGCATATGAATCCAAATACAGTTTACTAGTTTTAACAGGTTTCTCCTTTTCCTAACTGGGATTTACCAATCATTAATTTGCAAGATTTTTTAAAATCATTTCTACTTCTTAACTTAGGTTCAAGTGAGATTTCTTTAATTTCCGGAAATTTTATTCTGGTATCAATAGTAAGAGATGATTTTTGCCCTTCCCTTGGGACAAAGAAAAGACTATAGATGCATTAAGCTGTACAAACTACAGCCTACTCAAGCTGTTACTTACACACCGTACTGCAAAACATCTAGAAGCAAAATGATATATTTCAGCAAATCATCTATTCATCAGACATTTCTATTAACTGCAAGTGTGTAGTGAGCAGGTACGGTATTGTTTTAATATATCAACAAGATAGACAATGTTAGAATGCACATGTTATTCTACATTTTTAGGAATTACAAATAAGACAACAATGTGCACAGTACTTAAAAAAGCAGTGAACTTCTTTCCTAGCTGCATTGACAACACCAGATCCTTACACCGTTGAATCTGGTTAAAAGCTCTACTCCCATCGTAATAAATGTGAGACTACAGATACAACATTCACAGCAGAGATCGTTAAGGCTCTGTTCTGATGATTGTTTATTTCTCTGTGCATACTTCCCCTCTCTCCTCTCCCACTCCCGTCCCTTCCCTCCTCCCATCCCCCCATGCTTTTCCTGTACAGAGTGAAAAGCTCATTGGCGCCAGAGTATTCTGGAAGAAAAGTTTAAAAGACTGTAACCTGAAAACAATGAAAAGTATAATGAAATGTAGACTTATAATAATAGCAATACCTGGTACTTATAAAGCTGTTTCCATCTTTGTAATTTCTTTTTTTGCACAGTGGAAGAAACCAGTATCCACCTCCCATTGTGCTACATGCTCTACAACAGATAGCACACACACAAAGGAGTCCAAACCAAAGACCATACAATCACACTGGGTCTTAGAGGTCTTTCAGAGTTTGAGGAACAACGGTCATCTCTATTTTGGAGACGCAGAAGGTGAGGCACAGAAAATCTTGCGCAGAAACCCACCGTGAACCAGTGGTAGACTTTGGGTCTATTGACTCCCCAGCTGCTGATTTATTCATTGGTCCATTCTGTCCTCTTAAACCACTAAGAGAAGATCTTCTCAGACACACAACATGGGCCTAGTACACAGGGTACAGTGTCAAAAGCGCACAACCTGATTCCGTGCTACTTTTTGGTGCCTGCAATATTTTAAATTCACATAAAGACGACCTAAAATACCCTCAAATCAAAACAGCATTGGCATACATGACTACAATGTGTAGTTTAGTAGACTCAGGCTCAGAGCAATTAGTTTGTGGCATGCTGAAACTAGAATTAACTGACTGTTTTAACTCGTAACAAATTAAGGCTGGATTCTTGTTTATATTAAGGCCTCTATCCTATGAAAATATAACCGTGCCTCAGTGCAAATGAGACTCAGGCTCACCTGAATAGAAAACTCACCTTCCAGTTCCCTTTAAAGTCAATAATTTCACTGGCCCTAAATCAGTAAAATAACTGTAACCAAACAACTTGTCCTTATACCATGGACTATTTACAAAAGGACCTGAAAACAGTCTGAAGGAAAACCAATCATGTTTGTTGAAGAAAAAAGTTAGATTACACAGATCCGTTTGCCTGGTATTAACATGGAGGACTGCAACATGACACCACATCTTTACATGAAGATAACTGGCTTGATGTTTGGAGGTTATGAGCGTGTCCAGATAAATTGTAGCTGCTTACCAACTCTGGAGATCAAGCCATCATGTTATACTACTGAGATAAAATAGAAATAGAGTTATTTGGCATTTAAGTGCTAGACATATAGGGCGTAATTTGCATAAAGCTAGAGTGTGTTATATTCAGAGGTGTAGGAAGATGACCTCAAGCTCAGTAAAATGCTACATGATCACAGATTTCTCCTATTATTATTGTTATTAAAAGTCATTATTTGTTGCTTTCTCAGAATAGCAATTCTCCAACTTTGCTGCTCTGTAGCCCAACATTATTTTAGAAATTCTCTCCTTTCCTAACACTCTGTTCATAACAGTTTTGGTTTTAAAAGCTTCACTGTTTTTAGACAACTGTTTAACATTTGCTGGCTTAGAATAAACCAATCTTTGTTCTCTTCAAATTCAACCCCATGGGTTGCAGCTTTTTTTTTTTTTTACTTCTAATTAGAAGTAGATTTATTTTTTAAAGCTAATATGAAATTGATTTGTGTGAATTAACATAATTCCTCAGGCATCAGTGTGGCTATGACAGTTACCCAGCTGAGGATGTGGCCTCCAGAATGTACCTCTAGTATTTAGGAAATCTGTTTTGTATACAAGTCAGATAACAGCTGGATCATATGTGATGTTACAGTTACTTTCATTGGCAATTCAGAAAATATTTAATAATAAATTTCATTGCTTCCATTCCCCATTTTCATATACAAATAAATTGTCTTTTCTAAAACATTCTTTTTCTTTAGTAAGGCTTGTATTCATAGTCATATCAAAAGTGTTTTGGAGCAATCTTTCTGCTTGCTTTCTTCAGTTATCTTTATTATGAAATTCTACAGTGTTCTAAACCTTAATGGTCATTAGCAAACCTGCACTTGCGTAAAGAATAACATTAAAAAACTATAAGGTAAAGTATTTTCTTGTCTAAAACTAAGGCAGGATGAACTGAAGTAATGAGCTCATCTGATCCTCACCTATCAAGGCTTGATTTTAAACTGTATTCAAAATACAAAGCCCAGTAGAGGATGTTGTCATGATGATTATTGCGCTTTCTCAGTATCTTGCTATAGGATTCTTTTTTTCAGCAATATATAATTTCTTTTCTTGAAGACCACACAAAGTTATTGTACTCTGTAAAAAAAAAAAGCACTTAAATTTTTATGAAGTTATGGATTAGACAGAAGGATTCAAAAAAACAATTACCACTCTATGATTCAGCTACGTCACGATCTAATATTATTTCAAAATTATTTCTCTGTTAATTAGATTGGCATCATTTTCTGAACACCTGATGTGCTCTTTGGCGTGCTACAAATTTAACAGATGCACTGTCTTCTGGGCTTTACAGCTTCCTCTGATGAATGTACAACATTTGGAACAAAGCCACTCTTAACACCTTCCCATCCATCTTGTATTGTGATTTCTCCTTTTTTCACAAGTTCATAGATATCTCGGGTAAGAATTGTAAAGGACTCTTCAACATTTGTGGCATCTTTTGCTGAAGTTTCTATGTATTTCATACCACAGTCAGATGACAGTTTTTCAGCTTCTTCTCTTGTAACCTCCCGCTGTGATACTAAGTCGCATTTATGTCCTACTAACAGAAATACAATCTGAAAGGGCTGTACATGCATTTTTGCTTCTTCTAGCCAGTCTTTCACATGTTCAAAAGATCGCCGATTTGTGATGTCAAACACTAGTAAGCCACCCACAGAATTGCGATAATAAGATCGTGTTATTGATCTGTGAAGAAAAAAGAAAAATTAAAATTAAAATTAAAATACACTTTGACTTTATTTGTAAACTGGTTACTTTTCCATGTGGCAATGTGTTTGTTTCTACTACAATTTTTATGAAATATGTCTTCGCTTTTCTTTAATCAGAATTTATGAGTTTGCCTTCTCTGCACAAAGATGTTCCTTTTTCGTGTTTCCTGACGCTCAAAAGTCACTTTCTAAACATTCTTGAAATCAACACCTCCGGCAGCAGTTTGCAATGCTGAATTATTCTGGAAAGTGCTGTTACTAGTAAACTGTTGCACGTATTCACAAAATATCAAAATATTTAGCTAATATTTGTTAGTGTTGAAGTCCCAGCTGTTCAGTTTTATATACCCATGCACTTAAATTCATTCTAATGAGTTATTTCAAAATGAAATATTTAGGCAAATATTGACAAAACTGGAGCCTAAGCTTGTCAATGTACAAGCATATTCTTTTGTATTCCTTTCAGATAAATTTGTCAGTAGTAAAGTCTGATAAAAAAATCATAGCTGTTTGTGCTTGTAGGTGGACAGGTAACAGATTATGAAAGGGAACTCCCGAAACAACGCTGTCCAAAATTAACTTCAGCTGAGCAAACACACACTTGTTAAAGCGTTGAGAAAGAACGCTTCCACTTCTATCATATCTTTCACATTGAGGTTCAAAAGCTCTTTATGTTGTATTTATCCTTTTTTGGTACGACACTTCCGGGGCTAGTGAGAGATGTTGTCTACTCTTCAGCCCTCTACATTGCAAAGCATTAATTGGAAGCAATTTTGGAAGGCGGAAACCCTTCCTCTGATAGAAAAGATTTTTAATAAGCTCTAGAAAGAGAAGAAAATTATTTGCTGGAATGTCGATGGAGAAAGATAAAGGGACTGAAAAATTATTTTAAATTGTAATCATGGGCGATAGGGGAGGATGGCGAAGGTAACATGAGCCATTTTAAAGGAAGTGAAAACAATCATTATTTGAAATGATAACATAGCAAAGAATTAATTCCATTTTATCTTATGATAGTGACGAGAATATAGCTTCAGAACCTTTTGGGTGAGGATCAGCTGTACCCAGTAACATATCCTTCCGTAACAGTAACTCCCACTGATTTTCAGTTAATCAGATGTTATATAGTGTTTTATAACAATTTGAACAGAGGTGTAATTAGCTGCAGTAGTCATATTACAGAGAGGTAAGTACATAGTTAGATAAGGCTTAGCTTTCTTTGGATGACTAAATTCCTTTAGACATAGCAAACTGCATTTGATATGGTTTTATCTAGATAACAGGGAGGGATTGTTTATCCTAATTTTCAGAAAGATCTTTTCTACATTCTCAACAACAGAGTCCACGGAGTTTGTTTCTGAACAGTTCCAATGTAAAGACAAACCCTCAGGTTCATTCAAACAGCATGGATATGAAAAATGACATGTGGTTTTGACAAATTATTCAAGTCTGTAAATAAGGGCTATCACAGTCTGTGACATATTGTATAAAAAAGGTACTATAAGAATCTGTTCAAGGTTTTTGTAAGTGGCATTTTTGCAGTGGAGCAGTTGCAAACACAAATGAGTACATCAGAATAATTCAAGTGGCTTCAGACTAAGGAAAAGTATGTAAAGAAAAATGGGATTACGCCTGGAAAAATGTAAACTAATACAATCAATTTTCAGAAAACAACTACCCTGAAAACAATTATGCCAAAGAAATGTATTAGCAGGTGAAGAAAGTGAGTATTGAAAAAGCACTGCACCGTCTACCAAATATTTTTATATAGAATGATGCTGTTTCATCTATGTGAATGGGTATGCTGAAGAACAGTACTGCTTCGTGCTTATACGTAGTAGTCTGTATCCCCTCCTATGTAACTCACTAAAGCAGAGCTATGGCAATTTACACTAGCTGATGATCTAGGCCATTATATTTAATTATGTGTATGTACTGTCTACAGCAAAGATGGCTAATAGCATCTGTAGCTTTGTGCTGTACGTTACAACAACCGGATGAATATATGAGAGAGGTAGCAGCCATTTTTTCTGTATTTTTGGAATATACCATTTGAAATTAGTTTTCTCATTACCAAAAAAGGTAGATATACTAGAGATACTTTTAAAAACAGCAACAAAAGAAAGTAGGGAAAAAAATAGCAAAAGAAAGTATAAAAATCAACATGATTTCATTATGTGCTAATTAATTTATTGTCTAATATCTGAGAAAGCATGATGCTTGTTGAAATATGGTCTACAAATATTTAAATAGGCTTACTATTCAGGTGAGTTATTATTTACCTTTTCTTTAAAAAAGAAAGTATTTCTGGGAAACGAAGACAAATTTTTGAAACAGAATGTTTAGGCCTTCAGTTTCAAAAAAAGTCTGGGCTCATAAATGTGGTAGGTTGTCCAACAGTATCAAAAACATTTTATAGATACAAAATATTTGACAGTCAAGAACCAAGGGCGAGAGGCCCCAATGAAGCTTCTCACAGCTCTTTCTCCCTCAGTTCTTTTCACAACAGTCCAATCCCAGGCAACAACTGCACCATGTCACAGCTGGCCTTGAATACAGGCAGCCAGACTCCAGGCAGGGCAATAGGTTGCACAGAGTGTAGATGCACTCAGAGCCCTGATAGTTATGTTTTATAAAAGCTATAAATACAGGCAGCTATGCCTTAGAAAGAGGGAGGGTATTGTTCATCCTCTTTTTCACCTTTGCTCTCAGGAGGTGATTCAAGACTGTGCATTCCAGGTGGGCAGAAACCTCTCGAAGTAGCAAATTTTCAATCCCATTCCCAACCCTATCGTTTCCCCTTGGTTATCTCTGGGTGACTTCCTGCTTGGAGAGGCCACTATCAGCCGAGTTCTTCAGATCCTGCACAAGGAACCTTCCTAATATAAGGTTCTGGATCCCACTCCAGGATATGATACCTAGTACTAACTTTTTAAATTGTTTTAAAGACGTATTTCTCAGCCTATTTTATCTGACATGCTGAAAGGAAAAACGCTTGATTTCAACGCAGGACATTGTTCTTCTACAGCATAAGCACCATCTCAGAGATTATATGGACCACAAAGCACCACTGAGTTGGTTAAGAAACTGCAGCCTGGAAGAGAGATAACTCAAGGGAGAAATGATAGAGGTCTACAAAATCACAAAGAGAGCAGACACAGACACTGTCATCTCTTCAAGTACAAAAGCTAGAGGCTACCAAACATAGCTAGTAGGAGTCAGGTTCAAAACAAATAAACAAAATGATGGCCCTTCATGCAACAGGTGGTAGGTGTGTAGACCTCCTTGGGAAAGATGCTATGAATGCAAAGAGTTTATCTGAATTCCATGAAAGACTGAACAAACACTGAACAAGAGGCTGACAGAGGTTTATTGAATAGACAAATCACATCACGCTCAAGAAATCCCTCAAGTTGAAGTACAGGCTGGTAGAGTACTCAGGAGAATGCAAAGGCTCTATCAGAGACAGGATGCCTTTCAACACTGTCTCCCATAACATCCTCATAGACAAGCTGATGAAGTACGGGCTAGATGAGCAGTCAGTGAGTTGGACTGAAAACTGCCTCAACGGTAAAGCTCGGAGGGTTGTGATCAGCAGCACAAAGTCTAGTTGGAGGCCAGTAACTAGTGGTGTACCCCAGGGGTCAACACTTGGTCTAATCCTGTTTAACATCTTCATTAATGACCTAGATGATGGGGCAGAGTGCACCCTCAGCAAGTCTGCAAATGATACAAGACTGGGAAGTGCAGCTGATACACCAAGTGGCTGTGCTGCCATTCAGGAGGACCTTAACAGGCTGGAGAGATGGACTGAGAAGAACCTCATGAAGTTCCACAAAGGGAAATGCCAAGTCTTGCGCCTGGGTAGGAATAACCCCTTGCACCAGGACAGGCTGGGGCCTGACTGGTTGGAAAGCAGCTTTGCAGAGAAGAACCTGAGGGTCCTGAGGGACAACAAGCTGACTATGAATCAGCAGTGTGTCCTTGTGGTAAAGAAGGCCAACAGTATCATAGGCTGCATTAGGAAAAGCATTGCCAGTATGTCCAGGGAGGTGATTCTTCCCATCCACTCGGTCCTGGTGAGGCCACATCTGGAGTACTGTGTTCAGTTCTGGGCTCGCCAGTATGAGAGACACGGACATATTGGAGCGAGTCCAGCAAAGGGCCACTAAGATGATTAAGGGACTGAAGTATCTGTCATATGAGGAAAGGCTGAGAGAGCTGGAACTGTTCTGCCTGCAGCAGAGAAGACTGAGGGGGGAATCTTATCAATGTATATAAATACCTGATGGGACGGAGGAAAGAAGACAGAGCCAGACTCTTCTCAGCGGTGCCTGGTGACAGGAGGAGAGGCAGTCAGCACAAAGTGAAACACAGGAAGCTCTGTCTGAACATAGGAAAATCTTTTTTACTGTGAGGGTGACTGAGCACTGGAGTGGGTTGCCTAGGGAGGTTATAAGGTCTCCATCTTTGCAGATATTCAAAAGCTGTCTGGATAGGGTCCTGGGCAACGTGCTGTAGCTGACCCTGCCTAAGCAGGGGGATTGGACTAGAAGCTCTCCAGAGGTACCTCCAACCTCAACTCTTCTGTGATCCTGTGAGTATGGACCTTAGACTAAACCAGACTGGCCTTTCTTGTGTTCTCTCACAAGAAGAGAATCAATCCACTTACACGATTATACACACTTAGTTACTGAGTGCTGCAAAATCAGACTCTAAGAGCAAAAATGAAGTTTTTGACTGCATTATTCTTATCACTTTTTAAATAGAAGCAAAAAAATAGGGTCCTGCAAGTTGTCCAAGTCAGGATGAAGCACTGGTGACAGGTCAGATTTGATGCAGCCCGACTTATTCATAAAGAATTTCCCAAATTACACAAGAAACCTGCGTGCAAATTGTAAATTATTGTTGAAATTATGGCTTCTCATTTAGAGTGAACTTTGGTTCAGCTAATGAATACTGATTAAACTAGCATTATGGAAGGGAAAAGTACTGTCTAGAACAGAAGTCATCTTCTTAGCTTAATCTAAATATTAGGTTAACGATGTAAGACCATAATTAATACTCTCAGGAAAAGCTTTGCTAAGATGAGGCCCACTGAACAATTGTTTCTTAAAATGAATTAGAAGATGTATTAATCGCATCAGACTATGGCTTTAGGGTGACTTGAAATCACTCACAGTGTTTCTTGCTCATTATGATCTTAGTGATCTTTACTAAGATGAACCAACTTTCACTAAAAGCCTTATCTAATTTTGAAGACTTATTTTTATACCATGACTAAGAACTACATTGTAGTAATGATATTGGCTTTGAAAATATGTATTGCTTACCTAAAAAGAAGAATAAAGATGTATTTTATTCTTAAGCTATGCATTAGAAACATATTAGAACATACTTGTAACTGTATCTAGTTAATATCTTGTTGTATTAAAAGTGGGTTAAGATAATTGAGGCATCTCCACACTATTTTATCTCTAAATTCTTGAAATAAACTCTCAGTCTTAACAGCACCAGTAAGCACTTCATAGCCTTGGAATTTCCAAGATGTAAATACATACGGTGGGACTTAAATACAGGAAAAATAAACAAGAAATTTACAGCAAAGTAGACAACGAAAAACACCTGGCCAAAGAAGAAAAATGCTGTAAATTTCAAGTGAGAAAGAAACATAGGGTGTACCCCATGTTTACTTTAGTCTATGTTATGGGCCTTAGTCTACACTCAACATGTCTGCAGGTTCTTGTTCTAGTAAGCTGTTTAAGGCATTGGTCGTGATGGTGTTGTTTGTACAGCAGCTGGCACAATGGGAAATTCTGCTTAGTGACGCCTTACTGCTGTCAAAGTAAATATAATAAGTAACTGTATTATCTGAGCTCAAAATAAGTAAACTATGCAGCATCTGTGCTTGCACCTTGCTTACACTTGTTGTGCAAGTGGTAAGAATTACTTTATTTGAGAAAAAATGCAAAGAATGCTCATTTTTAGAGAGGATTTCCAAAAGCACACATGAAATTCTGTTGAAATACAGCAGCATCACAGAAGTAGGCACATGCAAAACTTTTCCCAAAGCAAATTTTCCAAGAAAATGAGTGTTCTCTTTTAAGAGACTGTGATGGCAAGGGTGTCAGACTTCACTTTCCCTCTGGGAATGTCCCTAATGTCTGGGACCAAAAAAAGGGGGGGGGGGGGGGCGGTGTCATAAAGCCAGTATTTTGCCTTGCACACAACGAATTCTCCAGGGAGCTCTTAAGCCAGGTTTTACTTCCTCCAAACTCCCAATGCAAGTGAGTCAGAGTAGAGCTGGGGATCAGAACTGCAAACTGCTTGCATTTCAGAAAATTAGATTACTTCTTGTAATAATTAGTTCTTCCCCAGGAATAACTTTGCTTGTGATCTGTAGTCTTCTTCATTAGCAGAGAACAGAATGTGCAAGTTTCTAACCTGTGGTGTATCATTTCATACAATATGTATAATTTATTTGACTGAATGTAAAACAGACTATTCAGTGAATGCTATGACATTTTGTACATCAATTGACAAGAAACTTGCAGCAGAAAAGTAAAAACTGATATTTAAAACTACTTCCTTCAGTTTGTATTATTAGCAAAAACACAGACGTATGCTAATGGTAAATTTTAAAGCAACTGAATGCATGACTCATCACTGTATATGTCCCGAGCATTCTCAGTTTAAAGGAGGGCTATCATTTGGTTTCAAATATGTGCAAAACTCTGTGTATTTGCATTCCTTTCAGTCAAGGGCCGTGTCATTGGCAACCCTGGCCATTTGTCAGCAAATTCAAAATTAAGCACTTATAAATACTTAGTCATTTGTTTACAAGTATTTTACATTTCTTTGCTGGAAAGCACAGGGAAGACGAAGAATGCTAAGAGCTGGCTATTATCACTATTAATTTCTTTGCTAAACTTGAAGAGGCCTGTCTGCAAAAACATATATAAGCTCGGGACTCATGCCAGCCCAGGAAAGTTTTGTTGTTGTTGTTTTGCTGTAAAGCTTGTAATTGAAAAAAAGGGTTGATGTGCCCTAGTAAAATATTGAAATCTCACCTCATCAGCTGAATGTGAGAATCTACATAGTTGCTGGGGAAGAAAATAGGGAACATTAAAAGCCTGTCTTTCCTGCAATGAAGGGAACCATTTTAACCCTATGGCTAAAATCCCAGTGACAAGTGTGTGGTTTAAGTACCACGTATGGCAGCAGAGAGATGGGCTAACGCATCAGCCTCCTCCCCAAGTTTGTACCTAGGTTATAGATACTACTGAACCTGAAGTCCAAAATAAAGCCGTACGCAGATTGCCCGAAGTGCTGGCAAGCGCTAAAGATAAAACAAAGACTCACAAGAGTGAAGACTTGGTAATGACAGAGCTACCTGAATGAATGATAGTATCAGCAGCAAGCTGGGGAAGGACTGTGGTGCTTTTGGGACAGCAAAAGAGGGTAGATTTGTTACCTGTTTGTGACAGAGAGAGAGAGGATTTAATACCCTGTGCAGCGTTTCAGCAACTGCACTAGTTCAGCTACACTATGAATGACGGGAGTACTAGTGAAGGCTCCTGGTAACCATCAGTGGAGAGCAGGAGGACAAGGCAGATAAAACACTGGTCAGTGGCTATAACTGACCGCCCTAGGGCCCTCTGGCAGTGCCCAAGCTGCCGGGGGCCGGCGGTGCCCTCTGGCAGTGCCCAAGCTGCCCAGGGGCCGGCGGTGCCCTCTGGCGGTGCCCAAGCTGCCGGGGGCCAGGCCGGCGGTGGCCTCTGGCGGTGCCCAAGCTGCCGGGGCCGGCGGTGCCCTCTGGCGGTGCCCAAGCTGCCGGGGGCCGGCGGTGCCCTCTGGCGGTGCCCAAGCTGCCCGGGGCAGCGGTGCCCTCTGGCGGTGCCCAAGCTGCCCAGGGGCTGGCGGTGCCCTCTGGCGGTGCCCGAGCTGCCCGGGGGCTGGCGGTGCCCTCTGGCGGTGCCCAAGCTGCCCAGGGGCCGGCGGTGCCCTCTGGCGGTGCCCGAGCTGCCCGGGGCCGGCGGTGCCCTCTGGCGGTGCCCAAGCTGCCGGGGGCCGGCGGTGCCCTCTGGCGGTGCCCGAGCTGCCCGGGGCCGGCGGTGCCCTCTGGCGGTGCCCGAGCTGCCCAGGCCGGCGGTGCCCTCTGGCGGTGCCCGAGCTGCCGGGGGCCGGCGGTGCCCTCTGGCGGTGCCCAAGCTGCCGGGGCCGGCGGTGCCCTCTGGCGGTGCCCAAGCTGCCGGGGGCCGGCGGTGCCCTCTGGCGGTGCCCGAGCTGCCCAGGGGCCGGCGGTGCCCTCTGGCGGTGCCCGAGCTGCCGGGGGCAGCGGTGCCCTCTGGCAGTGCCCGAGCTGCCGGGGGCCGGCGGTGCCCTCTGGCGGTGCCCGAGCTGCCCAGGGGCCGGCGGTGCCCTCTGGCGGTGCCCAAGCTGCCCGGGGCCGGCGGTGCCCTCTGGCGGTGCCCGAGCTGCCCGGGGCCGGCGGTGCCCTCTGGCGGTGCCCGAGCTGCCCAGGGGCCGGCGGTGCCCTCTGGCGGTGCCCAAGCTGCCGGGGCCGGCGGTGCCCTCTGGCGGTGCCCAAGCTGCCCGGGGCCGGCGGTGCCCTCTGGCAGTGCCCGAGCTGCCGGGGGCCGGCGGTGCCCTCTGGCGGTGCCCGAGCTGCCCAGGGGCCGGCGGTGCCCTCTGGCGGTGCCCAAGCTGCCCGGGGCCGGCGGTGCCCTCTGGCGGTGCCCGAGCTGCCCGGGGCCGGCGGTGCCCTCTGGCGGTGCCCAAGCTGCCGGGGGCCGGCGGTGCCCTCTGGCGGTGCCCGAGCTGCCGGGGGCCGGCGGTGCCCTCTGGCGGTGCCCGAGCTGCCCGGGGCCGGCGGTGCCCTCTGGCGGTGCCCAAGCTGCCGGGGCCGGCGGTGCCCTCTGGCGGTGCCCGAGCTGCCGGGGGCCGGCGGTGCCCTCTGGCGGTGCCCGAGCTGCCCGGGGCCGGCGGTGCCCTCTGGCGGTGCCCGAGCTGCCGGGGGCCGGCGGTGCCCTCTGGCGGTGCCCGAGCTGCCGGGGGCAGCGGTGCCGCCGCGCCGGGAGCAGGCCGAGCGGGGAGGTGGCCCAGGCTCTCCGGCCGCAGCGGAGGGAGAGTCACGGCCGAGGGAAATGCTGCAGGGGAGGATTAGTTCCGAGGTGATGACAAAGTAAGAAACGGAGAGGGAAGCCGAGAGCTGCTGCTGCAAGGGAGGAAGAAAGGTGGAGGGGGGGTTGCTACCCTCCGCCTGGGACCTCAGGGCGAGGACGAGGCAGGGAAGGAGAAGTGGGACGGGGCCCCTCGTTCCCCCGCGGCGTGAGCGGGGAGGGCAAGGCAAGGGGAGCTGTTCCCAGCGGGTGCAAAGGGGACGGCTAGGCAAGGAGGCAGCGCCCGGCGGGTGCTGGTGGGCAGCGGGGCAGGAGGGCAACGAGGTGGAGAGGCTGGTAAGCGGGGGGCCGGCGGGGGCTGAGCGGGGCGCAGCGGCCGGGCGGGCGCAGGGCGGGACGGGCCCGAGCAGGAGGCGAAGCCCGTGGGGCAGGAGAGGAGGGGGGAGGAGGGGGCGCGGGGAGCAGGGCGGCGGGGGCCGGGGCTGCGGGCGGGTTTGGGGGCGCAGAGCGCGGGTCCGGTACCTGAAGCGCTCCTGCCCCGCCGTGTCCCAGAGCTGCAGCTTGACCCTCTTGCCGGGCTCGATCTCCACCAGCCGGGAGAAGAAGTCCACCCCCACGGTGGGGTCGGAGTGCAGCGGCCCCGGGAAGCGGCCCTCGGTGAAGCGGTGCAGGAGGCAGGACTTGCCCACGGTGGAGTCGCCCAGCACGATCAGCCGGAACTGGTAGATCCAAATCGCCGCGTCCATGGCGGCCCCGGCCGGGCCCGGCTCCGCCTTGGGGCTCCTCCTGGGGCTCCGCCGCGGCCGGTGCCTGCACCGCGCTCCGATCGCCCCCACGCCCGGCATCGGCGCGGCGGCGGCGGGCGCGCGGGGCCGCTCGCGGGGGCCGGCGGCGGGGGGGGGCGGGCGAGGCCGGGGCCGGGGCCGGGGCCGGGGCCGGGGCCGGGGCCGGGGCCGGGGCCGGGGCCGGGGCGCCGCGCGGGCGGGCGGGGCGGGCGGGGCGGGCGGGGCGGGGCGGGCGCTGTCCCTTCAGCACCGCGCCGCCGCCGCCGCCGCCGCCGCCGCCGCCGCCCGCCCCGCCCGCTCTGCGGCGGCGCCGCCCGCCCCGGCCGCCCGCCGCGGCCCGCAGCGGCGCACAGCGGCGCGGCCTGTGCCCGGCGGCAGCCGCCGCCCCCGGCCCCTGCTCGTCCGCAGGGCCCCCCCTCGCCCCGCCGGACAGCTCCTGCGCCCGGGCAACAAGGCGGGAGGGGGCCGGGGGGGATGGGCGATGCCGAGGGAGGGGTGGGGGGGTCGAGGCCGGCCTGGGAAAAAAGGCGCTGGCGAACCGGGGCTGTTACAGCATGAGATTTGCCAGGAAAAGGGCGAGCGGGAAGGAAATCCCGGGGGGAAGGAGCGGAGAGGGGCAGGAGGGTGGAAAGAGCCCTGCCGGTGGGGTGGGAGGTGGCCAGGGCCAGCCCGGGGGCGCCAGCCCGAAAAGAGGCACCGGGCAAGCAGAGGAACCAAGGGAAAAGGGGGATTAGTGAACAGGTAGGCCCAGAGAGGACGGTGCAAACTGTCTTGGGAAGAGGCGTAACACAGGCGACGGCAGGGACGGGCAGTCTTCACGGCCAGGGGAGCAAACCACGTTTACTGGGCCTGTGTGAGGGTGCCCGGGCCCCGCGGCAGCAGAACCGCTCTGTCCGTAGATGCCCTCACAGAAATGTCTTTGCCTCCTGGGATCTTCAGTTAAACATCGTCTCACCATAAACCTGCTGCCTCCGTTCCTCGGCTTGCTTTCAATGTCTCAGTACTACAAAGGCCAACAGGCCCCAGACTGCTGCTAAGGGCACTAGGGCCCAACAGGCAGAAATCCTCGGCCTTCTGGCGCGCGGGACCGCAGCAGCCGCCCCTGCGACTCGGCTGCGGTGAGGGGCACGGGCAGGAGCCTGCGAGCTGACCAGAGCAGGCCGGGTGAGCTGCCGAGTAGGTTGCTGCTGGCAGAGGGTCAGCAGCAAGCGGATACTCGTATGAATGGGCACTTTGACAGTGAAAGGGCAGGGAGAGGAGATGGGCAACGTTTGTTTCAGACAGCCGGCTGTTTTCCTCTGTTAGTGCCAGGCCCAGATGCAACTGAAAACATAACTTTGTGGTGCGCTAGGGGTGCATTGGAGACCACGTTTCTTCTGTAGCTCTGACTATGCTCATTGTTCCAGTATGGTTTTGTTATTCTAATGTGCTAACTGGTCATGAGAGTTAGAGTTGATAATTTCGTTGCCCCACGTGGGCTGAGGTACACTGCAGCTCCCCAGTGTGAATGGGGACGGCGGAGCGAGACCTGGCCAAGGGCCAGGGGAAGCCCGGAGAAAAGTTTGCACACGCTGCTCAGGAGGAGCTCACACCCCCCCTGCCCAAAATGAACTGTCTGAGCCTGGCTGGGATGCGCAAGCGCGGCTGTCCCGCGGGAGACTGGGCCAAGCGACCCCAGAAGCTTCCAGCAGACTCGGCCTGGCAGCCCAGAAGCTATTGAAGGCGAGGCCAGGAGCTGCCAGATGGATTTATCTTGCTGCACACACTGAGCTGAAGCTGCAGGATGCCGCCTGCTCCAAGAATCCTGACTCTCCAAGGACCTTCTGGGCTGGCCAGTCAATCCCTATCATTTCTGTGATCGTGTGTGTGAGTGTGTTTCCCCTGCAAACCCTGCACATTTCTCCCCGCCTAACTCTGACCAGCTCCTCTTGAAAAAAATAAATTGAAAATAGCTTGTACCTGACTAGTTACTCTTTTGAGTAACAATTAGAATAAAACAGTGTTAAATTGGATCAATGAATCTTCAGAAGGGTAAAATCAGTCCAGTTCTTGCAGTTTTCCATGGAACAAGCTTACAGGTCGTTTCTAGGCATGTTTTTGTAAGTGTTTTGACAAAAGTGGCACTTTGGTAAAAGAAGTGGAAATCTATGTGTGAAACAGAGGTATGAGGTATGTGATACATGTAGCTCTGATTCTTGCTGGAAATGAATAGGAAAAAATTTTAAAGAGACTTTGCTCATTATATAATACTTGGATCACCTGGGTCACCACCCCGACTAACACCCTTCAGACCTTCAGAGTCTGAAGCATGCACGCTGTAGCTTAGATGCACAGCAGATTGCTGTCATGCGCAGATCAGGACTGGGAGAACCTCACAGTCATGAGTCACACAGCACATTTAACCCCTAACATGTGGTGGAAGTCAATTTACCTACTGTATTTTCAGTTAAGCTAAACATGTTTTTACATATTTGAAGGCTTCCAGAGTCTGGTCTATCTAATTAAACCCAGTGTTGCAGAAAGTTGGTAGTATCTAAATTCACATTTATCCAAGCACAACCGTATACATTCATTTGGGGACATTTTGAATGCCATGTGTTAAATGCTACCTAATGAACCTTCACTTTTCTTGTTTGATGTGGAGTGCACGAGGTTTTACCCCCCTCCCCCCCGCCAAGTCATTGAGCTTTTGTTAGTTTAACAGCGTGCAGAGGCTCTGGCAGCAACAGTCCTTCACAAAGATCTCTGACCACCACAGTACTTGACAAGCAAACAAAAACGGGTATGAGGAGTTGGAACAGTTAAAGCAGAGAGGTTAGAGCAGCAGCGTGAACTTGACCCTCCTCAAGACAGTCTTCAGCACTTGGGCATTGGCAGCTTGAATGAGCTCTTCCCAAGGAAGGATGAATCAAACTGAAATTATGGGAAATATTAACAATAACAAAAAGCAAACCCAAACCTCCAAATCTACTGTATTATAAGCTACATGACTTTACTAAACCATAAGCCCAAGACAGTCTAAAACACTCATTTCTTTCCACATTTTTGACTTGATGTGGATTTTGGGCACCTTTCTTCAAGTGTATAGGTCACCATAGATTTACTTCACAGTGCTTCTGAGGCTTAAAGAAACATGGACCAAAGTAATTGCTTCTCAACCCCAGTCAGTTTGAACCTTTGCACCCAAAAATCTAAGAGAACTGGGGGGCTAAGTTGAAAGTAAGATGCCATGCCTGTTTTTATGGTCTAGGTTCCTGCCAGGGGGCTGATACAGCTGCTCATTTTATCACAGAGGAGGTTTCTATATATGCAAGCTGTTGGAAGATGTTGCTACCTACCTTTTTTGAGTAGAGAGTGGGATAAAGCAGTGATTCTCCTTCCTCTAAGATGACACAATGCCAACTGCGTTTCACATGATGGTGGGAAGAATACGTCTTAAACTTCAACATTCTGGTAATATTTCTTCCACTGACTTCTCTGATGCACGCATATAAACTTAGTAGCAGAGCAGCAGCAGCAAACTATTATGTTGAAATAACCAGTCTGCCCTAAAAAAAATCTCTTAAGTGGTATGAGAGCAAATCTGCTGCCCTTCTCACTTTTTGCAGTTCATAGCATTCAATGAATTTCACACTTTCTCTTGCATTGTTAATTAGCAAGTGCCCTAACTGTGGCTGAAGCTAATACAAACCTCAGCTCTGCTTTATGGAACCTGCTGTTCTCAGTAAAGGGGCAGGAATAAATATCTTCAAGCAATTCATTAAAAAATGATTAAAAGATGAAGGAAAAAGCAGAACAAAGTATTTCAGTGTTTTTCTATGAGTAACTGGAAACATAAACCCAAGTAAACAACACACTTTTGCTGAAGTCTAAATCTGGAGTTTATAGTTCAATGTACTGTATTAATTAGCCCATTAACCTCACACAAATGCACACTGGCATTTATTTAATCAAGTGTTACCCATGTAGAAGGAAAAACGTTTTCAGGGAGGCCACTTGTCTCATCCTAAAAGGTTAAACAGGGGTAAGCTGAACAGGTAAGCTCCAAAAGTGCGTAATTTCTCCCAATCGATTATAAAGGCAGTCTAGACAATAAGGTCATATATATATATATATATATGACTACACTGTGGATGTCTAACGTTAGGTGAGGTTAACCCTATCCCAGGGGTCCTTCCATTGCCTTTGGATGAGACTCTGTGATTTACCTTCCTACACTGCAGGTCAGTGCAATCCAACGCTACGAAACACTATTATAAAAACAAATCAAACTGATTTTGCACCAAATGAAATGACAGTCACTGTACAGTGAACTCAGATGAGCAAAGCAATAAATAGAAGACAGGAAGTTTCTTCAAACAACGAATAGCTTTTTTAGAGGGCACTTTTAAAACTGTTTGCATTCCTTAGTCTGCTTTTTTTGGAATTGGAATATAAATTGCAATAAAGGCCACTCAAATGACACTTTTCCAACAGCGTAGCAATACTGCTGGGCTAAGGTTACGCCTTATACCTCATTTTTGTTAGCGGTGTCTTCTCAACGAATTAGAGATCACAGAATCACAGAATCGTTTAGGTTGGAAGGGACCTCTGGAGATCATCCAGGCCAACCTCCCTGCTCAAGCAGGGTCCTCCAGAGCATATTGCCCAGGATCGCGTCCAGGCGGGTTTTGAATATCTCCAGGGAAGGAGACTCCACTACCTCTCTGGGCAACCTGTGCCACTGCTCTGTCACCCTCACAGTCAAGAAGTTCTTCCTCATGTTCAGGTGGAACTTCCTGTGGTTCATTTTCTGCCCGTTCCCTTTTGTCCTGTCACTGGGCACCACGGACAAGACTCTGGCCCCATCCTCTTGACACCCCCCCTTCAGATACTTGTACACGTTGATGAGATCCCCTCTCAATCTTCTCTTCTCCAGGCTCAACAGGCCCAGCTCTTGCAGTCTTTCTTCAGAGGAGAGAGGCTCCAGCCCTCTAATCATCTTGGTAGCCCTCCGCTGGACTCTCTCCAGGAGTGCCATGTCTCTCTTGTACTGGGGAGCCCAGCACTGGACACAGCACTCCAGGTGAGGCCTCCCCAGGGCTGAGGAGAGGGGCAGGATCACCTCCCTCAACCTGCTGGCAACACTCTGCCTAATGCACCCCAGGAGACCATTGGCCTTCTTGGCCACAAGGGCACGCTGCTGGCTCATGTTTAACTTGTTGTCCACCAGGACTCCCAGGTCCTTCTCTGCAGAGCTGCTTGCCAGCAGGTCAACCCCCAGCCTGTCCTGGTGCCTGGGGTTATTCCTCCCGAGGGGCAGGACCTTGCACTTGCCTTTGTTGAACTTCAGGAGGTTCCTCTCCGCCCACCTCTCCAGGTCCCTCTGAAGGGCAGCACAGCCTTCTGGTGTGTCAGCCACTCCCCCCAGTTTAGTATCATCAGCACACTTGCTGAGGGTGCACTCTGTCCCTTCCTCCAGGTCACTGATGAACAAGTTAAACAAGACTGGACCCAGGACTGCCCCCTGGGGGACACCGCTAGCTCCAGGCCTCCAACTAGACTGTGCCACTGACCACAACCCTCTGAGCTCGGCCATCCAGCCAGTTCTCAATCCACCTCACTGTCCACTCGTCTAGCTCACACTTCCTGAGTTTACCTAGGAGGATGTGATGGGAGACAGTGTCCAAAGCCTTGCTGAAGTCCAGGGAGACAACATCCACTGCTCTCCCCTCATCTCCCCAGCCCGTCCTTCCATCAGAGAAGGCTATCAGATTGGTCAAGCATGATTTCCCTTTGGTGAATCCGTGCTGACTACTCCTGATCACCTTCTTGTCCTCCAGATGCTTAGAGAGGACCTGCAGGAGGAGCTGCTCCATCAGCTTTGCAGGGATGGAGGTGAGGCTGGCAGGCCTGTCGTTTCCTGGCTCCTCCTTCTTGGCCTTTTGGAAGACTGGCGTGACACTGGCTTTCTTCCAGTCCTCAGGCACCTCTCCTGATCTCCAGGACCTTTCCAAGATGAGGGAGAGTGGCCTAGCGATAACATCCGCCAGCTCCCTCAGCACTTGTGGGTGCATCCCATTGGGGCCCATGGATTTGTGGATGTCAAGTTTGGACAAAAGATCTCTAACCTGATCCTCCTCCACCAAGGGAGAGTCTTCCTTTCTCCAGACTTCCTCTCTTGTCTCCAAGGTCTGGAATTCCTCAGGACTGGCCTTAGCAGTGAAGACTGAAGCAAAGGTGGCATTCAATAACTCTGCCTTCTCTATATCCTTTGTTACCAGGGCACCCGCCCCATTCAGCAGCGGGCCCACGTTTTCCCTCGTCTTCCTTTTGCTACTGATGTATTTGAAGGAGCCCTTTTTGTTGTCCTTGACATCCCTTGCCAGATTTAATTCCAACTGGGCCTTAGCCTTCCTTGTCGCATCCCTGCACACTCTGACAACGTCCCTGTATTCCTCCCAAGTGGCCTGTCCCCTTTGCCACAGCCTGTGTACTTCCTTCTTCTGCTGGAGTTTTGCCAGGAGTTCCTTGCTCCTCCATGCAGGTCTCCTGCCCGCTTTGCTCGACTTCTTCCTCAGAGGGATGCACTGATCTTGAGCCTGGAGGAGGTGATGCTTGAATATGAAACAGCTTTCTTGGACCCCTCTTCCTTCTAGGGCCCTACCCCAGGAGATTCCCCTAAGTAGGTCCCTGAAGAGGCCAAAGTCAGCTCTCCTGAAGTCCAGCGTTGCAATCCTACTCATTGCCCTGCTCCCTCCTCGGAGGATCCTGAACTCCACCATCTCATGGTCACTGCAGCCAAGGCTGCCTCCAACCTTCACCTCTCCAACTAGACCTCTTTGTTTGTCAGTACAAGGTCTAGCATTGCACCTCTCCTCGTTGGCGTCTCCACCACCTGAGTCAAGAAATTATCATCAATGCTCTGCAGGAACCTCTTTGACTGTTTGTGCCTAGCCGTGCTGTCTTCCCAACAGATGTCAGGGTGGTTGAAGTCTCCCAGGAGAACCAGGGCCTGTGATCGTGAGGCTACTTCCAGCTGTCTGTAGAAGGCCTCATCGACAACTTCTTCCTGATCAGGTGGCCTGTAGTAAAGCCCCACAACAGCGTCACCCATGTTACCCTGCCCTTTAATCCTTACCCATAGGCTCTCAACTTGCTCTTCATCCACCCCGAGGCAGAGCTCCATACATTCTAGCTGCTCCCTCACATAAAGGGCAACTCCACCACCTCACCTTCCTGGCCTGTCTTTCCTAAAAAGCACATAGCCATCCATGACAGCATTCCAGTCATGTGAACTATCCCACCATGTCTGTCACTGCAATGAGATCATGGCCCTGTGACCGCACACAGATCTCTAACTCTTCCTGTTTATTCCCCATGCTGCATGCATTGGTGTACAGGCATTTCAAAGAGCCAGTCAAGCATGCAAGCTTCCCAGGAGAGGTGCAAGAGGATCCTCCATAGGATGGAGGTTCCTCCATGGTTCCATGCTGTCTCCCCTGGCTGTATGCACCCGCTGGAGGCATCCTGACTTGAGCGGTGTTTTACTGACTCTCCTGCCACTATACCACTCCCCTTCCCCCATCTTGCCTAGTTTAAAGCCCTCCTTACCAGGCTGGCCAATCTGTTGGCAAAGACACGCGTGCCCCGCTTGGTAAGGTGGATCCCATCGCTCCCCATCAGCTGTTGATCTTCAAACAGGGTCCCATGGTCATAGAAACCAAAGCCCTGTTGCCAACACCAGCGGCGCAGCCAGCTGTTAACTTGGAAAACTCATCTACTCCTCCTCCCGTCCTTTCCCCTCACAGGCAAGATTGAGGAGAAAATGACCTGGGCTCCCAGACCCTTGACCACCATTCCCAGAGCTCTGAAGTCCTGTTTGATGGTTTCCCGTTTGCCTTTCGTGTCATTAGCACCCACATGGAAGATCAGCAGAGGGTAGTAGTCCAATGCATGGACAAGCCTTGGCAGTCTTTCCAGGACATCTGTTCTTCGAGCCCCTGGCAGGCAGCAAACCTCTCTGGACAAGAGGTCAGGTCGGCAGATAGGTGCCTCTGTCCCCTGCAGCAGGGAGTCACCCACAACAATCACTCGCCGCTTCTTCCGGGGGTTCCTGCACGGCACAGGGTCTGCCAGGCCAGTTGCCTCCCTTGGAGCCATGCCCAGCTCCTCCTCGGGTTGGAGGGCGCTAAACTTGTTCTTCACAGGCAACTCTTGAGGAGGAACAAGAGCCTTTCTCCTTCTACGAGAGGTCACCAGCTTCCAGCCCTCTTCAACAGTGTTATGATGCACCTTTACACACGGTGCTGAGCCCTCTGACAACTCCACTGCAGTGGGGGCTGGGGACTCCCGGAGCTGAACAGTCTCCGAGAACGCCCTGTCAATCTCCCGCTCATCTTCTCGAATGCTACGCAGCCTACTAACCTCCTCCCATAACTCCTTTATCTGGAGATGCAACTGGTCAACCACAGCACACCTCGCACAGGAGAGCTGACTGTCAGCCCAGGCCCCACGGAGAGGCCCCAGGCACTCCCTGCAGCCCGACACCTGCAGGGCTGCATCTGCTGTCTGAGGGTCTGTCTGGGTTGAAGCCTCAGACACAGCCGATGCAGCACCTCCAGCAGCCACTGGGGAATGTGCTCTGCGGCGTGTCATGACCATGCCCCAGGGAAGGACACACCACTGTGCAAGATGAAGGCACCTGCCTTCTTTGCCTTCTGCATGAACTGCTGCACAAACTGCTGCATCTGTTCACTGCCTCTGCTGCACAAACCACTGCATCTGCTGGCTGCACTCTAGGGGCTGCACTCTGGGCCTGGCTCTTATATAGGCCTCTGCCTAGCAGTGACTCACAAGGGTGCTTGACCCACCCAACCAGGAGCCACCTGAAACAAAAGCCCCAACTCCCTCTGAGCAGGGCAGCCCAGAGAGCTCGTTAGCAGCAGCCCCACCTAGCTAGAGCTTCCCAGGAGAAGTTAAGTCAAGGTCCCCTGCAGGAGTCCTTGCCCAGCTCTCCCTTCCTGCTAGCAGCAAGCACCGTCAAGTTCCTCAGAGGTCCCCAGAAAGTCTCCACAACTTCCAACAAGGCCCACAAAAGGCCCAGGCAGAGCCCAGACACTGCTGCGCAAACTGCTGCGTCTGTTCGCTGCCTCTGTTGGCTGCGCTCTGGAACGTGCAATCAGTCTGAAGATATTGCTTTACCAACTGGTTGTTGACCAGCGGAGCCAAGTGAACTTCAAGCAGCAGAGACAGAGCTACAGACCCGAGGCAATAGGCGACCTAACTCATACCCGCAGTTGTGTGAAAACGGCAGTCACGTCTCCATCCTCGCAGGCGTGTGGGAACAACGGCTGCTGCAGCAGGAGGTGCGGGCTCGCTGAGCGGAGGGGCTGCAGCAGCCGGGGGGCCGTGGCCAGGCAGCGGCTCCCGGGGCAGCCCACCGCCAGCGGGCAGCCGGGCATCGGCTGGGTGCGGGGCCGGGCCGGGAGGGCAGTGGGAGGAGCGGCTGCCTGGGCCGAGGTTTTAACACGACCCTCGAGGCGAGCCTTTGCTTCAGGAAAAGTTTCGGACTGAGCTCGGAGACACCTTCGGCACCGAAGGCAATCAGCCAGGACAGGCAAATCTGCAGGCAGGCAGGCGCGGTGATCCCGCTGCTCGCAGAAACCCTGCGCCTGCTTCCCCAGGGCCAAGAGCAGCCAGGGCCGCGCCAGCGGCTGCACCAGCTCCTGGCCTTGCAAGCCTGCAGCTCTGTCTTGTACTGGCGCCTGCCTCTCCATGCTAGTTTTACAGTTGCTAAGGGATGGGATGGCAAAAGCTGCGCAGAGGGACTATTCACCTGACGAGATGGTGAAGAAAGGCTTCACTTTTGCACTTTGTACGCAGAGGAAGTACTGCAAGAGCTGATGCATGGGTCTGTACATGCATGCAACAGTGTGAGCCGGGATTAACTGCCAGGACTACTGAATGCTAATGAAGACAAAACTGCATATAGCCACATATGACTCTCATTAATGTAAACAAATACATTCTCTCAGTATCACTTTATATTTTCTTGCTAGAGCCTCAGTTGTGAGGAGTACATTTCTTCTTGTTGATAACGCTGAACCTGATAGAAACAGTCTCTTTTTGTTTGGCAAAGGCTTACTGTTTGCCCTGCACAAAACTATGATTAAGGTTGTAGCGATCATACTGCTCAAACTCTGCTTAAAATGACACTGACTGTAGTGTAGTCTCTTTTTGTCTTTTATGCTCTTAAGTAACTAGGCATGGTATTATTTGGAAACTTCCCTGTGTACTTGGGAAAGTTTTACATATCGTTATCTGCGTGAATTATAGTGAGCTAAATTAACTACAAATCTAGTAAAGAAATATATAAACCACGACGACTTTAAGTCTTCTCATGTCCCTCTAACATTAAAGTTGATGTTAAAATCTTGCTTCTGGAAGAAAAATTATGAAACTACCCTTCAGAGTGAAAATGGGAAGAAAGGTATATGTCAGAAAAAGCAGCAGCAGTTATGCGCTGCTAGCAAATTGCATTTTGATAAGTTGGAGAAATGTACTTTCCTTTCTCTTTTAATGGAGAATTATTGGACCTGAATCAAATTCACAGGGAAATGTCTCACAAATATCAAAATATTTATGTATTCTGTGCTACAATGATATTTATGTCAAGAAGTGGGGCTGAGATCCAGCTGACTTGCCTGAGGTCACGTGGGCAGGTTTTGTAAGGCTGGAAACTATAAACTTCTGGACTTAAACTACTCTACTCTACTTTCTTAACTGCACATTTATCCTTTCATCCACTTTTGCTCTGTAAGACTCAGCAACAGATAGCTAAATTAAAATATTAAAGAAAAAAAATTTTTTTTTGTTCTAACTTGATTGTACCTCAGTTCGCCTCACAGTAGGGAAAATACTTTGGTATTTTACATTTCTGGCATTCTGCTATGTCTCTCATGGTCTCACGCTCGGCTCTTAGGACTAAGGCACCAGAATACCAACATGCATTTGCTGAGAAGCTCCTCCAAATAGTCTTTCTGTAGAAATAATATCGGCAGCTAATCTTTCTACCGTAAAGATTAGAAATAACTCAAAATATTTATCTCTCTAAGGATGAAGGCTTAAACTTATTAATAGATGCAAGGTATGTAGGGAAAGAGAGTATCTTTCATTAAACCAACAGACACCAACAGACACAATACAGACATTGATTACACATTCTTCAGCTCTGACACAACTCCAGCAAACATCAAACTTTAGAACAGATTGGGAGCAGTATGTTTTGGGAATGACCTTATCAATATTACTCAGCTATTACTGTTTGTAAAAAAACAGTTAAACTTTGTGGAAGAAAGAGTGTCAACAAAGACAAGAGTCAGATTTTTGAAAGTTTTAAGAGAGAGGTAGCAAATTCCTGTTAGTGATGTCTTAGCAGGAACTGAGGTGGGTGAGGAAAAATTAGTGGGTCATAAAACCTTTAGTGAGTAAAGGGAAACGTGTTGGAAAGTTTTGCATTTATTGCTTGGCATGATCCTATTCCATTTGTTAGCAGTTGTGCTGTAGGACTTCTGATAATGTGTCTGGCATGCCAGGGAGCTGTTCGCAGGTGAAGGAGAAAGGAGGAGTCTAGGAAAATATAGTGGGAGTTATGAGCTCCTTTCGGCATATGGTATAATTAATGATATCCTGTATAGATTTCAACACCTATATCGTTGGTGAGGGTATTTTTATAGCGTTATAAGAATCTCTGTGTAATCTGGTGGTTCATTCAAATGTAAACTCTGACCTCTTAGGGATGTCCTTGGTTGGTGAAGGTTTTCCTCATTTTGAGACAGGTACATATACCTGCTAGAACACGTGTATAAACATTGCAAAAAAAAAAAAAAGCTGCACAACTTCATCATCAAAATCTGTGCATCCTACACGTACTTATCTTAGATCCACTTTGTTCATGAGGCCCTGCAGAGATGATGCAAGTGTAATTACTTCACAGCAAATGAGCTCACAGAAAGAGGCAGTAAAGAACAGAAATATCCAGCCGGAACAAGGACGACTCCTCCTAACTGCTGAAACCTCATCTTCAAGAAGGACCTAAAACATAACTTCAAAGACAAGCCTGGGAACTAAAAGTCGTAACTCTTCTGAGTATTATCAGGGACCCAGTATTTACTCACTAGATGTTTTATAACCACTAAAAAATAGTTTTCCCCACATCTCACCAACAATTGACTCATCCCTGTTCCACACAAGGTAACTACCTATATCTGATCCATAGGCCTGTCATCTCTGCCAATAGACACTGTTCCTTCCCAACTATCTCCTCACTCAAAATGTTAGTAATATTACATTATAGTCAGAGCTATCACTCCCAGTTTGATATTTGCTGTGTCTAGATCAGACTTGTAACAAGAATTGTATTCCCGTCCCAAATGTCTGTTTACTCCAAATATAATAGATATCTATCTCTGCAAATCATGACGTTTTAGACATTAGTTACAAAAGCACAACTAACTCAGTCAAGTGCTTCTGTTCAGGAAGACACAGGAACGTACAAGTTGTTCCACTAAAATACTGAGCTGAATTCACGCTGGATGACCTTTTAAAGTTAATACGGGAGCTATATAAGAACCTGCTCCTAGGAGAGATTAGGAATGCCTTTAGGTCAGATAAAGAACCAAGTCCAGGATGGCAACTTATTCTACTGTGTAAAACAAGTCAAGTGTTTGTTCTCATGCCTTCCTCTTTGTCATTTGTCAATCTTACATCCAACTCAGTCTTTCCATTTGTCATTCAGAATGACTCCTTCCAGCATTCTGCACACTCTTTACTCTGATGAAGTCTAGCTCCTACATCTCTTTCCTTCCTGGGAAGTGCCAGTGACTGACACAATGCAGACTGAAGTTAACAAAGAGCAGGCTTTGCCTCTGCTTTGTGCCATGGACCCTCTGGGTACCTAGGCCAAAGAACTGAGTACTTTCTGTAAGCACTGCATCTCTGAAGTACCTCTGCACTTCATTGCTCACTGTCATGGTCATCTATTTTTCTCAGACTTCCACTTTGCTCCAGATGCATTCTCTGATAATTTCCTGAGAGGAATATTATTCCCAGTGTCTCTGTCCTACCCAGTGCCTGCAACTCTTCTCATGCTTTTTATCATTGCAGGCCTCACAAAAGACACTGACACGTAAATGTAATTGCTGAGCTAATTCAGGACAGGCAGGCAAGTCTCCCTGCACCACTTCCAAAAGTTAAACCAAGAACTTCCCTGTGTGGTAGGTGTCATTCCATTTAGCTTACCTTTAAGAATTGTCCAGACGAATGAGACATGGCTACATCTGCCAAGCTTGCACTAATTACGTTAATCTGTTATGACCTGGTAACACAGGTAATGTTTCATTTTTAGGTGAGTGATAGAAACTGTGGTGGCAACTGTTATTTGGCCTCGGGGACAGAGGACATAAAGAGATCGGATCAAGCCTACATGATAGGCAAAGCTAGTGGCAGCTTATATCAATGATCTAATATAAAAAATTAGAACTACCTAAAACAGTAGTCCTTTGAGGGCAGACCACCATACACAGTCATCCGATACCATGTAGAAGCTGAAGCCTAAGGAGAACTTTAACACACAGGAGCTGAGCTATCATCCATGACCCAACATGTCAACCAGTTAGAGTGAGTGCCCTGTTCCCCTGGGGTCACTGGTATCGGACTGTCTAAACTAGACAGGTGGGGCTGAAGGTCTGATTTGTGTGTAGCATGTGTGCTTGCAGAACAGAAATCTTTATCCACTTGCTATACCTGTCCTCCCAGGCAAATAAATGTTAGATTGGGTATCCCTGAGTGGTGTGGTTCCATACTCATAGCCACCCTACCCAATCTTCTTGTGATGATCGGATGCAGAGCGTAGTCTACAGGTAACTTGCATTCCAAAAAACTGACAGCTGCCCTGAACCCTTACTTCTGGTGCAAATTCTTGGTTTTGGCTTTGGAACTGAAAGGAGGTCTTTCACCACAGAAGCCAACCCCTGGCACACATCCCCTCCCCCTGTCGGAAGTTGGAGCCCCGCCTTGTTTACACTAGAAGCAGATGGAGTGCCTTTAGGACGGGAAGTCCTTCCTCTGCCCATGTGAATTCCATGCATACTGTTTTGACACATCAAGGAGTACCTCGTAGGGTTGGCCACTTTTCTAGGTGTCTCCATATGCCTGAAGTCCCATCTATCTTTTTTGAGACATCTTGACACAAGTGTTTGCAATTCTTAAAGCTGTATATTCTGCAGAAGACCCAGAATCTAGCGTTGTAGATGTGATCCCTCACCCTTTCCTGGGTGAGGTGGCTCTCCCTGTGCATGTGTGCATAGCAAGATCTAAGTGCTACCAGCTAGAGGAGACATGGGGCTCATGCATTTGGGAAGCTGGCAACTGAAGAGAGTGAAGTGAGTGCATATTGTGTGTGGGTGTGTATGTGTAGCAGTTAGCATGAGCTAGGTTGAATTAGCATTGCTGTTAACAGAAGCCCATGAGCTCTGACCAACCTTTTACTGTAGTAGAAGCAGACAAAATATGATCAGCTCCCTGTCCCAAGCAACAGAATAGTTTTAGTTTTTTAGGAAAAAGACAGGCAAGCTATGCAAACAACCTGTTTATCAGCAAGAAGTGCAAAACTGACCAAAAGTGTCTGGAGCTGCCTGTAAGTGCCAGTAAAATAACAGCAAAATAGAAAAGGACAGCAAAACAGAAAACAAATGGACTAACCATCAGTGAAGTATTCTCTACCCCATCCTATAACTAAGGACACTTAAGAATGCTGCAATAACCAAGGGTGGCAGAAAAAAGACTCTAGGGGGAAGACCCATGACCCTGCACTACGATCTGCAACCATATCTCTGAACTCTGGGAAACCCTGGGAGCAGAAAAAAATCCCTGGGAAACCCTGGGACTGTGCCAGGACTATGCACAGCGTGTCAGGAACCACTAGGCCGATCCACTGCACCTCTCTCTGGGACTGTGCCATCTCTCGCACAGGATACGAAGGTTGTGTAAGAAAACCTAATGCTAACCTGCCCAGCTTCTGCCCTTCACCATGTTTCCCATGGCACAGGGAAGTCACATAATTCATAATATTGCATATATCTGCAATTAAAGTGCTTTGGTATCCAAATTCATTTGGATGGCCTCCTGTATGGGGCATAAACGGCAGGGTTTTGGTAGCAAGGGGCTGTGGGGGTGACCTGTACGGGACGAAGTCATGAACCAGTTACAGCCAGCTCCCCCCAACTCTGTAACTGATAAAAACAACCTACTGCGCACCAAAACTCCAACCAGTCAGATGAGCATGTGGCATCTCTGCTAAAACATGTTTCAGAAAAGGCAGTAGCTGCTGGGGAAGAGAGGAGGAGGGGTCAGGTGAGGGTGTACATGAGGACAGACAGAAAGCAAGCTGTTAGGAGATCCATAAAGGAGACACAAGAGGGCGCCCATGAGAGAAGACATAGGAAGAGATGCAAAAGGGTGCATGTTTGGAGAAACAAAAGGGAGGAGGCAAGTAGTTGCTGGGGCACAGCTGGAGGCACAGTGTCAGAAGGAGGTGCTCTGTGCTGGAGGAGGTACACCTCTGAGGAACTGCAGTCTGTGTGGGACACGCACCAAAGCAGGTACACCCCCAAGGAGACTGCAGCCTCTGCAGAAACCCTTCCAGAGTCGAGAAACCCTTCCAGAGTCAGGTACAACTAAAGGGACTGCAGCCTGTGAGGGACCCATGCCAGAGCAGGGACACCCCTGAAGGGACGGTGGCCCATGGAGGACCCACACTGGAGCAGGGACACCCCCATAGGGACTGCAGCCTGTGGAGGACTTGCTGGGGCAGGGACACCCCTGAAGGGATCGTGTACCATGGGAACCCACAGTGGAGCAAGTGCACCCTCATAGGGACAGTGGCCCATGGAGGACCCACAATGGAGCAAGGACATCCTTGAAGGGACTGTAGCCCATGGAGCAACCTGCACTGCAGCAGGGGCACCCGAAGAGGCTGCAGTCCACGAAGGATCCATGCTGGTGCCAGGACACCCCTGAGGGGACTGTGGTCCATGCAGGACGGACACTGGAGCAGGAATAGCTCCAAAAGGACTGCTGGGTCCTGTGGAGGACCCAGGTTAGACCACTGGAAGAAACAAGTGAGAGGCAGGGAGCAGCAGGGAGAGACTGCTGCATGCTGTCCCCAACCTCCTGCTCTACCTTTTGCCTCGTGGAACGGTGTGAGTGTAACATGCAGTGAAATCAAGGGCAGTGGAAACTAGGAAGGAGGAAGAAGACTTGGACGGAAGTTGAGCCTGGGGAAGTGAGGAGCAGTGGTGTTTCCCTTAGTGTTTGCTTAAATGTTTGTCTTTATTTCTCACTACCTTAGTCAGCAAATGAAAGTTTATGTTAACTGGCAATAAATTAAACTAAGTGAAATTCTGAGCAGAGACTGTTTTGGTCATGGCAATTCCACAATGTCATTTGGTCTTAAACCACGGCAGTATGTTGGTGTGTGTAATCGCTAGTGAACATCAAGCCAGACCAGCCAGCACAAACTGGACAGAGTCCTTCAGGAAGATGACAGCCATTTGTAGAACAACCTGATAATCAGATGTGATGATGTGCTGCACTCCCCCCCTCCTCCCATGAGAGCAGGGTGTGGTGGCACTCATAGAATTCAATGGGCATACCTGATGTCTCTTGGCCTGATCTACGGCTGACCCTGCCTGGGTATACCTGTTGGCTGACGGTTTTCTACCTAGCGACTGGACAGTGATTGGAGGAAACAACTAGCCATCAAGTCCCACGTGAGCAGAGCGAGTGGCACCTGTCCACCAAAGAACATTCGAGAACCTGCCAGAGCCACCACGTAATAGTATAACCACACCCCCAATTCGATCACGGCTATGAATAACCACCGTGGGCTTCTGAACCTTGAGATCCCCTCATTGGACGCAGCCGATCTGCTGAAGTGATGAACTCCCCTCAGATCAGGATGCCACCCAAGGAATTCCCACTGGGATTTAAATCTCCCTCCGCATGGTTGCACGCGTGTTTCGGTGCACCTATTGGACTGTTATTGTCCAATCTACAGAAGCAAAGCTTTGTTGTTAAAGGGGACTGAGATAACCATAACTCATGGAAGTGAGAGCCTCCTTGCTCGTTATTGGTTTTTTCCTTCTGAGAGTAGCTACTTACCCTTCTTTTGTCTGTTATTTTGTTTCTGTTCCTTTCTTTGTGCCATAGCATATGAATATATGTAAATAGTTGATATATGTAAACAGTTTGATAAATATGTTTACTAGTTAATTACTTTATTTGTTATCAAATCCAGTTGTTAATAGTAGGAACGGCTATCCCGACATCTTGAATCTGTTATGGTTCAGTAAACTGTTTAAGATGCCTTTGAACCGGTTGGGCACCCAGTCATTCCTGTGACATGGGTATTGTGCAAGATATTTTAACTGCTCAGCAACAAGGTGCAGTCATGCAGACCGCAACTCCACTCTGCACGGCCTTACATGGAAATCAAGGGTACATCTTGTTTTGACTAAACAAGCATTGTTTTGACTAAACACGTATAAATAGGAGCAGCCTTGTTGAGTCCTTTGAGCTCTCCTGCACGGCAGCTCGCTGCACGGCAGAATCTCCCCTTGAGTAGGGATGCCTCATCTTGTGTTGAGAGATTCCTTGCCTGGAACATGCCCACTAGGTAAGTGACGAGGTGAAGACATTTGTTTTGACAAGTGCGCTCTCCTGGCCTGATCAGCCACGGGGTGGGTAGCTTGAATTGTAACATGCAACCCAGTGTACTCAAACCCTTCATGTAGTAAACAGCCTCGTAACTGTGCCATCATGTTATCTGTTATCTAGCTTCCCAAATAAATGTTACCTTTCAAATTGATCAGTGTGTGCTGACTTCTCCATCTGTGACAGATTAACAAAATTGCTCTCAAATGACATGAGAGCAGTCCAGGAAGCTTCACTCTCTTCAGAAATAATCAAAGAAGCCAGATGTTTTTACCAGAATATAAAAGAGCTTCCAAGTTTTTTTTCTTGTGTGAATACTCAACAGAGTTTTCCAGATCCCACAGGGAAATATTCTTCCTCAGAAGAATATTCTTCCTCTCTTTCTGTTAGAGAAAAAGCCATATCCAGCACAGTTATTCGGCATATGCAGAACTGGAGCAACTCCTCTGTGCCAGGTGACCTATGTGTCCAAGTATTTTCCAGAACTGAGACATGGAACACCACAAAGTGCTGTGGATTTGAGGTCACGATACAAGGGTCTGTGCAGAGAGCTGGCATCTCAGCTGTTCCTAAATGTTTGACAACTGGATTAAAGTTTTAATTTCTTCATGCTGCCTTGAGGAAAAGCCATCGGAAATTGCCAGTCCCCCTCCTGCTGCACAGAAATGTTCCATTTAATCTCTTGTTGGGAGACAGTTTGTCTCTGGAGCCACCTTGGAGCTGCTCTGTTCCTGTTTTTTTTGCTTCCTCAGTAAAAAGGGAGAGGACGTGATGTTACAGCACTGCAAAAGGAGAAAAAGTTTCACTTGACTTACAAGGTAATGATTACAGAACTGCTTACGCCTTTACCAAGGGGTAAAAACAGGGATAACCAAGCAGCTCAGGGAATATTTGTAACTCATGAATATCTCAGGAAACAATAGACTTGTCTCATTAACTCAAGCATGGAAATAAAAAAATCACAGTCATTGCTGGCTAGTTCAATCTGTCTTGCTGTCCTAGAATACTCTTGCTTGTGGTTTTAAATAATTCCTTTTTTTTTTTGAGTGTAATGGTTGAATTACAAACAGCTGTCAGTAACATCCTGGTGTCTCTGACCCATTGCCATTTTGATTACTTCATGTTCCAGCTGCAGTGTCATCCAAAGCCCCGGAAGGAAGCCTCTAAAAAGTTTCTCTTCATTACTCTGAGCAAACTTGCCACCTGCCACACTGTGGGCCATTTTGGGGAAGAACAACACCTCTTTCATCTCTAAAGTTGATATATGTTTTGCTACATGAGTTTCCTGCTGTGTTTCGGGCATTTTGCATGACAGACTAGCTGATCTGTAATTTCACTGTTGACATTAGTGTGGGGTCAGAGGCTGCCACTGAAGGGTTTGAATGCGGTATTGGGACTGGAGCTCAGTGTTAGATAGATATGGCTTAAGACAATAGAACATGGAGAAGTGTGAGGAAGAGAGTGGATCTGGGTTGGGAGAAAAGCTTATGTCTGCCTAGCTAGGGGAAGCAAGCTACCAGGTATCTTCAACCCGGCAATCTGATGTTTGTCTGTGAGTGACACAAGAATCCGTGGAAGCTGAAGGAAGTGCTCCTCTTCAACAAATAAGGGCAGTGGGATTTGGGAATCTCAGTTAGGATAACTTGATTAGTGTCAAGACACTTGACACTTGATTAGTGTCAAGAGGATGAGGCCAGCCTCTTCTCCGTGGTGCCCAGCAACAGGACAAGAGGCAATGGGCAGAAACTGAACCACAGGCAGTTCCACCTAAACCTGAGAAAAAACTTCTTCACTGTGAGGGTGACAGAGCAGTGGCACAGGTTGCCCAGAGAGGTAGTGGAGTCCTCTTCCCTGGAGATATTCAAAACCCGCCTGGACGCGATCCTGGGCAATATGCTCTGGAGGACCCTGCTTGAGCAGGGGGGTTGGACTAGATGATCTCCAGAGGTCCCTTCCAACCTCAACCATTCTGTGATTCTGTGATAAGCCAGGCATTCCCAGGGCAAAAATAGTCCTATGAATTATACTATGATTTCTGCCATTTGACTCACTTTGGGGAATGGTAGTAACTCTCTTTTCTGTTTACTCTTCCCTTTTTCTTCTGCCAGCAAACTCAAGCCATCTCTGACCTGGGAGGAAAACTGATCTGTTTGATCGGTGCTTCCAAAGTTTAATTCTTCTTCCTCCCTTTGAGTAAATGAAGGAGGAAAGGGAGGTAGCAGCAGAGGCTCTGCAGATACAGATACCTGTAAATCCTTCTCTCCTGACCTATCTGCTAGGATCTCTATGTCACAGAGCAGCAAGGACAAGTAAACCACGAGCTAAGCATAAAAACAGGGCAGGCAGAGGCAGTTGCCTCACTTACAAGGATCCAGTCTCACAGTTCTGAGCAAGGTGAACTAAGCGGTTGTAGACAGGTTCATGCAAGAATTGTAACACCAGACAAGTCCATGGTGATGAGGCAGGCTCAAGATCAAGCCGTGAAGTTGAATCAGCAGGTCAGGATCAGGTCCTCAGAGAGTAACCAGCATCAGCCACAGTCTAGTGATCACCAGGCAAGTCTACAGTGCCAAGGCAGGTCTGAGGTAAAGCCAGGAAATCAGTCTGCAGGTCTAGGCCAGGGTCCTGATCAGAGGAGTTTGTGCCCAGGCACAGACACAACTGCAGTGTTGCTACAGTATAGTTCATGCAGGGCCAGAGCCTCAGCTTGGAAGCAGCTCCCAAGGGACAGAGGGGCAGCCCTTGCTGAGGCTTCTTGTAGCTTTCTTCACAACAGCCCTGTTCAAGGCCACGAGATGCACGAGATCTCTAAGCTGGTCCTGAGTATAGGCAGCCAAATGCCTGGTGAGGGCTAGGGTTATGCTCAGGGTCCTACCATCACACCTCAGCATACACCCAGTGTTGGAAGCCTCTGAATGAGTTTGGAGTCTCCACATAATGCCAAATCTCAGTTGTTTCCTGATTTCTGTCTCAGCACTTGGGTCCCTGGGAGCTCTCGATGAGCTAATAAAACCCTTGAGGAAGAACTGACCTCCACCTGATTTGAGGAAGTGACCCATGTGAATAGCAATTAGGAAAATGGGGAAATCTTCTCTTTTATCAACAGAAGGGTCAAAGATTTAGGGTCCCCTGCTTCAGATCACAGAATCACAGAATGGTTGAGGTTGGAAGGGACCTCTGGAGATCATCTAGTCCAACCTCCCTGCTCAAGCAGGGTCCTCCAGAGCATATTGCCCAGGATCGCGTCCAGGAGGGTTTTGAATATCTCCAGGGAAGGAGACTCCACTACCTCTCTGGGCAACCTGTGCCACTGCTCTGTCACCCTCACAGTCAAGAAGTTCTTCCTCATGTTCAGGTGGAACTTCCTGTGGTTCATTTTCTGCCCGTTCCCTTTTGTCCTGTCACTGGGCACCACGGACAAGACTCTGGCCCCATCCTCTTGACACCCCCCCTTCAGATACTTGTACACGTTGATGAGATCGCCTCTCAGTCTTCTCTTCTCCAGGCTCAACAGGCCCAGCTCCCTCAGCCTTTCTTCAGAGGAGAGAGGCTCCAGTCCCCTCATCATCTTGGTAGTCCTCCGCTGGACTCTGCAGTAGTGCCATGTCTCTCTTGTACTGGGGAGCCCAGCACTGGACACAGCACTCCAGGTGAGGCCTCCCCAGGGCTGAGGAGAGGGGCAGGATCACCTCCCTCAACCTGCTGGCAACACTGCCTAACGCACCCCAGGAGACCATTGGCCTTCTTGGCCACAAGGGCACACTGCTGGCTCATGTTTAACTTGTTGTCCACCAGCACTCCCAGGTCCTTCTCTGCAGAGCTGCTTGCCAGCAGGTCAACCCCCAACCTGTCCTGGTGCCTGGGGTTATTCCTCCCCAGGGGCAGGACCCTGCACTTGCCTTTGTTGAACTTCAGGAGGTTCCTCTCCGCCCACCTCTCCAGCCTCTCCAGGTCCCTCTGAAGGGCAGCACAGCCTTCTGGTGTGTCAGCCACTCCCCCCAGTTTAGTATCCTCAGCACACTTGCTGAGGGTGCACTCTGCCTTCATCCAGGTCACTGATGAACAAGTTGAACAAGACTGGACCCAGGCCTGACCCCTGGGGGACACTGCTAGCTCCAGGCCTCCAGCTAGACTCTGTGCCACTGACCACAATCCTCGGAGCTGTGCCCTCCAGCCAGTTCTCAATGCGCCTCCCTGTCCACTCATCCAGCCCGTGCTTCCTGAGCTTGCCTAGGAGGATGTGATGGGAGACAAGCTCAGGATGATCATCAGTGTTAAAGAGATTTTTTAACGTGGGTGTAAACCACCACATTTTTCTTCAGGAGTGAATAAAAAGATGTCCCATGAAGGCTGTAGGAGCTAAAGTGCCTTCTGTCAGGCCTTGTTACAAGAGCCGTTGTCTAATAGCATCAGTATGACTGTGGAAGACAGAGGTAAGGGCACTAGAAATCTTCTAACACTTATCAGTTACATAACATGTAAAAGAGCAGAATCCACAGTTAGACTACTGCAACCTTCATGCTTAGGGAAGACACCCTGCTTAAGTTTTCTATCCTGAGTCAAAGCAGAATGTTGATGTAGTTTGCCTTGTTCATGATTTCTGTCCAGATTGTTTGCAAATACTTTCCTATAGACCAAGCCACTCACTTCGTTGCCACCACCCTGGATGGCATGCTGTTAGACCCACTTGTAGTAGGGCAGCTAGAGAGTAGACCATCACTTTTCTGCAGGAATGGGGAAAAACAATACTCCAGGAAGGAATTACTAAGTGTGTTTACATGTCTGTAACTGCCAAAAGAAACACCCTTGCAAGTGAGCCAAGGCTTGAGCACAGAGATAGGGGTGCAGTTTAGGGACAGATCTTGAAGAAATGTCAGGGAAGTGGGAATAGCTCGTTTACTTAACAATTTTGTTTGGATTCCAGAGAAGGAATAGGAAAGAATGAAAGGATTATCTTTCTTTCTTATTGTGTTCCATTCCGATGCCAGAAATCCTGATTGTTGTTTAAACTTATTTGACAACTCTTCAGCAGGATAGCCTGAGACATTTACTGCATGCAGTATCTGTCCTAGTCCAATATCACCTAGAGGCAGTGATCAACAGCCTCTTCCAGAAACATCTGCCAGTGGACAGGCATACCATTCCTCACTTCCTCTACACCTTCACCGGGTTAAGGGGAATTTTGTCAAGAAGCAGGTCATTCTTCTCCCTCAGAGTAAAAGCTGAATGTTGCAAGATCATATTCTTACATATTTGTCAATAACCTAGCCTCATAAAGCTCTATTCTAGACAAGGAATATCTCTCTAAGGTATTGCAGGTAAAAAAGCGTAAGGAACCGAGTGTAAACTTCCGCCAAGTTGCAGGGATGCACTGGGGTTGTGGAAGATGCCTAGTAGATGCTGTGGCAGTTTATTCCCTCTCACAGAACATGCTAGAAAGTTGCCCCATGTTCGACCCCGGGCTAGTGGCGACTGCCTTCAACCAGGTCCACACTAGGCGGCAAGCAGCACGCGCCCGCACCTCCTGCTCCTGCCAAAGTGGCTGCAATTTGCATAAAGGCATCCAACATGAACCAATCCCAAACTGCCACGTGAAAGCCTATGACTACGTGGCCCGCTGCTTTGGGGCTACAAAGAACAGCTGTTTCGCTGTTGTGGTGGCGGCGAGCTGAAATCCAAGACGACGAGGAGCTCCGCGCGGGGAAGACGACGCTCGGCGGCCTTGTTAAAGGCCAGAAGGAGCCGAGTAGCCTTGGTAAAGGCTAAACCCCCGCTGAAGACGCCGGCACTGGAGCCGAGGCAGCGGGACTGCCGGCGCCCGATCAGCGGGAGACACAGAGACTAGGAGCGGTGGAACGTCCCTCGTCCCCCTTGGCCTGGGACGCCAGGCCAAGAGCATCCGCGGGCACCCACGGCGCCAGACTGGCGGCCACCCAGGCGAGAGCTCCGTCTACTTCAAACTCGTAAGTTCCTTGGGGCATGGCGCACCTCCCTCCTGTGGCCTACGCAGCCCCCCGGTGTCATACTGGAGGGGAGGAGAAGGCACGTCTGCCCAACGTGGCCTCTCCGGGCATCTATCTTTCTTTCCTACAACTATTTCTGTCTGTCTGTACCCTTGGTCATCCCGGTGTGGTGTCAATATACCTATGTGGCGTGTACGTATTACACCCATGGTAGAAAGTTTCTGTAAATATATGTAAATGAGACATTGCTAATATAGTTATTCAAAAGTTATCTTGTTGTTATCTACTGAATGGATTTATGACAACGTAGAGTAAGAAATCCTCTCTTGCTCCCGGAACCTGTTTCGATCTATGGTTCAGCGTTTAATAAAGCCTTTCAGCACGCCTTTTAACTGGTGCGGTCGATCTGCTACTGAAAACCGTTAACGGATTCGACTTCTATTTAGTTCCTGAAGTTTTCAATGGACAAATTAAAGAATCCAGCAGACAACATCAGGACTAATTTCTCTGACATGACACGAACAATAATCAGACTGCTATGGAAGCTCTGGAAGCTCGCATGGTTTGTTGAACAACAGACATACTTTGCCTCCTTCAGATGAGATTGCATTGAGTGAAAGCTAGTAGTATAACATAGTCTTGTTACAGAGGCCCTTCTCCACAGATATTCTTTCTTTGCTTTGTTGCTTGTGGATCAAATACATCATTCTTATATCTCACTTCCACATACTACTTTGGAATGAGAAAGTTTTGTGATGAGAAAGTTTTGTGCACTTGCAAATCCACGTGAAGACTCACAGTATGCCCTGCTAGATCACTTGCATTTTTATTAGTGTGGGAAGCCCAGACAGTTTGCAGCTCCCAATTGCAAGGTGGTGAAGTCAGAATTCCAGATAACGGAAGTCAACTGGGCAAGTAGGGCAATGGTGGGAAATGCTCGTTTTCAACAGGTCACTATTAATTAATTTTTTCTGTAGATAATCTGACATCTTTGAGATGCTGTCCATTCTGCAGTTCAAGGAGTCTGTACAACAAATGCTTTCCTGCGTATTTCCAATCCTGTTAAAGCAGGTCAGCAACACTCCTAGAAAGGAGGCATCTCTGCCCTCAGCAAGAGTCCAAGGAAAGCTGTTCCTGAACTGACATGGAAGTCATGACAATCTTCATGGGTATTGCGCAAAAAAAAGACAGATGAATGGTGTTGGCTTCAGTTCATAAAGCAGCTCATGCTTTTTCATGGCACTGAGAGAGCTATTTGGTCTGCCCTGTTTTCTGCATGTAGAAACAGATTTTAATGATTGCTTTTACTCCATTTTTTTCATGGAGAAATTTAGATTCCTGGCTACAAAGATGCTACCTAGATGACTTTTTGAGTCTTTCCTCCTGTCTATACAGACCTGAATTTCATTCCTTTCCCTTTCTACTGATCATAGCCTGTGTGTTGACTAAAGACCTGGAGGAGACCTAGGATCTGAACGTCTCAAAAAGCTTATTACAGACATTCACTCTTCTGAGAGTCTTCTGAGTACAGGTAGGTTAAAATTGCCTCTCCTCCTTTTCACTGGCTCCTTGGTTGGAAATTATGTCACCACCTTCTGCTGTTCCACACTGCTTATGAGTAGACCTCCTTCTCCTGGGTGTCCTGCACCAAGCCTAGATCTTGGCACAACTTTATCCTAGGTCAGCAGACACTTGCAGCCTTTGTACCCAAAAAGAAAAGCTCTTGAACTGAAAATGCCTTCCCCCATCTGGGGGTCTAGAATACTCCTCATGGAGGGACCATAGTGATTAATTATTTGATTAAAGATTCATCCCCACAAACACAAAGGAGCACAGAGGAATAGTGACAGATGGGGGAACCCCAGTAACTGCATCAGAGAAACAGAGCCCTTGACCCAGCTCCTACCAGGGCTGTTACAGGGGAGTGATCAGTCCCAGGGGTCACGGTTTAAACCCAGTATATGAGTCAATGGCAGAGGCTCCACTGAGGGGGTTACTGCCTACAGGTGTATGGGACTTATTATGGGATGCAAGAGGAGAGCATTTGTGGATTATAGAAGACATCACGGGATGTTGAGAGGAAGAACCAAAGGCATGGAAAAGGAGGAATCAATGTAGTTTGGGGAGGAACAAGGGTGGTGAACCAAGACGGATATGGGGCTAAAGGGAGCCAATTGTGTGTAAACGTGTTACTGGTCAGTATGCTTGTCTGGCTATGGACTGTGCCTATCACAGCACTCTGTCCAGTTTTCTTATTAAATACTATTTCTAGCTATTTTCGTGGGTGCGGGGTCTCTCTATTTTGTGTGCATGCGTGTGCAGGGAGGTCTCAGTGCCAGCAACCGCAGTAGCATGTGTGTGCAGGGAGGTCTCAGTGCCAGCAACTGCAGTAGGACCTTGGGTCATAGGGGCTCATGTGTCTATTATGGCAGCAACTACAAAGACCAGAATACATGCATACTACATGGGTGTACACATCAGTGTGTAATCACTAGACAGTATCGAGCTGGATTAGCTGGTGAGTAGGATGAGAGGCTTGGGAGCCTGTGAAGGTGTGACACCTCCCCCCGCACCGTTAAAGTAAATGGGTTGACCTGTTATCTGTTGAACTGTCCTTTGAATGACCCTGTTTGATAAATTTGCCCCGGCTGAGTTTCCTGCTGAGAAAGTCCCAGTGACAAGCTTCTAATTGGAGGAGTCAATGGGACTAGGTCCTAGAGGAATGCTTGTCCATCAAGAGGGAAAGTGCAAGACCACGGCAACAGCTTCCTGCACCTTCTAGAACTGTGGCTTTATGTGCTGGATGACCACACCCCCACCCCAATCATACCTGGTTATATAAGGCAACCTCGACCCTTCCCTCTTCAGAGCACTGTGTGGTTGAGCAATGCAGCGTACCAGGAGAAGTGACTAGAAGCAGCCCATATGCCCCTTCAGCCTGGGAGGCTGGGCTGAAGCACGTGGCAGCCTCTGAGAAGCAGAGTATTCGGGTGACCCGCAGCCTTCTGGGGGTGAGTGGGCAAGCCATCGCACACTGCGGATTGGGTAATACACGAGGCAACGGGGTTTCTTTCTTTCTTCCTCCCACCCCATCATTCTTTTATAGAGCTCTTTGTCTTTCTGTTAAATTCTTCTCAGGTTACTCTTTAAAAACAAGAGGAATAAGAGTCAATCATCCTGTTTTACTGTGAACTTGTTAGTGTGCTTATCATCTTAACATCCTGATACCTTATAAGGCCTTATCACTGTTTTATTACTGTTATAGAGATATAGTTAGTTATCATAGATAGTTACCTACCTTTCTTTGTTGTTCTCCCTTATTAACTTGTTAACTGTGGTTGCTTAATTTTTGTTATTGTATTGTTAACTGTTTATATTTGTTATAAGATATAAGGTAGTAGTGTATAGCTACAGTAGTTGTTAAGTAAGTGCTTTGAGAACCTTTGCCACGAGCAAAGCCCGCTCGAAACACACCCAAAAGAACCTGAAAGGCAGGCAGGGGTCAGTTTAATGAAAGAGTTGAAAGATACCATGGCTTGGTTTTATTTTGGGTGCCGCCCCTCCGCCGTGACAGAGCCACATACTGGAGCTGCCATAAGCCTAGGTTGGATACTGGAAAGAGGAGAGTGGTCTGAGAGTTGGCTCCTGGAGGGACCAGGAGGTCCAAGCCAACTACTGGGGAGACTAAGAGGTCTGGGGGTTGACTGAGGAACTCATTTGCATGTGTCTGTCTCTGTGCATGTTGCAAAGGAAGCCAGGAAATCTTGGGGGGGATCCATAGTGTCTGTGCGTGGATGTTGGTTTGCATATGGGTGTGCAAAGTAGCTTGAAGGCCAGGGGATCCAGGGCCAGCTACTGGATAGACTGAGTATCTAAGGCCAGTTACTGGGGAATATCCATAGCGTGTGTGTGTGTGTGTTTGTGTGTACATAATTAAAGAGCTATCAGTGGGGTTGTGGGCCTTTGGGGCTTATACGTCCAGGAGCCAGAAACTGGGTAGACCTGGGATCCAGAAGCCAGTTACTGAGTAGACTGGGATCTCTTACTAGATAGACTGAGTGTCCAAGGCCAGCTACTGGAGGGATCCATATTGCATGTATTCATACATTTTGGATTTTCATCCTGAACTGCCAGAGGGAGGGACAGGATTAGGCCATTTGTGCTCTTGTGTATACATGAGTGTTTCTATCTGTCTTAATTTGTGTGTATAGATATGTGTATATTGTATATACTGTCTGTGGGCCTATTGGGAATAAAGCTCAGCCTCACTACTGGTTGCATCTGGGAACATGGAGCTGCAGCAGCCTTGCTTCCATCAGGCTACCAGATTTGACAACGCCATGAGTGTGTCTCACAGAACATATAAAGAAGTTCCAGCATTTGCAGATTAGTGACCGTGTGCAAAGCACTCCATTCTTGCCACACTGACCCCAACAGAGGTCTTCAAGCTTTCTCAGTTGACACGCGGCCCAGTGACCCATGGAAAGCATGACCATTCCTTCCTGGCATTGGAAAGTCACTGAGACATCTTTCTGTGTCTTTTCAGCTCTCTGGTTACAGCAGGAAGACGAGCATCCCACTGTGGCGGGCAGCAGCAGCTCACACCCTCTGTGATGACTGGCCAGACCTAACAACTCTTCAGAAGAATCAGAGGTTGTTAAAGTCTCTCTCCCTGAAACAGGGGGACTCAGAAGGCCAAACTGGCAAAAAAATGGCAACCAGTCCTGGGTAGTCGGCTATCTTGTGTTACCATTGAGCCACTGCAGTAAGCTTAGATTGGAAAATAATACATTGCCAGTTAAGGAGAAAGACATGGAGCACTTCCTTGGGACTCAGCGTTTCTGGACAAGCCACTGGATGAGAAAGAACTTTTGTGCTGTTAGTGGCCTGGCTATTCCTACGAAGTATTTGAGCTATGTCTCTATGGGGACAGGTGAGATTCAGGGGGCTGTTCATGTTAAAATGACTTAAGACCACAAGGTGGGTAGATGATTGCAGAGTGTGCTTATCCACAGTGCTTCTGTTTTCGGGTAAAATAGAGATGAAGCTTTCCTAAATACACAATAGCAGCCTCAGGCCATTTTTGGGTGCTCAAGCCAGGTTTTGGCTTGCCTGGCCCTTGGTGGGAGCTTGCTCTAGGAAACCCCGAGTAAGAACTGCAGTGGAAAGAAAACCTTTTTTTTATTTCAAAGCACCTGAGAGGTATTTGAATACTGCAGTGAACACTAACGGTCCTGTTCTGTTCTCCGTAAAACTTGCTCCTTTGCCAACCCTGGGAGGAGGTAAGGAGCTGCGTGCTGCCTGTGGGGAAACAACATAGACCACGCTTAAGCTAGGATCGATGTAGGAAAATCTCTTGTGAGAGCCCTCTCTTCAGCCATATGGAAAATACAGTGTTGCACAGAGGCATATGTAGGGGGGCACAGAAAGGCAGAACTGGAAGCAAGCCATACATAATTCCTGGACTACTAATGCTAGAAGTAGATGCACACAGCCCTTTAAGCACCTAAGCCTCTATTCAGAGGAACATTTGTCTATAACGCATGCACAAGAATCATTTAATTCACCAACAAAAGGTCACTACAAATGCAATGCAGAATCCTGCTGAAACTTCAACTTGCAAGTCTTACAACCCACAGAAAGTATTTATACTATGCAAGTGCAGGAACAGAATTTGCAGATACAAACAGAAGGAACCCTGTAATCAACAAAACAGGGCTGAAGCAGGGTCACGAATGTATGCACGTAAATAGGGAAATGCCTCCTGAACAGCATTATGGAGAAAGCTCTCATGCTCTTTCTGGGAAATCAGCACACTTGGGTGCCTCTCTGAAGTGCCTGTACGCTAATGCATGCAGTATGGGGAACAAACAGGAGGAACTGGAAGTCTGTGTGCAGTTACAGGGCTATGATCTCATTGGCATCATGGACACATGGTGGGATAACTCACACAATTGGCATACTACAAAATAGGCATACTACACAATAGGCTCTTTAGGAAGGTGAGGAGGGGGAACTACCCTTTATGTGAGAGAGCAGCAGGAATGCATGGAGCTCTGGCTAGGGACAGATGAGGGGCCAGCTGAGAGCTTGTGGGTCAGGATTAGTGGGCAGACCAACATGGGTGATGTTGTAGTGGCTGTCTGCTACCACTTGATCAGGAAGCAGTACGTGAGGCCTTCTTCAGACAACTGGAAGAAGCCAAAGCCTACCCAGAGTTGAATTGGCAAGGAAGGTGAAGGGCAACAAGAACGGCTTCCACAGCTATATTAGCAGCAAAAAGATGACTGGGGAAAATGTGGGCCCACTGCTAAAAGAGGCAGGGGCCCTGGTGACAAAGGGTAGAGAAAAGGCAGAAGTACTGAACGTCTTCTTTACCTCAGTCTTTAGTGGTAAGACTGGCTCTCAGGAATCTCAGGCCACTGAGACCAGATGGAAAGTTTGGAGCAATGAAGACTTAGCCTCGGTGTAATGGTCGGCCTTCCCCCCACTTCTATGATAAGCGTCAGTTTGCCGTCTTGCTGCTAACACCTGGTACTGTCAGTGAAGCTAATTTGCATAAGGGGATTGAAAACTGACCAGTCACTGAGCATTACATGGTAGCTTTTGACGTCACTTGCAATTCAACCGTGGCTATATAAGACTGCATTCTCTCCCACTGTGTGGGATTGTGGAGGTGAGAGGAGATGAGGATGACAACGATGATGAGGACGCTGCTGCTGCTGCTGCTGCTGAGGAGAAGAATGGGAAGAAGGAGGAGGAGACAGAGGAGAAGGAGAAGAAGAAGAAGGAGGAGAAGAAAAGGAGAAGAAGAAAAGGAGAAGAAGAAAGAGAAGAGGAGAAGAAAAGGAGAGGAAGAGAAGAAGAAGAGAAGAAGGAGGAGAAGAAAAGGAGAAGAAGAAAAGGAGAAGAAAAGGAGAAGAAAGAAGAGGAGAAGGAGAAGAAGAGAAGAGAAGGAGAGGAGGAGAAGAGGAGGAGAAGAGGAGAAGAAGGAGAGGAGAAGAAGAGGAGGAGAAGAGAAGAGAAGAAGAGGAGAAGAGAAGAAGAGGAGAAGAGGAGAAGAGGAGAAGAAGAAGAGGAGAAGAGGAGAAGGAGAGGAAGAAGGAGAAGGAGGAGGAGGAGAGGAGGAGAAGAGGAGAAGAAGAGGAGAGGAGGAGAAGAGGAGGAGAAGAAGAGGAGAGGAGGAGAAGAAGAGGAGGAGAAGAAGAGGAGAAGAAGAGGAGAAGGAGAAGAAGAGAAGAGGAGGAGAAAAGGAGGAGAAGAGGAGGAGAAGAAGGAGAGGAGAAGAAGAGGAGAAGAAGGGGAAGAGAAGAAGAGAAGGAGAGGAGAAGAGGAGAAGAGGAGAAGAGGAGAAGAAGAAGAGAAGAGGAGAAGAAGAAGAGAAGAAGAGGAGAAGGAGAGGAAGAAGGAGAAGGAGGAGGAGGAGAGGAGGAGAAGAAGAGGAGGAGGAGAAGAAGAGGAGAAGAAGAGGAGAAAAGGAGGAGAAGAAGAGAAGAAGAGGAGAAGAAGGAGAGGAGAAGAAGAGGAGAAGAGAAGAAGAGGAGAAGGAGAGGGAGAAGGAGAGGGAGAAGGAGAGGGAGAAGGAGAAGGAGAAGAGGAGGAGAGGAGGAGAAGGAAGAGGAGAGGAGGAAGAGAAGAAGAGGAGGACAAGAGAAGAAGAAGAGAAGAGGAGAAGAAGAAAAGGAGGAGAAGAGAAGAAGAAAGGGAGAAGAAAAGGAGAAGGAGAAAAGGAGAAGAAAAGGAGAAGAAAAGGAGGAGGAGGAGGAAAGGAGGAGGATAAGAAAAGGAGGAGAAAAGAAGAAGAAGAGGAGAAGAAGAGAAGGAGGAGAAGAGGAGGAGAAGGAGGAGAAGAAGAAAGGGAGGAAAAGAAGAGGAGGAGAAGAAGAAGGAAGGAGAAGAAAAGGAGGAAAAGAAGAAAAGGAGAAGAAGAGAAGAAGAAAAGGAGAAGAAGAAAAGGAGAAGAAAAGGAGAAGAAGAGGAGGAGAAAAGGAGAAGAAGAAAAGGAGGAGAAAAGGAGGAGGAGAAGAAGAGCAGGAGAAGAAGAAAGAAGAAAAGGAGAAGGAGATGAAAAGGAGAAGAAAAGGAGGAGGAGAAGAAAAGGAGGAGGAGAAGAAAAGGAGGAGGAGAAGAAAAGGAGAAGGAGAAGAAGAAAAGGAGAAAAGAAAAGGAGGAGGAGAAGAAGAGGAGAAGAGGAGAAGAGGAGAAGAAAAGGAGGAGGAGAAGAAGAAAAGGAGAAGAAAAGGAGGAGAAGAAAAGGAGGAGAAGAAAAGGAGGAGAAAAGGAGGAGGAGAAGAAGAGCAGGAGAAGAAGAAAGAAGAAAAGGAGAAGGAGATGAAAAGGAGAAGAAAAGGAGGAGGAGAAGAAAAGGAGGAGGAGAAGAAAAGGAGGAGGAGAAGAAGAAAAGGAGAAAAGAAAAGGAGGAGGAGAAGAAGAGGAGAAGAGGAGAAGAGGAGAAGAAAAGGAGGAGGAGAAGAAGAAAAGGAGAAGAAAAGGAGGAGAAGAAAAGGAGGAGAAGAAAAGGAGGAGAAAAGGAGGAGGAGAAGAAAAGGAGGAGAAGAGAAGAAAAGGAGGAGAAGAAAGGGAGAAGAAGAAAGGAAGAAGAAGAAGAGAAGGAGACAAGGAGAAGAAGAAGAAAAGGAGAAGAAAAGGAGGAGAAGAAGAGAAGAAGAAAAGGAGGAGGAGAAGAAGAAAAGGAGAAGAAAAGGAGGAGAAGAAAAGGAGAAGAAAAGGAGGAGGAGAAAAAGAAAAGGAGGAGAAGAGAAGAAAGGGAGGAGAAGAAAGGGAGAAGAAAGGAAGAAGAAGAAAAGGAGAAGAAAGAAGAAAAGGAGAAGAAGGAAAGGAGGAGAAGAAGAGAAGAGAAGAAAAGGAGAAGAAGAGGAGGAGAAGAAAAGGAGGAGAAGGAGAAGAAGAAAAAAGAGGAGAAGGAGAAGAAGAGGAGGAGAAGGAGAAGAAAGGGGAAGGAGAAGAAGAGGAGGAGAATGAGGAGGAGAAAAGGAGGAGAAGGAGAAGGAGAAGAAGAATTGTGCTGGAGCAGATGCAGCTTGGCAGCCTTTTTGAAGGCTAATCGCTTCAAACGAAGACACCAAACCTCTGAAGCCATCTGTGGCTGAAAGGACCCCAGTCTGAGGCAGCTGGCCACTGCTTATGAAAGGGGACTCGCTCCACCTTTTTCCCCTTGCCTTGGAATGCTGATTTGAGCCTTCATAGGATCCTGACCTTGCCTGACATTGGCAAGTGATCCCAGGTCACTCAACATGTGAGTTGGGTGGGTGCACCATTTTGAGAGTGCTGGTGGGTGGTTGTCCCCAACTCTTGTAAATCTACCAGTTGTCAGACTGCCTGGGAAGGCATGCCCCTAAGTGTGGTCTGCCTCTCCTTCCCTGGGAAGGCACACCCCTAGGTGTGGCTCAACCTGTCACCCTTTCTCTCAGGGTCTTGTACCTTTTTGTTGCTGACTTGTTTCCCTGTGTACATTGTAAATAGTTGTATGTAGAATAATAGTTTCAACTACTACTATTACTTGTTTTTATTCATTCTGTATTACACCCTGAGTCATTGTAAATCTATCCAGCATTAGTGTTATTCCCTGTTACATGGCATCCTAGAACCTGCTTGTTATAGCTGCAGTTCATTGGTTAATAAAGTTACTATGCCTTTCAATTGGTTTGGATGATCTTCCTTTCCTGTGGACTGTGACACTCGGTATAGGCGGATCAGGTTAGGGAACGCTTAAACAAACCGAATGTATGCAAGCCCATGAGCCCTGTTGGGATGCATCCATGAGTGCTGAGGGAGCTGGTTGATATCATTGCGAGGCCACTCTTGATTATCTTTGAAAGGTTATGGCAATTGTCAGAGGTTCCTAAGGGCTGAATGTCACTCCTATCTTCAAGAAGGACAAGGCGAATCTGCAAAACTACAGGATGGTCAGCCTCACCTCCATCCCTGGCAAGGTGAGGGAGCAACTAATCCTAGAAAAGCATTGCCAGCCGGTTGAGGGAGGTGATCCTTCCCCTCCTCCCCTGCTGAGGCCACATCTGGAGTGCTGTGCCCAGTACTGGGCTCCCTGGTATGGGAGAGACATGGATATGCTGGAACGAGTCCAACAAAGGGCCACAGAGATGGTAAAGGCACTGGAGCATCTGACATACGAGGAGAGGCTGAAAGAGCTGGGACTGTTTAGCCTTGAGATGGCTTAGAGGAATCTTACTACTTTGTATAAATGCCTGCTAGGACTGTGTAAAGAAGATGGAGCCAGATTCTTCTCAGTGCTGCCAGCAACAGAATGAGAGGCAATGGGCAGAAACTGAAACACAGGAAATTCCACCTGAACATAAGCTAACAGTTTTTTTTACTGTGCAGGTGGCAGTGACTGAACACTGGGGCAGGCTGCCCAGAGAGCTTGTGGACTCTGTCCTTGGAGATATTCAAAAGCCATCTGGACGGAGTCCTGGGCAGCCTGCTCTAGCTAACCCTGCTTTGAGCAGGGGGGCTGGGCTAGATCATCTCCAGAGGCCCCTTCCAACTATTCTGCAATTCTGTGATTTTGCCATTCTAACCAGAGAAATTCAAGCTCTTCGAAACATGACAAACCCCTTTACAGTTCTTAAAATACCCCTGCTTCATAAAACAATGAAGGTGTAACATCTCTGTCTCTGAAGTGTTTCCGCATATGGCTTCACAATGTGTGAATTATTCATTTGACAGAATTCACATTTTAACATATATAGTATGAGGATGACTGCTTAAGATTTTCCTGGATATGCAAACCATGAAACTACTATTCAAAACATATGCTATGATCTGGCATGCTGAACAAGTGTGATAGATACTGATGGAATTGCTCTTTACTGTTTAAAAAAACCCAGACATTACTAATGAAATAGTAAATCCTTATTTACACAGAACATTTTACGATGTTGATATAAGAATTACACAGGTAGCATTTTAACAAAACAGCATTTCCTGGTTTTGCATTTTCATAACCGTTGTTACATTCACTCTCGGGCTTTTATCTTTTTCTTAATTATCACCTAAGTTGCCATGCATACCAGCTTCCTTGGCTGGAGGTAAAGGTGGTTTCCTTGAGACTATTAGAGATTTTTACAATTGTGTAATTCAGTCAATGCTTGTTTCATTTCTCTCTCCAATTTTTTGCTGTGAGTGAAAAAGAATTCAAGATGCCAGCACCTAAAATACCTGACCACCTGTTTTTCCTTTCTCCCTTTGAAATCCACCTAGTAGCCATTCTCTGTCTGATAGGGCTGCAAGTAGAGCCACAACAAAGAACAGTTGCAGTGTCTAGGAACTCAAGCATCTTATAAAAGGATAATATCTTGAATTTGCAGGGGGCTTGGGAGACGGTTTAACCTTCAGTGTTTCTCATATATTCTGTGGAACTGAATCACTTCAACACTGGTGATGAAGACTGACTGTATCCCTCAGTGCATACTGTACAGTATCAGCTCCACCATACTGTACACTGATAGCTAATTTTGGACATTATCAAAGACTGTTTTGACTAGTTCGTGATATTAATGAATAAGACTAACCATTAGAGTATGCTGTTAACAAATACTAATCTAGTAACACTTTGAAGTTTAAAACTGACCTTTTTTCTAAACAGTCCTATTCTACTGATCCGTAACACATTCAGTATGTTTGCATATTGAAACACATAGACATTCGGTTGTAAAGCAAGTGACAACATTTTTGTTCGTTCAGTACTAGTATGCCAGTCACCATGTACAGCATTGCTCCACAAGCAGCTGACTAATTCTTGCATATGCACAGGCACCTGTAACAGCAAGTTTGTGAAGAACTCGGCATTACATTTAAAGTGCGCTAGCACAGCAAGGCACTTCCTATCAGACAGGCCTCCTTGAATCTCCTACTCAGGAGAGTGGCTTTGTTTCTAAAGCTGCTTGCAGTGATCTCCTCCCTACACGGTGCAGGTCCCTCTGAATCCCCCGGATGACGCGTTCCTGCTACCTCAGCCCAGGGCTAGGCCCCGCACACCCAAACCGCATCCCGCAGCATAAAAAGCGGGGCCGCGAAGTACAAGGCCAGCCGCACAGGAGCCCCCTCCACCCACCCACACAGCAGAGCTCCAGGCCGCCTGCAGAACCAAGCCCTCCTCAGGCACTCAAGTGCGGCGGATCCTTCCCTCCTCCTTCCCTCGCAGCCCCTGGCGGGCGGGCGGGCGGCCGCCCCCCTCCCGTGCCAGCCTCGCCCAGCGCCTCGGCCCCGCAACCGCCACCCCAACGGCCACGGCCCAGCGCCGGCCCGTCCCCTCAGCCGCGGGAGGGGCAGGGGGCCGGCGTGCAGGCGCCTAACGGCTGGGAGCAACTGCCGACGCCACGGCTCGCGCGGGGGCTCGCGTGGGAAGGCTGGCGGGGCGGGGGAGGGGAGGGGCAACTCGCATCGCGTTGGCGCCCACGATTCAAGCGGCGCCAGGAGGGCAGGGAGGCGCCAGCGCCCGAAGGCGGAGCGCGCGGGGGCTCCCGAGCCCGCCAGGCGGCTCCCCCGCCGCGCGCCTGCGCCTGCGCCTGCGCCTGCGCATGCGCGCGATTCCCGCCGGCGCGCCGCGGGGCCCGGAAGGCGGACTGCGTCCGCGCGCTCGCGCTCTCTTCCCGCCCCCTCCCGGAGCCGTTGGGCGGCGCGGTGGAGGCGCCATTTTGTCGCTAGGGGGCGCCCGCTGCCGCGCTGCCGCGACATGGAGGCGTGCAGGGAGGCTCGGCTCAGGGTTGGGTGGTTGGGTGGAGAGTTTTAAGTTCTGAAACTCCGTAATACATCTCACGTAAAACTTTTAAAAGCAAACATTTTAACACAGAATAGTAGAAAAGTCAGTGCTGCACCTGCCAACATCTATGCTTTGCCTTAAAAGCATGTTGTGTTTAGCCTGAATGTACATGCTGCCTGGGCAGTAACTGGACTTGTGCAGAAGCTGTAATGCTTGTGCTATTCATGCCGCATGTTGCACACCTGTGTGCATATTTGTAACCAACGTCATTTTAAAATAATGGAAACACTAGGCTACTTCTAGAACTTGCAGAGTTTCTCCTGCTTCTGACAAACCCAATGGGAAAACAAGTGTATTCTTGTTTTCAATACTCAGCATTTTAGAGGATCAGACCAATGGAGACTCAGCATTTTAGAGGATCAGACCAATGGACACCTTTACAGACCGACTATTTTTATGAAAAACCACTTTACTCACAAATAACTTCCAACAGCTGTCATAAGGTGAGTTTTCACGGTTGATGGCCTTCTCTGAAGCCTCCTTAAATGATGGCATCATATTCCTTGCTATAAGAGAATCATCATAATGAGTATTTCTTAGTACAAGCAGTACTCAATATGAAACTATCAAGAAGTACCAAAGGCAACCACCCACTTGCTTTTAAGAAGGTTATTTTTTGAACAAATGTTATGCCCTCTTACTGGAAAGTACTACACATGCGCAGCTCTCCTCTGGGAGCTGCAGGTCATCAGCTCTCTTTGAGCCAGGCCTGCACATAAGAAATAGTTTACCTTTGTCAATACTTGTTAAGCCTCATAAGCCTTAACGTTCACGTTTTCATATTGCAGTCAAATTGATGCATTTATATCAAATGTTCTTATAGGCATTTTTAATTACACCTTTCCTTCCCTATGCAGTAGCTACAGCTAATCAAAGCTAGCTGACAAGCTCACCTACCTGGTGCTTTGATTTAGGTCAACCTGTACGTAAGCCTTCAGGATGATTCTGAAGTGTGATAAGATCAAAGTTTAAGTTAGATGCATATGTACAGCCTGCCACTCCAAATTTATTCCAGTGTGACAAATTAAAATCTGGCTTTTGATTTTCAAATAATATCTATTTTCTTTCTTTGGATTAAGTTCTGACTTGCTTGTAAGGATTTGGGAACATGTCTGACAGTTCCAGGTAGACCAAAATATGAATAAATACATATTTGACTATAAATTTGGCAAGCTCTGTTTCTTGAGTATGCATTATCTGGTATGCTATACTGTTTACAATTTCAGGAAGCATAATGGTCTTTTCATAATACAAAAGTAATTAGCGCTATCTGAAGAAATTGTAACTCACTGTTAATGCAATGCAGATAACAGGAGAGCACAAGTTAGCGTGTTGAGAGAATTATGCATAACAGTTACAGAAATAGAAGAAATCTTAGAAGTGGTCCCTGTAACACTGTAACACTGAGGTGTCATGATGTGACTGCTGCAGTTGTGAATTGATATCACTGTCTGTTTTTGGCAGGCTGGGTAATGCTGGCAATGGACTGAGAGGTGTAAGTGGGCTGAGGGATTCTGGTTGGCTAAGTGATACTGGTGGATGAAGTGGTTGTTAGGAGGTACCTGGAAAGTTTGTAAGCCAAAGAGATATGTAAATCTTTTTCAGAAAAAAATTTCAGAAAAATGTAAATTTAAGAAAATGAACATATGTCGAAAGGTAAAGTTCCTGTAAAACAGTGACTTAGTAATATCATACAAGAGATTCCTGTAAATCAGTCTAGCCATTCTTTTTCTTCTTTCACAAATGTAATATTCAAGTCTTTTTCTTGCATGGGATATTTATCATACCCAAACAGTGTGAAAGAGAAACAATCATACTACTGTTTTACAGTCAATCAGTCTTGTCTACCAACTCTTCCCCTGTGTATTTCCTTTGGAAACTTCTAGTTTCTAGAACTGAAGGCTAGGAAAGCCAAGAGTGTAAGGAAAATTGTAAGAAAAAAACAAACAAAATCATCGTGACAAAATTATGATCAATGTTACAACTGTCATATCTTTGGGTAACACTATCAAGTTCCATAGAATCATTGGTAGCTTACACTGTCTTAAATGAGATAAAATTCTGAATCATGGAGAACAATTTATCAAGGAACAGCCAAGCTTTCACATAAGAACATATTTTACTTTTGTAAACCTCCCCCTCAACAGAACTCCAAGAATAATTCCTATATCATTAATTTACTTTTTAACATAACATTGATTTACTAAGGTTGCACATATATGAAGATATAGATAAAGGGATATCAGATAAAGGGAATTCTGTGATCAATCTTACTCGCACTGGAAGAGGAAAAGGAAAAGGAAAAGGAGTACAATAATGCCTAAAACTATCTAGTTACATTTTTTAAGTATAATATGCACAAAGAGAAATAAAACTGCATAAATGTTGTGGACTGGTGATGCCAGTTTAGGAAAGCACTTGAACACTTGAAGTTAAGTAGGTACTTCACACCTAACAGAGCAGCTAAACTTTGCCTGAATGTCTGGAAGACTGTTATTTTACTGAGACTCATATTGACAAAAAAGTGAATCACGTTGATCTTTCTGAATTAATTTCTTAAAACAAGCAAAAACTTTCCCTTTGAATGTGTGTTAAACTGTAGGTTCAAAAGGTCTTCCAACATCTTCCGACATGGTGAAAGTTCAACTAAAGCAATGCTATGCTAAAGGCACAGCTTGTATCATTTACTCAGTAGTGGACTATCTTGCCAAGATTAAAACAAAGAATGGAATGCTTTTCCACAAGTCTGGTTGACGCCTAACCTCTTTTATTCTATTTTACCAAATATTTTCTTCTATCTCCTCCCTTAAAGAAAGTGTTTATGAACTATTCAGAATAAAAATATCTAGAGCTAAAATCCAAGATTAATAGTAGAACAGACTGATAACAAAATCCTTAAATACTAAATAGTGGAATAGAATGTTCTTGAGAAAGAGCAGTTATTCTTCTAAGAAGGAACTGATGTCAAACACAGGCATATCATATAACTAAAATTTCTCGAGGCAGCCAATACGAAATGGCTTTTGTGTATGTAGGAATTCTAGGAAAAAATAATGTAGAGCTGTTTACTTCTGCAGTATTTATATAACCTTGTAATATCTGGATACTACATTATCTTTTTACATGTAAAAATGAGTTTTATTTTACATCATTCAGATGTCTGTTATTACTCAGATTTTATTGAAATTGAAAAAAATAAAGAAAAACTATTTTGATCTTAGTTCCATATTGAAGATCATACTCCGTTTCTGCTTTTTCATTTATAACACCTCATGTGAGTCTACAGAATATTCTTCCTACAAGTGTGGGTTCCAGCAAAGCGGGCAGGAGACCTGCATGGAGGAGCAAGGAACTCCTGGCAAAACTCCAGCAGAAGAAGGAAGTACACAGGCTGTGGAAAAGGGGACAGGCCACTTGGGAGGAATACAGGGACGTTGTCAGAGTGTGCAGGGATGCGACAAGGAAGACTAAGGCCCAGTTGGAATTAGATCTGGCAAGGGATGTCAAGGACAACAAGAAGGGCTCCTTCAAATACATCAATAGCAAAAGGAAGACGAGGGAAAATGTGGGCCCGCTGCTGAGTGGGGCGGGTGCCCTGGTAACAAAGGATATAGAGAAGGCAGAGTTATTGAATGCCACCTTTGCTTCAGTCTTCACTGCTAAGGCCAGTCCTGAGGAATTCCAGACCTTGGAGACAAGAGAGGAAGTCTGGAGAAAGGAAGACTCTCCCTTGGTGGAGGAGGATCAGGTTAGAGATCTTTTGTCCAAACTTGACATCCACAAATCCATGGGCCCCAATGGGATGCACCCACGAGTGCTGAGGGAGCTGGCGGATGTTATCGCTAGGCCACTCTCCATCATCTTGGAAAGGTCCTGGAGATCAGGAGAGGTGCCTGAGGACTGGAAGAAAGCCAGTGTCACGCCAGGCTTCCAAAAGGCCAAGAACGAGGAGCCAGGGAACTACAGGCCTGTCAGCCTCACCTCCACCCCTGCAAAGCTGATGGAGCAGCTCCTCCTGCAGCTCCTCACTAAGCATGTGGAGGACAAGAAGGTGATCCGCAGTAGTCAGCACGGATTCACCAAACGGAAATCATGCTTGACCAATCTGATAGCCTTCTCTGCTGGAAGGACGGGCTGGGGAGATGAGGGGAGAGCAGTGGATGTTGTCTCCCTGGACTTCAGCAAGGCTTTGGACACTGTCTCCCATCACATCCTCCTAGGTAAACTCAGGAAGTGTGGGCTAGATGAGTGGACAGTGAGGTGGATTGAGAACTGGCTGGATGGCCGAGCTCAGAGGGTTGTGGTCAGTGGCACAGAGTCCACTTGGAGGCCTGGAGCTAGCGGTGTCCCCCAGGGGGCAGTCCTGGGTCCAGTCTTGTTTAACTTGTTCATCAATGACCTGGAGGAAGGCACAGAGTGCACCCTCAGCAAGTGTGCTGAGGATACTAAACTGGGGGGAGTGGCTGACACACCAGAAGGCTGTGCTGCCCTTCAGAGGGACCTGGAGAGGCTGGAGAGGTGGGCGGAGAGGAACCTCCTGAAGTTCAACAAAGGAAGAAAAATACATATCATCGTATTAGAATACCAAAAGAGTGTATATACCTATAAATATGACCTATGTATTGACCTACAGCTTTAACATTACACGACGGCAGAGTCAAACACAGCATTTAGAGGCCAATCCTCTCCCACTTAGTTATGTAGCGTGGTGGTTAGGGCCTTGGCCTTGAAAAGTGGAAGACTTGAATTTTAGTTCAAGTTTTTGCTGAAAAGGGACTGGAAGGCATGCGGTTGTAAAGACTGCCTGAGAAATGGCAGGGAAATGCCTATTTTACATTCCTAAATGAAATCCTCCAATGATAAATTGCAGTAATTGCAAAGGAAGATAAACAGAGCTTGAATGAGAGAACTGTGATGGGAAAAACAATATCTGAAAAGTGTGTGTGTGCGCGCGCGCGTGTGTGCGTGCGTGTGCGCGTGTCAGGGAGAAGGCCTGAGCCACGATGCTCTGTGAAGGACAGGCAAGGATAGAGAAGAGCAGTTTCTTGTGGCGGGATGATGGCAGAGCCAGGCCTGCGACACATTTGCACCAAGGCCAGGAGATTGTTTTTCCCTCAGGCAAACGAGCCAAAATTACTGTGACGCATTTGCTGTTGAGGGAGACACCTCTCGGGCTTGACTGCAGCACCTGCCATGCAGACAGAGTAAGTGAGAGTCATAAAAGAGGGGAAAGGAACAGGCAGGCTGTGCCAACTGCCACCGGTTCTGCAGGTGAGCTTCGAGCTGGTTAGGCTGAAACATGGGCAAAGACACGCAGGGCAGGAGAAACCCGTCGGCATGGGAGCTGTTAGCACGAAGATGAGAAACGAAGCCCTTCCACATACACGAGCTCAGGGCTGTGCAGACACGAAGCTGGGAGAAACTAAAAGTAAAGGGTTTAGAGCAACTTTGACTCCCTGAACTGCAGGAGAGCCCGTGCTATTGCGTGGGAAGGGAGAGCGACGAGACGTGAGCTCAGTGCGAGCCCACCGGAGCCGGCCCGGGCAGCGGGAAACCCTCCCGCTTTCCTGTGCTGAGAAACAGGCACGTAGCTGGGCCGCGTTTGCCAGCAGCGCTTCGCTCCCGCCTGCCTGAGAGGCGCGCAGCGCGGCCCAGCACCGCGCCAGCGGCAAGCGCGCCAGAGCGGACGGGCTGGCAGCGCCGCGCCGCGCCGGCCCCCGGCCCGGGCGAGCCGCGCTCCCGCTGCGGGGCGGCCCCCGGCCCGCCACCGAGCGCCGCTCGGCCGCCACCGCTGCGGCTCCTCCTCCACGGCGGGGGGGGGGGGGGGGAGGGCAGGCCGGGCCGGCTCCGCCCGCCCGCCCGCCGCCTCCGCACCTTCGTCCGTCCCTCTCTCGGCCGCCGCGGCGCTCGGCGGGCGCACGCCCGCGGCTCCCCGGCATGGAGGCGGCCGCGGCTCCGGCTCCGGCTGCGGCTCCGGCTGCTGCGCCCGGGGCCGAGGCGCCGCCCGGGGCTGCCGCCGCCGCCGCCCCGCGCCGGCTGCTGGCGCTGCTCCGGGCCAAGCTCTGCACCTGGTGAGTGCCCGGCGCCGGCCGCGCCCCTCCACGTGGAGGCGGGCGGGCCGCGCTGCCCCGCCGCGGGCCCTTCCGCGGGCGGCAGCGCATCCTGCGGCCGGCCAGCGGGCTCGGGGAGAGGGGCGGGCAGCCCCGGCGGAGCAAAACGGCAGGGAAGAAGCCGTCTTTTTGTGTGCCGCGCGGAAGCGGTCAGGAGGCGGCGGGGGGAGCCGCGGCCGCGCCGTCCCTGCCGCTTCCCCGCTGCCGCGGAGCGCTGCCGCGGAGCCCGGCGCGCAGCCCCTGCTGGCGGGCGGGTTGTGCGCGCCCGCGCCGCGGGGAGACCTGCGGGGGGCAAGGGGGCTTCTGCTGGCCAAGGGCTGCGTGGGCGCAGCCGTCTCACGCCTTTTTAAGGGTCACCCCAGCTGCGCGTTGAACTGGCGAGTGGTCTGCTTGACTTCTCCTTTTGCAGGTTTAGGATATAAACGCTCCCTCTTGTTCTCTTTACACAATCCGTAAATGAAGAGCGATTGCACAACCCCCCCAGAGAGTGTACTCGCACGTGCGCACATATGCTTCAGTGTTTTAAATATTTCTCGCTTTAATTTTATTTTTCTGTTTCCTCTCTTGCTGTACCTCTCCTATGAACATTGCAGCAAAGGACAGATGATAAAAAGGGGGAAAAGACAAAGAGGACAAGGTAGCTGAGAGGAAGCTTGGAGTCCAGAAAGGTCAAAATCCGCCCCCAGCTTCCTTGATTCAGCTTATAACTTTAAAATGTCGCAGTTAGCACAAGCATTGGCTAAGCACTAAAAGCTGGGGAAAAAAATCTTAAAAGTTATGAAGCTGTTGCGTACGCTTGCAGATGACTGCGCTCGGGGAGCGTGGCAGTACCTCCTGCTACTTCCAGCTTTTCTTTCAAGACCGGCATTCACTTAGATTCAGTTTACATCTGGGGAAAAAAAAGTCTCCGAAAGGTTTTTTTGCAGCTCCAGGTTTGCTCTTTAGCAACCGCTGCATCAAATACCCTCGACGGACAAGTACGAGGCGGCTCCGCTGCCAGCCTTGCGCGTACAGGCTGGGCTCGGAAGGCTGCGCTGGCCACGCAGAAACTTCTTCCTCCGCATAAGGGCTTTTTTTTTTTTTCTTTTGTGCTTATAGTGACTTCTTAGGTAAAGCTTTTCAACATGACGGGAGTCTGAGATTCAGGCTAAGTTTTTCTCTTCATTCCTGTGCCTGTCAGGAACGCCCCAATCCACAAGACAGGACCTGAATGAACTGTTCAGGAACCTCAGCTCTGCTGGTAGTTTTGCCAGAATGTTGCCAAAGGCCATAACTAAGTAATTCGATTGGTGATATTTGATAGAAAATAAATAGCTCTCACTGCCTTTGGCAGAGCCTCCTCTGAGACACTGAACTGAATTTTGATTTTTTTTTCAAGCAGCTGACGGCTCAGTTGAGGTTATTTCAAAGCTCTCTTACGGGCCTTTTTGGGTCTTACGAAGGCTTAGTGATTGTGTGTAGGAAACCAAATGGATTTTTATTTTATTGGAGTAAAACCTGTAGAAATAAGACTTTCTGAATAAGGCTTCCGTCTGAACCTGCATTTTCTTATAACCGTTCACATGAAGATGTGAGATTATTCAAATTAAATGGTCTCAAAGTTTTTTTTCCATTAGTTCAAGTTAAAATGTGAGTAAACTGTTTACATGAAGAGTGTTGTCCAACTTTACCTGGCGTAAACGATCTTAGTTTTTGAAAAGAAAGCATCAAATTACAGCATTTGTTTTAATGAAAACATCATACTAAAATTATAGGATTTATTTAATGTAACTACCAATAAAATTGCTAAGCGTGGGCTTTTTAGTTTTTCTTTAAAATACATTCAAGGTCTGTATCTGGGAGATTAATCTCTTGGTGTATTTTTTCTGATTCATGTGGATCCAAAAAAGCCAATTTGACTTTCTCATAATGGCAAGAGCTGCACGTTTAATTGGCTTGTTCAGCATCATCTTTAGAGCAATTTGTGCCGGTTTTCCTGTGTTCTAAGCATCCAGAAATGACTCCAAGTTTCACTCATCGCCATAGGTATAGTTAGATAAGATATACCTTCTTAAGGGAGAGGAGGAGTAATTAAACCTGCTAGCCAATTAGCAATCACTAGAAATTACTTATGTATATATATTTATATATGTACTAGCAGGAATTGTAGAACTGAAAGACCATTTCAGACCACTTACTTCAAGTCATCCAAGAGCCCAAAGTGATTTAATCCTTACCACTGCATTAAAAAAAGGGCAGAGAGGACCAAGTTCCGCCATGCAAAAGTTAATTATTAATATATTTAAAAAACAATGATAAATTATTAATAAGAAGATCACAGGAATCAATAGTCACATCAATACTAGAATGACTGGAAAGGCATGTTTTTGAGATTGGAGCCTTTTTCTCTTCAATTTTGTCTTGCAAAATGAAACCAGTAGGATTTATGGATTTTAAAGTGTACTCTGAAATTCTGCAGAGTTTTACAGAGAACACTTCACTTTATGACAAGGACTTTTAATTTGTGCTGTGGAACACACTGAAATAGTAAAGCACTTGAGCTTGCACGTAACGAGGGTAATCTTACTCTGTTCAAACATCCGTCTCGCTGCCTTGAGCACAGTGCACTGCCCTGGGAGCAGCGCGCTGGCAGATCATGGGAGAGAAGATGTTGCTTCATGGTGAGACTTGCACCTAATACTGGTGTCTGTGGGGGTGAGTGCAAGAGGTTGTTAATATGCACACAGAGGAGAAAGTTGTCAGAAACACAGCGTTTTGGGATTGGTAGAAGACATTTTCTGAGGGCGGATTTCTACTCCCAGGGAACAGTGTCTTTATTCAGCTCTTTTGATCGTAACATTTTGAATCTGTTTAGTAGAGAGAGAAAGGGGGAAAAAAAAGCTTGAATTAAAATGGAGAAAAGTAAAGGAGGGAATTAGGTAGGATGAGGACCAGATTTTTGCCTTGTCCGAAGTCTTCAGTACTGTAGAAATAAATACTGTGGCTAGATATACATTAACTAAATAGACACAATTGCTGGTGGAGTAACCACTAAGTAAACAGTTCTGGAGATTCTTAACCTGATTCTTTCCCATATGCAAAAATGCAGTCAGATAATTCTCTAGGAACTTTAAACCGGAGAAGCTTAATTATTATAAAAGCTGCGGATCAGGCTCTATGGAGTTACTTTGCTGCAAGGGGACCATCAGATCTTCCTTGATTTTTTTAATGGACGATGGATGATTGAAGCTGATCAATCAGCTGATCAGGTACGAATGGCAACAGATTTTCTACCCTGTCTCTGGAACATGATAACTATCCAGTTTGCCCAAGTGCTGCGCACCTGGACTCTAGGCCTCTGTTAGAGAGAGGGTCCAACTGATGCAAAGAGCAAAGCTCTCTGAGCAGAGCTGCTCCTTGCACGTCCTGAGAGAAGGTGTGCCAAGACTTGCCTGTGTTCAGCAGGCCAGATTCTCGCAGGGTCATGCAGCCTGTACTTCTCCACATCTCTGTGGCAGCACCAATAAAAGGGGTGAAGGGTGGTTCACATCCGGGAGAGCGGAGCTTCTACCCGAAAAGGCGGCTTTGACCCTTCCTGGTAATTTTTATAAAGGATGCATAGGAACATAGTGATTTGTTGCATGTATAGGGAGCCCCTAAAGACTCATGTGTTGACAAGGACTCTTCATTTTGTGGGCTCCATGGACTTCACAGCTCTGCTGGAATAAAATTGCAGCTGTTTTGCACAATTACACCTCTAATTGGGTTTGATTGCCACCTCCATACCCCAGCTAGTCCAAGCAACAAATTGGCTTTGGCTTACTAAGCTTGCTGAAGGCTCGCTCCTTGTCTCCTGCAGTGAGGGTAAAGAAGAACTATTTTCTGCTAAATTCAAGCAAGGAACGCTTTATTAGATTAATAAAAAGTATGTATGTGTTTTTTTTTTTTAATTCCCGAAACCATATTTTCCCTTGCTATAGTTCACTGTGTTATTTCTGCCTTGACATTTCTACATGTCTTTGCCTGTCTTCCTATCTCCTACAAAGCAGGCAGGGTTCCTCGGGCTGGCAAAGGGAGCGCTAGAAACATTGGTCGTGCTTACCTGCGAGGAATAGTCAGATCTTTGAAATTTTAACTAACCCATGTTACAGTCTTCTCAATAGCCCCTGATGAAGTGGATTCTGTAGATGAACTTGCAAAGTCATTTCTGCACCAATCAGAATGATTATGCAGAATGTGTACGTTAATTCGTTTACGAAACAGTGCAATCAGTTTTTTGGTAAAATGAAAAACATCCAGTATGTCAGAGGTGTGGTAGTTTCCAAACTTCAAAGGTTTTGCTTTTTTTGCAGTAACCATTTCTTCTTATGTATGTGTGTTACCGCACTATTTGCGGTTGAGATCACCCTACAAAGTAGCCAGGGAAACATTGTAGCTGAAGCATGGTCTCTTTCCTCTGTTTACTCTGAAGTTTGCAACGGTAAATATAAGACTGTCCATTCTTTCACCTACCAGAAAGAGTTATTCACACAAGGGTGAATAGGACCTTATAAAATTTTAACATAATATATGAATACTTATAAAATGTATGGGCACTCTTGCTGGGGCGTTCAAGGCAAGCTATAGTAAAATGTGGGACTCGGAATTTGCAGCATGGCTAGAGTTTCCAGGGATTTGCTGCCTTCTCAAAAGGCTGGAAAAAGAAATGTGTTTAGCAGCCTTTTATTTGGGCTTGAGGATATGGTTTCAGTTGGCTCTAGCACCCCAGAAGATGCTCCTCTTGTGGATGGATTTGCCTGGTAACTGGATTGCCCATCATAGTTAGGTGACTTGGTATTTACTACATTAAAGTCATGCACCGTGGAAAAACAGCCAGTGTTACATTCCCCCGCTGTGCCTGAATACAAATGTGCCCTGTCGTTACAGCGAGGAGCTTTGGCACAGTATACATGCAGACTCCTAATGGGATACTTGCTTACCTTGCTCGATGACTTTGAGTAGCAACAAATAAATCAATTATGCAGACAGTTAAATTACCATCAGTAGTCTTCAGAGTAAACAGAGGTGAACCTCTGCAGCCCCATACAGACAGCATGGCATTGAGCCAATCTCACTGGGTAGCCTTTGTGAGTATACAGGCAGAGAGAGGGTTGGCAAATCTGCACAGCTTCGGCAGCAAGAAAAATAGCCAACCAAAAGGTACACAGAAATGTATGCATACTTCTCTGCCTGTCTGGCAACATCTGAAACAGTCCAGAACTGCTTTATATTAGGTGGAGAATTACTACTAAAATAGCATGAGTTTTTTTTTTTTTTTAAGTCTTCGGCTGTGGGTTGGATTTAGAAGGAATGGTAAAAACTAACGTGTTTTTTGGCCAAAGTGTATTCTTAACTCCATCCTTGACTGCAGCAGAATGTGATGGAATATGGCAGAAAAAAACCCAGAGCAGGTATTAATGTTTCTGTATTTCCTTCGCACTGCTCAGCTAAGGGTTTCAGCTCACTTTCAAAGACTTAGGTGTTGCAAGAGGCTGAAGGCTGAAGGCAATTGTGCCTTATCTCCATGTTGCAGATTTCTGTTGACTTGACTGAAGTCAAAAAGGGAGTAGGTGGAGGACAAAGCATGCAACTCAGGCCATGTGTGTCAAAACCTCTCTTGCTGAGAGTAGCTCCTCGCACTGGTTGGAGCTTGCACAGGTAAGCTGCTTGTACATGCTCACATAGGTATTGCAGTCTCTGGTTTTGGTAGTTTGAACTGGCCTGCCCATTTTTACTGGCTGTCATGAGGAAAGAATAGCTCTTCTGTGTAGACCAAACACTGCTTAGCAGTAAAGCAAGTTTTCCTTCTTCCAAATGTGAACACTATGATAAGGAGTATAAAATGAACTGTGTAAAGTGAGTATCAAATGGCCTTTCCCCTGTAAAACTAGGTAATATTTGAAAACCAAAATCCTTGAATGTTTAATTTTAAACTTACTTTGTTGTCTTTTACATTTACAGGTATATTTTGAAAACGATACTTCTGGGCCAGATGCTTTCCTTGTTTATCTGTGGGACTGCTGTTACAAGCCAGTACCTAGCAGAACAATACCAAGTGAATACTCCAATGTTTCAGAGTTTTATCAGCTATTCTTTGCTTCTTCTAGTTTATACAACGATGCTGGCATTTAGGACTGGTATGTAATCTATGGAGTCCCATTTTGTTTTCTTCTACGTTCTCCTCTGGGGTTTTGAAACTAGACAACTTGCTCAGTACTTGTGCAGGCTTTCTAAACTTCCTGCTGAAATTTCTGCCTTGTAATAACACATGGGAATGAACTTCAGAAGTTAAGGGTGCATTTCATTTCATTTCATCTATTTAAAATTTTCTGCTCTTTGATTTCCTTAACCGCCTGTGCTATATTAGGAGAAAATAGTCTTTGCTCTAACAGCATCTGGTAGAGATTTATTTAATATTCCTACTACATCTTATTAATGCATGCTTTAAACAGTCCTCATCTTCTGAATTTTTTTCCTGTGGGGAATTCCATACCTTTCCCCGTTTTTATTGTCTTCTCACAGGCTGCTTTTTGTTTCTACTATATCTCTCTTACGATGGGCTAACCAAAATCCTACGTGTCAATATTGCTTATGCTTCTATAAAGCAATATCCTTGTGCAGCACGTCTTCTGAAAGGAACGTATATTAATTGGTGCTTTTTTCTAAACAGGCGATGACAGCCTTCTGCAAATTCTGAAACAGAGGTGGTGGAAGTATATTTTTTTGGGACTGGCTGATGTTGAAGCTAATTACATGATTGTAAAAGCATACCAATACACAACCCTTACAAGTGTGCAGGTAAGGACCAATCTCCCTTTCTGGATTCTTGCTTTTCTTACAGTTTTGGACTGGTTTCTGAAATGAGATTTCATAGGACAGACATAGAAGCTATGTAAATCTGAAAAAACTTGTCAATGTCTATTTTCTTTTTGCAATACAGAGAAGAGCATTCTGCATCATGAATAACATTTCCAGGAAGCAGAGAAAATTGGCTCGTATTACCCAGCGCTAGCTCTTGAGTTGAACTCTTTAAGTATTTTTGAGAAAAGCACTTCTAAGAGTTTGCTGACAGCTACTTAATTTTTTTTTGATGGTGCAGAATAAAGATTTAGGACCAGATAACACTTACTCAGCCCAGGTTCTTGCTGCTGTCGGCATAGCACATCTCTTGCCTAGCGCTAGAAACTGTGGGAGGCACGGCGAGATGTAAGCCCACGTGCGAGGAAATACTGGAAGTCAGCTGGTGTTTCAGACCGATGCAGCGAGGGGGCCAGGCCTGTGACTTTTAGATGTGGCGCTTCCTTTCTGATCCTCTCTGTAAGAGGGAAGGGAAATCAGCTTGCCAGGCTCCTGAAGTGACAGTAAACAGCAGCATCCTCTGCAATGCCAGTGGTTGGTGCTGTCTCACTGCATCAGGAAAATCTTGCCTTTGTAAATAGCTCCAGTAGTAGAAAGACTATAGCTTTAGTTTCTTTGTCACTGCATGCAGACGTAAGCTGGCTCTACTGCTGGAAGAGTTAGTGTCCTGCTGCTTCCAACTGCTTGCTCCTAAGCTTGCGTGGCCATCTCCCTTGAGCTACAATACTGCAAACTGGAGCTACAGTACCACAAACTGGCTCAGGGAACTGACCAAGGTTAGAGAAAACTCCGTCTTCTGCCGGCAAATTGGTAAGCCGTGTCGGTTCCCTGACTTAGCTCACTGTGTGGGTCCACAGCTGCTTTTGCCAGAGCAGGAGAAGGGACAGTGCAGAAGCAAGAACTGAATATTTCCGTATCTACGCTGGCTTGTGTTCCCTCTTCCTGAGTGTGGATCTGTGGCTTGGTTTCTGGTCCCACTTACTCGAATGGAAGAATAACGTGCATACAGAATTTGCTGTTAGGTGAAAAG